>NC_054470.1:16205589-16514339 GCF_017639515.1 Carcharodon carcharias
ACTCTTAAATGCCCTCTGAAATGGCCTAGCAAGCTACTCAGTTCTCGAGGGCAATTAGAGATGGGCAATAAATGCTGGCCTCGCCAGCAACCCCCATCCCTGAACGAATAAAAAGGAAGAATGGAGGATTTACCGAGACACCCCTGGATATGTTGGAAACTGAGTTTAAATACTGGAGGGGCAACTCAGTGGGTCTATTTTAAGTGGGCCAATAGGGACGGCACTAAGTTGCCTGCAGTGTCACTGCCAGAAGTCAGCACAAATGCTCTTTTTAAAGGGCACCGCTAATACATAATCCAATTAAACTGAAAGATGCTTAACATATTGAAATTGTTTTTTTTTTCTTTAAACTCAAAGGAAAAGAAATCTTGCAAATTTAAATAATTATATTACTACAGGTCCACACATACTCATTCAAGCTTTCCAGCAGAGTTGTTGGATAGAGGATTCCAGGCTGATTCTCACCCTCACCTTCAAATATTGAAGCGAGGATCAGCTAAGAAAGACAGATTTACATTTAGATAGTAGCTTATGTGACCTCAGGATGCCCCAAAGCCCTTTACAGTCAATGAAGTAAGTTTGAAGTGTAGTCACTGTAGTAATGCAGGAAATACAGCAGCTAATTTGCACACAGCAAGCTCTCACAAACAACAATGTGATAATGACCGGATAATCTGTTTTTTTGATGTCATTTAAGGGATAAATACTGACCTGGGCTTTGTAAATTATACCCCTGTTCCTCTTTAAAATAGTGCAATGGGATCTTTTACATCCATATGAGAGAACGGACAGACCTTGTTTTAAAGCCTTATCTGAATGATGGCACCCCTGACAGAGTAGCCCACCCTCAGTATTGCATTGGAGTGCCAGTCTAGTTTTTGTGCTCAAGTCTCAGGAGTAGGTCTTAAACTCATAGTCTTCAGACTCGAAGGTGAGAGTGGTACTAACTGAGCCACAGCCGACACTGAGGAAGGTTCCAGTTTCAATCATTGGTTGAATTGATTGACTTGCTCTGTGTACTAGACAATTGAGGTGGAGGGAGATAAATTGTTTTGGGCTGGGGAGGTGGGTGGAATTTTGCATCCACTGCTGTGAGGGGGCTTGTTTAGAACATAAAGACTAGTGTGTGGGGTGGGGGCGGCAGCTGTTAATATCCCGATTGAACAAATTTGCCGTTTTAACCCCCTCCACAAAACCTGACCCCCAACTCACTGTGTGTTCGTTTTAATTTTAGTACGATTTGGGAACTCCAAGTAATCTGCCCTGGAGAAGCAGGTCCTTAATTACAAATTGTGAATGAGACTCCTTTCTTTACTGGCAGACAGCGTTTCCCAGTGCTCAGGAAATGCAAGCAAATCTCGTGCCGCAATTGACTCTCGCCTTCCTCCCCCCCCCACCGCCAAAACCTCTCTCTACTTCTCTCTCCTCCCCCTACCACCCCACCCCACACTCCCTGATTGCTGGTTTGAGTTTCCACTGAACCTACACACCAGGTTCCAAGGTTCCTTCTTCCTCACAATTGATGGTCTGACCTCAATGGCCTTTAGCTGCAGTCTTCTGCTGTTGGCTTTCCACCCTGGCAGCCAGCCAACTTTTCGATGGTAGCACAACATGGAGTAAACTTTGTTAAAAGTAGCAGGGCCCCCATGTTCCCAGGATTCCTGGCTCTTTCCCCTTCACAGACATACCCCCTGCTGCCTCGCAGTCAAACTATAGGTCGTGTTATTTACTGATGTTTACTTGAATGTGCATGAGCAGAAACTAAATGAAAACATAAGTAGGCTCGACTGTGATGCACTCATGGCTGTGATGTCAGTTTCCACTCTAATGACTTGCCTGCAAAGATCTGTGGAACCTCATCAGCATATGTCAGTGCCTTCAGGAATGGAATAAGGAAAAGTAGTCATCTTGTAAAGAAAACAAAATTACCTTTTAAGTAATTGTTGTCATATTCACAATGAAAATAGATTTTCTGCACACTCATTTCAATGGACTTCCTTTTAGGATTTGAAAAAAACACAACATTAAGGAAAGAATTAAAACCTCTTAATATTTGTACAAGGATCCACAGGACTGATGCCCAGTGTCGTGAACATAAGAAAATGGCTAGAATAGGCAAAACTCATCCTAATGTTTAAACTCGCCTTTCAAACGACCCCAGGTGCCCTGAGATCAATTAGTACACGAATGAAGTTGACTTAATTTTAGTTTTTCACTCTTTTTCTTTTTTTAATGGATAAGCTAACTTCATCGCTGCTTTTGGAAGTTGCGTATACACTTCTGCTTTCTAATGAATGTCCCTGCTGTATCAGATTTCTACTTTTGGACTATTGTGCATTCCTAATCATAATTGCTTCACCATACATGGCCATACTTTCAGTAGCCTAGGTCCCAAGCTCTGGAATTCCCTCCCTGTACCTCCCTGCGTTGCTTTCCTCCTTTAAGAAGCTTCTTAAAACCTAATGCTTGACCAAGCTTTTATTCATCTGACTTAGTATCTCCTTACGTGGCAGTGTCATATTTTACTGTATAATCTCCCTGAGAAGCACCTTGGGATGTTTCATTACAATAAAGGTGTTATATGAATAATAGTTGTTTTTACCTGATTGGGATAAGAGGTGTTAGTTATTGAGAATAGAAAGTGTTAAATGTGATCCTACCCCCACATCCCTTAGCTTCATGAGTGTATTATTGAGTCATACAGAAGGCCCCAAGTCCCTGAGTTGAATAAGCTGATCTTAGCAAATTGACTATGAATTGGTGTCTGTGGTGCCATTTAAAGAAGGAATTCATACATGGGATGTGGGCTTTGCTGGCTGGGCCAGCATTTATTGCCCATCCCTAATTGCCCTTGAGAAGGTGGTGGTGAGCTGCCTTCTCAAACTGCAGCAGTCCATGTGATGCAGGAAGGGAGTTCCAGGATTTTGACCCAGCGACAGTGAAGGAACAGCGATATATTTCCAAGTCAGGGATGGTGAGTGACTTGGAGGGGAACTTCCAGGTGGTGGTGTTCCCGTCTATCTGCTGCCCTTGTCCTTCTAGATGGTAGTGGTCGTGGGTTTGGAAGATGTTGTTGAAGGAGCCCTTGGTGAATTCCTGCAGTGCAAATTTTAGATAGTACACACTGCTGCTACTGTGAGTCGGTGGTGGAGCAAGTGAATGTTTGTGGATGTGGTGCCAATCAAGCGGGCTGCTTTGCCCTGGACGGTGTCAAGCTTCTTGAGTGTTATGGGAGCTGCACTCATCCAGGCAAATGGGGAGTATTCCATCACACTCCTGACTTGTGCCTTGTAGATGCTGGACAGGCTTTGGGAAGTTGGGAGGTGGGTTACTCATCACCCGATTCCTAGCCTCTGACCTGCTCTTATAACCACAGTATTTGTATGGCTAGTCCAGTTCCGTTTCTGGTCAACAGTAGCCCCCAGGATGTTGATAGTGGGAGATTCAGTGATGGTAATGCCATTGAACATCAGTGGACGATGGTTGGATTCTCTCTTGTCGGAAAGGATCATGGCCTGATATTTGTGTGGCGCGATTGTTAGTTGCCACTTGTTAGTCCAGGCCTGGATATTGTCCAGGTCTTGCTGCATTTGGACATGGATTGCTTCAGTATCTGAGGAGTTGCGAATGGTGCTGAACATTGTGCAATCATCAGCAAACATCCCCACTTCTGACTTTATGATGGAAGGAAGGTCATTGATGAAGCAGCTGAAGATGGTTGGGCCCAGCACACAACCCTGAGGAACTCCTGCGGTGATGTCCTGGAGCTGAGATGACTGACCTCCAACAACCGCAACCATCTTCCTTTGTGCTAGGTACAACTCTAACCAGCGGAGAGTTTTCCCCCTGATTTCCATTGACTCCAGTTTTGCTAGGGCTCTTTGATGCCACACTCCGTCAAATGCTGCCTTGATGTCAAGGGCAGTCACTCTCACCTCACCTCGGGAGTTCAGCTCTTTTGTCCATGTTTGAATCAAAGCTGTAATGAGGGCAGGAGCTGAGTGGCCCTGGCGGTACCCAAACTGGGCATCAGTAAGCTGGTTATTGTGAAGCAAGTGCCGCTGGATAGCACTGTTGATGACCCCTTCCATGACTTCACTGATGGAGAGCAGACTGATGGGGCGGTAATTGGCCGGGTTGGATTTGTCCTGCTTTTTGTGTACAGGACATACCTGGGCAATTTTTCACATAGCCAGGTAGATGTCAGTGCTGTAGCTGTACTGGAACAGCTTGGCAAGGTGTGCGGCAAGTTCTGGAGCACAAGTCATCAGTACTTTTCCCGGAATATTATCAGGGCCCAAAACCTTTGCAGTATCCAATGCCTTCAGCTGTTTCTTGGCATCACGTGAAGTGAATCAAATTGGCTGAAGACTGGCATCTGTGATGCTGGGGACTTCCAGAGGAGGACGAGATGGATCATCCTAATGGGCACTTCTGGTTGAAGGTTGTGGCAAATGCTTCAGCCTTATCTTTTGCACTGATGTGCTGGGCTCCTCCATCATTGAGGATGGGGATATTTGTGGAGCCTCCTCCTCCAGTGTGTTGTTTAATTGTCCACCACCATTCACGACTGGATGTAGCATGACTGCAGAGCTTAGATCTGATCCGTTGATTGTGGGATCACTTGGCTCTGTCTGTCACTTGCTACTTATGCTGCTAGGCAGTCCTGTGTTATGGCTTCACCAGGTTGACACCTCATTTTTAGGTATGCCAGTGCTGCTCCTGGCATGCCCTCCTGCATCATTCATTGAACCAGGGTTGATCCTCTGGCTTGATGGTCATGGTAGAGTGGGGAATATGCCAGGCCATGGGGTTACAGATGAGACTTCATCTCCACAATGACAGTATCAGTAGGAGTGACCACCGCACAGTCTTGGATAGATGCATCTGCGGCAGGCAGTTTGGTGAAGATGAGGTCAAGTATGTTTTTCCCTCTTGTTGGTTCCCTCAGCACCTGCAGACCCAGTCTAGCAGCGATATCATTTAGGACTCAGCCAGTAGCGGTGCTACTGAGCCCCTCTTGATGATGGACATTGAAGTCCGTCACCCAGAATACATTCTGCACCCTTGCCACCAAGTGGTGTTCAACATGGAGGAGCACTGATTCATCAGCTGAGGGAGGGCGGTACATGGTAATCAGCAGGAGGTTTTCTTGCCCATGTTTGACCTGATGCCATGAGACATCATGGGGTCCAGAGTCATGTTGACGGCTCCCAGGGCAACTCACTCCCGACTTTATACCACTGTGTGGTCGCCTCTGCTGTCATTTCTGGTACCTAGGTTGATGCCAGGTGGTCCATCCAGTTTCTTTCCTTTTTTGTAACTTTGTAGCAGTTTGATACAACTAAGTGGCTTGCTAGGCCATTTCAGAGGGCATTTAAGAGTCAACCGCATTGCTGTGGGCCTGGAAGCACATGTAGGCCAGACCAGGTAAGGATGACAGATTTCCTTCCCTAAAGGGTATTAATGAACCAGATGGGTTTTTACAACAATCGACAATGGTTTCATGGTCATCATTAGACTTTTAATTCCAAATTTTTATTGAATTCAAATTCTACCATCTGCCATGGTGGGATTTGAACCTGAGCGCCCAGAGCATTACCCTGGGTCTCTGGATCACTAGTCCAGCAACAACAACACTACTATGCCATTGCCTCCCCTGATTGCTGATAAGTAGTACTTGATCTCGGGTTAGGTAAAGCCAAGATCAGATATGTCTGTGACGCAGTGTAATTAAATTGTATGTGGGACCTCACTGTCTAGATTACTACATAACAAATGGGCAACATTGGTGAGATATGAGAAGAATAATCAAGATTATTAAGGAAATTGATAAATGAATGCAGGTAAATTTTTGATTACGCTGAAAATTTCGACTATCGAGGTAGAAGTCGAGAGCAAGGGACATAGTTATGAGGAATTTTTCCACAATATATGTATTTGTTATGATCCCCAGCTGAGGTTACCCCTGGACAAGCCTGATCCCAGGGTGGAACCCAGCTTGATAGATCCTGGATTTTATTTGTTTGTTTAGGTACATAGAGAGTAGCTACTGACCAGAGTCACAGGAGACAGCTGATGAACTTTTAACAAAAGAATAAAACATTTATTAAACAAGAAAAGATGAACTACAATACTCCTTTACCCACAACTATGCCTTCAACAGACGTGCAGATTTGTAAGGATAACGCAAGTTACAAAAGCTATCTTATACTTTAATGTTCACAGTAAGTACACAGTCCATGTAATTCAATGGACACCCTGCGGTCAGACACACCACACTCTGATACCAAGTGACAGATGCCACCTCAACCAGATGCTATGCATTTCTCCCCAGCTCCCCCCAGACACTTGTCACATTGTGAGCCAACCAGTCTCGCTTCACTCCGTCTTTCACTTGAGGGTTCCCAATCTCCACTCTCCAAGAACTCACCTTGGAATCTTCTCCCAAACCAACGTTTTCTCTCAGACGCCTTCCGCAAGGGTTTACCTCCACGGTTTTGAACTTTCCTTCCGATGTTCTTCTCCCCTGGGTCACATGCATTCAACTGTCTTCCACACACTCTCTCTCACCAACACAATCGAAAACAGTACCATTACTGCTTCACATGCCCATTGCAAAGAGTTACAGACATTCAGTTGTCTCTTTGGACCTTCTTGCCTCTTGCAAGCTGTTCTCACTTTAAATTTGCTTTCTGCAGCTTTTGTCTCTTTAAATCTTGAAGCTTGAAGCCTTTCTCTCTACCTCTCAGCTCTTACCTTCCAAAAGATTGTGATTAATATGAGTCTTAACTGCTTTCACATAATGCATCATGGCCAGGGCCAAACTATTCTCATGAAACGTTGACAAGTGCACTCAAGCAGTTATCCTTTGATAGCTGTTACAGTGGGAACAAAAACCAATTTCAAATGCCTAGTCTTTCCTGCAAGCATATTTAATATGTTAGGAAATAGAGATAGTTCAATTGAGTTATATTTGTGTTTTTAACTTAACAGGACTTTTCCCACGTTCCTGTCCTTCCTTTAACTAGAAGGTCGTCTTGGGACTTTATCTTCTTCTACTCCCCTGGATTTTTGGGGTCTTTTTAATTTGCGACTTGCTATCTGTCCCTTCTAGGCTACTTCTACTTCACAGCTATCTTCAAATTAACAACTCCAGCAGCTTCCAAATCAAAACTACTGTTTCTCTTCCTCTGTGTGTGTGTGTGTCTGTGGGAGGGACCTGCTTCTCTGGCCCCCTGTTGCTGGGCAACAGTCCAGTTCTTCTACCCTCATTAGAAATGCAAGCACCCTTTTAAAGTGAAACTAAAACTCCATTTATCCTTTCTTAACACACCGGTACAGAAATACAAATCAAACTTAAGATTTAAAGCTAAAACTAATTCCTAATACTCAAAAAAACACAGATATAACTCAATTAAACTATCTCTATTTCCTAACATATTAAATATGCTTGCAGGAAAGGCTAGGCATTTGACATTGGTTTTTATTCCCACTGTAATAGCTATCGAAGGATAACTGCTTGAGTACACTTGTCAACATTTCATGAGAATAGTTCTGGCCCTGGCCATGATGCATTATGTGAAAGCAGTTAAGACTCATATTAATCACAGTCTTTTGGAAGAGTTACTCAAGGGGATCATAAGCAGCTATCTGAGCAAGGTTTAGAAAGTTGAAAAGATGGTGAAGGGGAGAAAAATGTTTTTCTTTCTTTCTTCATTTATGGGATAAGGGTGCCGTTGACTAGGCCAACATTTATTGCCCATCCCTGACCATCCTTGAGAAGGTGGCGGTCAGCTGCTTCTTGAGCCACTGCAGTCCATGTGGTGTAGGTGCACCCACAGTGCTGTTAGGAAGGGAGTTCCAGGATTTTGACCCAGCGACAGTGAAGGAATGGCAATACATTTCCAAGTCAGGATGATGAGTGGCTTGGAGGGGTACTTCCAGGTGGTGGCTTTCCTATGTGTCTGTTCCCTTGTCCTTCGAGATGGTAGCGGTTGTGGGTTTGGAAGGTGCTGCCTAACAAGACTTGGCGAGTTCCTGCAGCGCATCTTGTAGATGGTACACACTCCTGCTACTGTGCATCGGTGGTGGAGGGAGTGAATGTTTGTGGATGGGGTGCCAATCAAGTTGGCTGCTTTGTCCTGAATGGTGTCAGGCTTGAGTGTTGTTGGAGCTGCACTCATCCAGGCAAGCGGAGAGTATTCCATCACACTCCTGACTTGTGCCTTGTGGATTGTGGACAGGCTTTGGGGAGTCAGGAGGTGAGTTACTCGGCACAGCGTTCCTAGCCTCTGACCTGCTCTTATAACCACGGTACTTATATGGTTGGTCCAGTTCAGTTTTTGATCACTGGTAACCCCCAGGATGTTGATTTTAAAAAAAATACATTTCTACATTTCAGTCTACTGTTGGTGCTGAAGGTTTGGGTCAGAAATAACCAAGATTTATATATACCTTCACCCCAGCTCCGAAGGGGTTTGAGTGTATTTATGGCAGAAACCTCATTGAGATAGCCTTTACTTTCGCTCATATTATTTATATGGCTGGTCCAGTTCAGTTTCTGGTCAATGGCAACCCCCAGGATGTTGATGGTGGGGATTCAGCAATGGTAATGTTAAGGGGAGATGGTTGGATTCTGAATGGCCTGTTCATGTGTAGGAACATTTCAATTCAAATTAATTTTCTTGGTAGTAAGAGGACAGTATTCATTTTCTATCGAATCCCCCCTCTACTTTTTAAAAAAAATTACATATTTTGAATGGAAAGCAGCATTCTATTCTGTACACTTGATTTTCTCCCAGTCTATAAACTATTTCTCTTTGCTCCTGTAATCTATGTCATGTGCAGAAAGTACTTATTTCAACCTGTTGCATGATGTGTTACATTGTTTCTAATAATAGGGGTGAGAGCTACCTGAGTACACTGCGCCACTTCTAATTCTATAGGAAGTATTATAGCAATGTTGTAGAGCCCAAGTATGATATTAATATTTATGCCTTTGCCATTCTCTCCCTTTACTCTTTCCTTTATCTTTCCCCCTATGAGCCCACTCCTTTCTCCCTCCCTTCTGGCCTCTCTTTTCTTCTCCCCTCTCCTCCCATTTGTTGGCATTACGTTTCAGGGACAGGATTTTGCCCTTGGTGAGGGTGCTTGGTGGGAGCGGTCAGGAAGCCGACCCCCGCCCGCAATCGACCTCTCACCGCAATTTCACAAGGGGGGCCAATTAAGGCCCACCCAGCGTGGAATGCAAACAGCAGCGCTGCCTTTGCAGGCGGGGGGAGGAGCGAGAGCCAGGCCTAGCGCACAGTTCATGCTTGCACAAAAAAGAGCGTTTCAGTCTCCCTGAGGCACAGAGCTGTCTCAGGGAGATGAAGCACTGCTTAAAAAATAATAATAAAGACAATAAAAATTTAATAAAACATTTCTCCTCATGTGACTCTGTCACATGAACCGGGACATGTTTTTAATTCAAAAATAAAGTTTTTATTTAATGTTCATTTGCTTTAGGAAACCTCATCCTGCTCCTGGATGAGGTCTCCTAAAAAATGTAACTGCTGCTTGGCCTTTTTGCCTGCCCACCAACCATTAGGTCGGATGGGCAGCATAAATTTGAATTTAATTAGATTGTTAATGGCCTTAATAGGCCTCTTAATTATCAGCGGGCGCTCAGCCGATTCCGGTGCTTGCCAGCTGATTGAAATATTGCAAGACTGCGTGACTGCATGATGACATTGAGATGCACACCTGATGTCATCGCGCGTCATTTTACGCTCGGGCGAGTCGGGCACACGCCCGCTAGCCATGCGCAATATTCTGCCCCAGGTGGTGTTATCTGCCCACTGACACATTTTGCTCAAATAATTCTGTAATTACCTGATTTGCTTCCTCTTGTCTCTGCCACCACTAATTTGGGGTAATTTGCAATTTTGACCAATTTGTATTAAGCTTCTGAATCCAAACAGTTGCTCTTAATCAGAAACAGTGCCACCCCCAGCACTGATCTCTATCTAGCTCATCATACTTAGTACTTCTCCTTCACACTACCTCACTCCTTCCCTGTTGTCACACACTTCCCATTCTCTCTGTCTCCTACAAATGCTCACTCCTTCCTTGTGCTTTCTCATTAAATCACCTGATTGTCCTCATTCCTGCCTCTCCTCGCTTTTTCGCTCCCTTATCCTCTCTTACTATCTCCTACTTTCATCCTTTTGCTGTCGTTCTTTTGCAGCCACCCCCTACCCTCCTCAACACCACTTTCTCTATGTTCTGCCTTGTTCACAGATCTTGATCCTTGTTCTCCCTATCCCTTTATCAGTGGATTTTTCAGGCTCAGCTCTCTTTTTCTCACTGGCTCAGGACTTTGTTTGAGGAGCTGTTTCTAATTCTGTTTACCTTCTGGTTCCTTTTTGTTCTCCCCCTCTGTTGTGTACCTATATACAATCAAGATATAAATCAAGTCTTGTGAATGCAATTTAAAGCATCTGTATATGCACAAATCTATTTTGAGAGTTTTGACTAAACTATAATTACGGTTAAATCAGTTACACTTTTTTGTTCCGTTTCCTCATGTAATTTTGTTTTCCTTTCAAACGATCCTAGGTGCTGCTGTTTCTTCAAACGGAGAAAAAGGAAAACTATTCAACGTCACAAATGACTCTGGAAATCGTCTGATCATGGAGAGTTACTTACTTGTTCATCTGCTGTCTCATCATAAAACAAGAAACCAATCATCTCTGCAGTGACAACAGACTTTTATCAAAGGACTTTTTCCCTCATGTTTTTGCCCAGTGATTTGGGTGGTTGTCTTATGTGGGTATTTTGTTTTTAGTTCATCAGTCTTCATCTTGAAACTATGCTTCATCAGAAATTTGTGTGTTCATATTTTGAGATTGAAAGAGGGACCTCTTGTCAGGGTAATGTATGAAACAAAAACTGTTCACTTGACTTCAACCAAATCAAGCTGCGATTTTAAAAAGAAAGGGTTGATTTGTTCCAGCATGCGGAAGGCAGAAGTATTGAATAGTGCTTGGTGGTGATAACCTCAGAACAGTTGCAAGTCAAGAATGAATTTTGTCAACACAGGAGCTGCTTTGAATAGATCTGTAGTAATTGCATAGCCAGGTATTTTGTCTGCAAACTGGAGGACCCAAGACATCATTGTCACTGTCCTGAGAAATGAAGAAACTTGAGAAAAAAAAACATAAAACAAATTCTGAATTGTACATTCACCCTTCATTTGTCTTAGTTGAAGACATCCGCACAGAATTTTCAGTATTAAATTTTATGCTACCTTTATCTGTCTTTTGGAAGTCATGGTCTAGAGGTACTGTGGAAGGAAGGGATTGATTCAATGGATGGTAATTCATGGCTGTTGCACTATTACAGTATATACAACATGAGACAGCTGTAAACATTCATGTGTACAAACAATACTTGCTTTTTTACTCCTAATGGAGAAGCAGTGTAGTAGAAAGGGCAGCATGTGCTTATTATCTGATATTATGACATGTTTGTAAAATGTAAACTGTGCTTCCTGATGTATTGTTTGGACAGATTAATGCTGAATGTTCTGAGAGTTATTAGAATGAAGGAGGTGAGAGGGTGTTCTGATCATGCCTTGAAGTGTACTATGTGGTAAGACATGGAGCAAAGCTGTGATGGTGGATAAAGAGAGAAGTGCATCTTGAAGAAATTAATTAGACCTAAAATGATTTTAGGCAAGTCCTGGCTAACTTCAACGCATCCTGTACTGCCAGGTGATTTGGATGCACCGTATCTAATCCATAAAGTAGCCCTTTGATGAAAGCTAAAATAAGAATGTGAAAGAAATAGGCCAGATAATATTGCCTTTTGCATTTAATAGCTGTGGTACCCAAACTGTGCAGTTGTATGTGAAACATTCCTTTCTTATCGTAATCACAGCTGTTCAAAGACTTCATGCTGGAGATGGGTCAGGTACTTTCCCAATAAACCCTTGAAGTGCCTGCATTTTGAACAGACCGGCTGTTCTATAAAATATCTCATTCTGTTTTCCATCCTCTGCTGAACAGTTTGTTTCCACAGATGTTTAAATTCAATGTTGTGCAGTGTTTATCAACTGTTTTATACACTGTTTTTAGTTTCAATCTTGCGCTGGATATTCTTGACTTTTTTTTGATCAGCAATGTTGAGTTCTGGATTATGTCTGATGCAATGTATTAAGTTCAAATAATATGTTGCATGCAAACTTCTTCGCGTTTGGATTAGAAAGACTGGAAGACAAGGCAGAATATTTTAACATGAAACTGCAAATCATAATGGCAGGGAACCACTACTATGTCTGCAGTATTTGACCAAATCCTTTTTTCTTCAATTACATAATGTGTGTAAATAAGTACAGTGTTATTTCTGTACCTCCATAAATTTGAACATCACTTTCGATTTACTTTAATTGCTAGTATTTTTTTGCTTGTACAGTGTGTACAACATGAAGTTGTCACAAATAGCAAAGAAAGTGTGTTGTATATTAATGTAATTATGGACTGTAATCTTTACAAATGAATCAATCACCTTTCGTTCGCTGCAACGAAGACCAGTGCATCCACACAAGCTTATTGGCAAGATTTCTAGTGCTGCATTTTACGCCTGGGAAGAAGTTTATTTCTGGCGATACTACAAGCTGGTTGTGGTTGGAAAATGCAACTGTGTTCACTTTAGGCCAACAATTTTACGCAGTCACCGCTTTTCTGTCAATACTAATAAAGTGAACTCTGCCTGACTGTACAAGTGATGTAATACATCCCTGTTTCCCAATATGTAACTGAAAAAAATAAAAGTAGTTTTTTTTAAAATTAGTCTACAATGTTGTTCATCCCAACACTTAACTATTGTTCTGTCTGACCATGCGTGTCAGAAGCTCAAAAATTTTTACTGTTTTTTTGATTCCATATACAGGTACGTGTTCAGAATTGACTACAATTCAATTGACTATAATTTGTTAATACCTTCCTTCCTGTTTTTATGATTGACTGAAATATTAGTTAAATGAACAGCAGCATTCTTTTAAAATTAATTTGTTCTGCATGTGAACTGTCTTATAAAAATTAATACATGTACGATATGTTGTATTTTTTTGAAAGCCAAACTATAAAAATCATTGAACTGATGCTGTTGTGCACAAGTAAAATAATATTTGATATTGTTTAGTGTGATATATTGTCATCAGAAGTAGTAAATTTAAAAACAAAACTTTAGAAAACAAACTTTTAGGACATTATTGGGGTTTAGGGAAGGTTAAGTGAGAAGCAACTTAAAAATGAAATTTTAAGTACTACTTTAAATTGTGTGAAGGGAATGAACCAGAAAAACAACAAATCAGAGACCAAGTGGCTATAAAATGTAGCAGAATTAAATTTAAAGGCTAAGGGGGATTTTTTTTTAGAAGATGCAATGAAAAATCCCAGTGCTTAACATTGACAAGGTACCGAGACCCGATGAGATACACCCAAGGATATTGAAGGAAGCGAGAGCAGAAATTGCCAGGGGCACTGGCCATTCATAATCTTTTAGTCTTCCATAAACTCGGCACTGCCAGAGGACTGGAGAATTGCGAACATTACGCCCTTGTTCAGAAAAAGTTTTACAGATAAGCCCAGCAATTACAGACCAGTCAGTTTAGCTTTGGTGGTAGGAAGCTTCCAGAAACAATTATTCAGGATAGAATTAAAAAGCACATGGAAAAATGTGGGTTGATTAGGAAAGCCCAGCATGGATTTCCTAAGGGAAGCTCGCATTTAACTAACTTGCTGGAGTGTTTTGAAGAGATAGCAGAGAGAGTTGTTGAGGATAATGCTGTTGATGTGGTGTACATGGACTTGCAAAAGGCATTCCATACAGTGCTGCACAACAGACTTGCAAGATAAGTTATTGATCATGGAATAAAAGGGACAGTAGCAACTCAGATACAAAATTTGCTGAGTGACAGGAAACAGCAAGCAACGGTTAATTGATATTTTTCGGGCTGGAGGAAGGTTTGTCGTGGAGTTCCCCAGGGGTTGGAAATAGGACCCTCGCTTTTCCTGATATATATTAATCTAGATCTTGGTGTGCAAGGAACAATTGCAAAGTTTGCGGATGATACAAAATTTGGAAGCATTGTAAACTTTGAGGAGGACAGTGCAGAACATCGAAAGGACATAGACAAGTTGGTGGAGTGGGCATATAGGTGACAGATGAAGTTCAATGCAGAGAAGTGTGAGGTGATTCATTTCGGTAGGAAGGATCTGGAAAGAAAATATAAAATAAGGGGTACAACTCAAAAAGGTGGCAGGACAGGTGGAGAGAGCAGTTAATAAAGCATACAGTATCCTAGGATTTTATTAATAGGGGCGTACAGTATAAGAGCAAGAGGTTGTATTGAACTTTTATAGGACACTAATTAGGCCTCAGCTGGAGTATTGTATACAGTTCTGGGTGCCACACTTTAGGAAGGATGTGAATACTTAGGAGAGAGTGCAGAAGAGGTTTATAGAAGGTGGTTCCAGGGATAAAAACTTCAGTTATGGAGATAGATTGGTGAAGTTGAGACTGTCCTCCTTAGAGAGAAGGCTAAAAGGAGATTTGATGGAGATGCTCAAAATCATGAGGATGTTGGATAGACTAGACAGGGAGAAACTGTTCCTGTTCATAAAAGGATTGTGAATGAGAGGGCACAGAACTAAAGTGATTTGCAAAAGAAGCAAATGTAATGTGAGAAGAAACCTTTTCACACAGTGAGTGGTTCAGGTCTGGAATGCACTGCCTGGAAGTGCAGTGGAGGTAGGTTCAATTGAGGCATTCAAGAGGGCATTAGATGATTATTTAAATAGAAACAATGTGCAGGATTATAAGGAAAAGGCATTACAATGGTACTGAGTCATAGTGCTCATTTGAAAAGCCAATGCAGACATGATGGGCCGAATAGCAGCTTTCTGCACCATAATAATTCTGTGACTCTGTGAATGAGCAGAGGGCTAAAATGAAAATAGGAGTTGATAGAAAATTTGCAAGTAGCAGGCTACAGTATTCAAACCAGAAAGCTGAATGTTTGTTAGACCCAATGTTTTTGGTATGTAGTGTTAGGAAGCTTTCTGGGTAGCTGGAAAGAAAGCCAGTAAGTGTCTAAGATTTCAGGCCAGAAGAATCAAGACTGAATGTTCCTAACTCACTGCTTGGTTAATAAGTTCAGGAGTTTCTGCTCTTGTTATGCTATTTTGCGTGGCACCATTTCCACTATTGGCTTATACCTCCATTGATTATTTTAACTTTTAATTTTAATTAATTAGCAAATATAACGCCTTTATTCAAAAAGGGAGGGAGACACAAAGCAGGAAACTATAGGCCAGTTAGCCTAACATCTGTCATAGGGAAAATGTTAGACGTTATTATTAAAGATGTTATAGCAGGGCACTTAGAAAAATTCAAAGCAATCAGGCAGAGTCAACATGGTTTTGTAAAAGGTAAATAATGTTTAACCAATTTATTCTTTGAAGGAGTCACATGTGCTGTGGATAAAGGGGAACCAACCGGTGGATGTACTGTACTTATATTTCCAGAAGGCATTTGATAAAGTGCCACATCAAAGGTTATTGTGGAAAATAAAAGCTCATAGTTTAGGGGGTAACATACTGACATGGAAAGAAGATTGGCTGGCTAACAGGAAGCAGAGAGTAAGTATAAATAGGAATTTTTCTGGATGGCAGCATGTGATGAGTGGTGTGCTCTTTACAATTTATATAAATGACTTGGATGAAAGGACCGAAGGAATGGCTGCTAAATTTACTTATAACACAAAGGTAGGCAGGAAAGTAAATTGTGAAGAGAATGTAAGGAGACTACAAAGTGACATAGATAGGTTAAGTGAGTGGGCAAATGGAATATAATGTGGCCAAATGTGAAATCATTCATTTTGGCAGGAAGAATAAAAAAGCTTATTATCTAAATGGTGAGAGATTGAGGAGCTCTGAAATTGAACAGGATCTGGGTGTCTTAGTGCATGAATCACAAAAGGTTAGTATAAAGATACAGCAGGTAATTAGGAAAGCTAATAGAATGTCTTTTATTGTGAGGGGAATTGTTTAAAAATCTAGGGAGGTTATGCTTCAGATGTACTTGGGTATTGGTGAGACTTCTTCTGGAATGTTGGGTACAGTACTGGTCTCTTTATTTAAGGAAGGCTGTAAATGCGTAAGAAGCAGTTCAGAGAAGGTTTACTAGATTAATACCAGGAAAGAACAGGTTGTCTTATGAGGTTGGACAGGTTAGGCTTGTATCCACTGGAATTTAGAAGAGTAGGAGGCGACTTAATTGAAACCTTTAAGATCCTGAGGGGTCTTGAGAGGTTGGATGCGGAGAGGACGTTTCTTCTTGTGGAAGAATCTAGAATACGGTCACTGTTTAAAAATAAGGGGTTGCTTATTTAAGACAGAAATGAGAATTTTTTTTGAGTGTTGTGAGCCTTTGGAACTGTCTTCCCCAAAAGTCAGTGGAAGTAGATTCTTTGAATATTTTTAAGACAGAGCTCGATAGATTCTTGATTAACAAGAAGGAGAAAGGTTGTTGAGGGTAGGCAGGAATGTGGGATTGAAGTTACAATCAGATCAGCCATGATTTTATTGAATGGCGGAGCATGCTCAGGGGGATGAGTGGTCTACCCCTGCTCCTATTTCGTATGTTCACATTGTGAAATTTGTTACACAAATTGGTTAAAAAAGCTGTTCATTTGTGTTGTGAGGTATGTTTTCAAAATCATTCTTTGTGTAATAAAGGAGTTAATTATTCACCCAAAGATGCACAGAAAGGGGTTGAGCGCAGTAGGTCCATTTAAACCTCAGTAAATTAAACTCTTACAGAGCCCTGATCTTAATGAACATTTATTTTGGGTAGAGATTGGAAAATGTAGCCATCCAGATAAGTAGATTTTATTTGTTACAAAACGTTAAAGGTTGCTTTGTATTCAATGGTTTATTACCATGTGGCTATCAGCCTGAGCAGCAACTGATGATGCAACACAGTTGAAGTTCTTTCTTGATGTTTGTTCAGTATGGACTGCATCTTCCAGTCGGGGGGGTGGGGCCTGCTCGCCGATGTGTAGAATGGGGGCGGGGCCTGCTCGCCGATGTGTAGAATGGGGGCGGGGCCTGCTCGCCGATGTGTAGAATGGGGGCGGGGCCTGCTCGCCGATGTGTAGAATGGGGGCGGGGCCTGCTCGCCGATGTGTAGAATGGGGGCGGGGCCTGCTCGCCGATGTGTAGAATGGGGGCGGGGCCTGCTCGCCGATGTGTAGAATGGGGGCGGGGCCTGCTCGCCGATGTGTAGAATGGGGGCGGGGCCTGCTCGCCGATGTGTAGAATGGGGGCGGGGCCTGCTCGCCGATGTGTAGAATGGGGGCGGGGCCTGCTCGCCGATGTGTAGAATGGGGGCGGGGCCTGCTCGCCGATGTGTAGAATGGGGGCGGGGCCTGCTCGCCGATGTGTAGAATGGGGGCGGGGCCTGCTCGCGATGTGTAGAATGGGGGCGGGGCCTGCTCGCTGATGTGTAGAATGACGCGGGTTGACGTTGGGTGTGTGTTCCAACATCACCCCGCATCGTTTAGATTTTCAGTTTGGCTGCATGCCCGCCAAACTGTCAAAGGCCTATTAAGGCCATTAAAAAAGTAATTTAAATGATTAACGGACCTGCCTATCCAACCTTAAGATGAGCGGGCAGGCCGGGAGCCTTGGCGGGTTTCAGAAAAAACATGAAACCTCATCCACGGGCAGGGTGAGGTTTCATGAAGGTTTTAAAATTTGTATAAAATGTTTAAATAAAAGAAATTGACACGTCCCAGCTCATGTCACATGAGGGGACATGTCAGGAATATTCTTTTTCTGCCTTTTAATGAAAGTTTGAATCTTCAACCAAACTCCCTGAGGCAGCACTTTGCCTCAGGGAGATCTGTGCACTCTTTTGTACGCAAGCACGAAAGAGCACACACGTGCCTCAGGGAATTCCCCCGCGCACGCACAGGGAGCGCATAGTGCTTCTGGGCAGACGTCACGCTGGGCAGGCTTTAATTGGCCCACCCATGTAAAATGGCAACACACTCCTGATCGGGGGTGCCGTGCCGATCGGGAACCCGCCTGCCTGCACCCGCACAACCCCCCCAATGGGGGGAACATGCTGCCCTGTGTGTTTTTACGTAAACCTTTAGTTTATAAATTTAGACTAAGTTTCTACAGGCAAAAATAAATTGTTTTAAAATTACTTTAGTACCAAAACATTTCTGCTATTAATTCATATCTCTGAGTTACATTTATTAGAAGATCTTTTTATTTTAAATCCATATTCCATGAGACTACATTTTGTGTTGTGCTGTTGTGTTCTGGATTTATATTGCACTACCAAAGTAGATCACAGTTACAGAAGAAAGAGAAAGCTGTGTAGATTATAAATAAGTGTTAATAAATTCATTTAAGAAATAAGCACCACCAAAGGTTGAGGCCTATGAATTTCTATGCTGGTTCAATGTAAAATGAGCTGGATTGTAGAACATTGTTTTCATTGATTAGTTTGAGGTACTATGCTACATTAATCAGACAACAAAGATATTCAGCTTTCACATTGTCATATTCTGTTTTGAAGGGTTTCGTTTTATTTACATTGAACAATGTTCGAGAAACTTGAAGACGCACATAATGTGAATGAATATGGGACACGCCCTCTGAATGTGTAAGTACATAATAGCAAATAATAGGCGTTCTGATTTGTGAATTGTCTGCTGTTTTCTCCAATGCAATCAAATTGCCTGAAAGAGCAGTGTTTTTGAAAATTGCACGCGGTAAATCAGATGGTACTCAATTTAAAATGATAAGAGTATATTGTCATGCAGCGTACAATATGTTATTCTGCTACTAAGATGAGCCTGTGCCCTTAAAGGCCACAAATTAAATACAGCCTTCCATCACTTGAAGCGTTATTGTTAGTTTGGTGAGTCAGCCAGTTAAAATAGGGAATCGGTGGCCATTTTCAGGCTCCAGAGATGAGGACTTTTTTTTTGAAGTATTGCTTGCAACATGTGCATTAGGCGCATGACACCTTTCTTTAATATACCAGTGGATTTTCTGTGATATTCGTGGTGATTTAGTGGAAATGCTTATCCCAAGTAGCAGGTAACATATTATCGGGGCAGCTGATTTATGATAATGAATAAATGAAATTAAATGTTTTTGTTATACAACATCACTATGATATTAGTGGTATTTTCAGCTTTAATTGGTTATACCAAATTTTGCTAATTGGTAGCCTTGACTCTTAAATTATTTTTGGTTTATTTGTCCAAGTGGCTAAATGTATTTCCAACTTCTTTTTAAAAGCAGAGAACATGGAGGAAGCTTGTAGGGAAGATGCTCCTGAGTGAAAGTCGATACTACAATGAGCTTCAGTGTTGTTTACTAAACGTTGGGAAGTAGATCTTGCGCTTTGGGAGCAGTGCAAAGGGGGTGGTCGGGATAGGAGTAGGTATTCTGAGTTAGGGATAGGGGGTTGTGAGAAATGGATCTTGTTTCTTGTGAGCACTACAGAATGGTAGTAAAATTGAGAGCTACGTCTTGTATGGAACTAGTGAGGGCAAGAGATCCCTGAGTGACACAGGTGTGGGTCCTGGGACACAGGAGTACTAAGGGGAGATTGCTTATTCTGGAGTAAATAGGGAGGAGTGGTTGTTGGGTCTAAGAGGAGGTGAGGAGGGCTGCCAGAGTGTGAGGTTATTGGAATAATTTTGAAATGTCTCAGCATTGTGAAGGCTAGTATTTAAATAATGGGAAGAGGGAAGTAGGTACTGGCATGTAGAAATTTGGGACAAGCTGATGACCCTTGGTTAAGTATGGGAACTGACATTCTAAAGGGATCTAACAGAATTAAAGTGGGAGTCCAAGGCAAGAGAAGCTTAACCTTCCCCTGTGCAGTCTTGAGCAGTTCTTCTACTCATTCTGACCTCAGAGGAGAGTGAAAAATTTACCTTGAATGGCATCTTTGCTTCTGATCCTCTTCTGATGAGTTTACCTGGAAGAAAATCCATAGTAGTTAGTAACGTGGTATACGAATTTCAGTGCCGGTGTGATGCCAGGTATGTAGGCTATACATTCCAATAACTGGCAGATCATATCAAACAGCAAGTCCTTTCGACTGTTTGCAACAGGCAAAGTGCTGACTGTATCTAACTAGCCCGGCTGCAAAACTCAAAGCACAATGCCCAACGTTAGGTGTGATTCCACATTGGACAGCACTTGCTAAAAAAATCCAGATTATGCTAAGAACTTCAATGATAACCAGTTAAGATTATCAGTTGGGTTTGCAGTGTGGCTCATTTGTGCTTACTAGAAGCTACATATATTCAGACACAGGACCCTGTCCTTTGCAGACAGAAGGAGCATGTCCACGCATTGCACCTTTTCCAGCTAAACGAATGCTTGGGGACACAAATAGATGTTAAAGGGTACGTTATGATTGCATTTACGGAGACCTGGCTGCAGGGTGACCAAGGCTGGGAACTGAATATCCTAGGGTACTTTATTTATTTAAGGACAGGCAAAAAGGAAAAAGTGGTGGGGTGACGTTGTTCGTTAAGAATGAAATCAGTGCAGTAGTGAGAGAGGATATTGGCTCAGAAAAGCTAGATGTAAAATCAGTCTGGGTGGAGCTAAGAAGCAACAAGAGGCAGAAAACATTAATGGGAGTTGTCTATGGACCTCCAAACATTAGTGGTAAGGTAGGGGATGGCACTAAACAAGAAATTAGAGGTGCATAGAACAAGGGTGCTACAGTAATCATGGGTGACTTCAATCTACATATGGACTGGGCAAACCAGATTAGCAATAATACTGTAGCAGATGAATTCCTGGAGTGTGTACAAGATGGCTTTTTAGAGCAGTACGTCAAAGAACTAATTAGGGAATAGACTATCGTACATTTGGTATTGTGCAATGAGAAGGGGTTAATTAATCTTGTTGTGCGGGGCCCTTTATGGAACAGTGACCATAACATAGTAGAATTCTTCATTAGGATGGAATGTGAAGTAATCCAATCTGAAACTACAGTCCTAAATCTAAACAAAGGAAACTACAAAGGCATGAGGGGTGAGTTGGCTATGCTGGATTGGGTAACTTCATTGGATAAGTAATGGCTAATATTCAGGGAACAAATGTATGCATTGCAACAGTTATATGTTCCTTTCTGGCGCAAAAACACAACAGGAAAAGCAGCCTATCCATGGCCAACAAAAGCAATTAAGGATAGTATTAGATACAAAGAGGTGTCATATAAAGTTGCTACAAAAAGTAGCAAGTCTGAGGATTAGGAACAGTTTAGAATTGGGCAAAGGAGGACCAAGAGATTGATTAAGAGGGGAAAAACAGAGTATGAGAGTAAACTTGCAAGAAATATAAAGCAAACTGTAAAAGCTATTGTAAGTATGTAAAAAGAAAAAAGATTAGCGAAGACAAATGTAGGTCCCTTACAGTCTAAAACGGGAGAATTTATCAAAGAGAACAAGGAAATGGCAGAGCAGTTAAACAACTACTTTAGTTCCATCTTCATAGAAGAAGGCAAATAACTTCCCAGAAATGCTAGGGAGCCAAAAGTCTAGTGAGCAGGAGGAACTGAAGGAAATTAGTATGAGTAAAAAATAATGCGGTGGAAATTAATGGGACTGAAAGCTGATAAATCACCAGGGCTTGATAATCTACATTCTAGGGTACTGTACTAAAGGAAGTAGCCATGGAAATAGTGGATGCATTGGTTGTCATCTTCCAAAACCCTGTAGATTCTGTAACAGCCCCGGCAGATTGGAGGGTGGGAAATGTAACCCCACTATTTAAAAAAGGAGGAAGGGAGAAAACAGAATTACAGACCAGTTAGCCTAACATTTGTAGTAGGGAAGATGCTAGAGTCTAGTATAAAGGATGTGATAACAGGACACTTAAAAAGTATCAACAGGATTAAACAAAGTCAACATGAATTTATGAAAGGGCACTCATGTTTGACAAACCTATTGGAGTTTTTTTGAGGATTTGACTAGCAGAAGAGATAAGGGAGAACCAGTGGATATAGTGTATTTGGATTTTCAGAAAGCCTTTGATAAAGCCCCACATAAGAGGTAAGTGTGCAAATTAAAGCACATGGGATTGGGGTAATAAATTGGCATGGATTGAGAATTGGTTAACAGACACGAAACAGTGTAGGAATAAATGGGGTCTTTTTCAGAGTGACAGGTGGTGGTGACTAGTGGGGTACTGCAGGGATCAGTACTTGGGCCCCAGGTATTCTCAATATATATCAATGATTTGGATGAGAGAACCAAATGTAATATTTCCAAGTTTGCTGTTGACATAAAACTAGATGGGAATGTGAGTGGTGAAGAAGATGTAAATAGGCTTCATGTTGAATGAGTGGGCAAATACATGGGATGCAGTCTAATGTGGATAAGTATGAAGTTATCCACTTTGGTAGGAAAAACAGAAGGGCAGAATATTATTTAAATGGCGATAGATTGGAAAATGTTGATGTGCAAAGGGACCTGGTGTCCTTGTACACCAATCACTGAAAGCAAGCATGCAGGTGCTGCAAGCAGTTAAGAGGGCTAAAGGTATGTTGGAGGATTTGAGTACAGGAGCAAGGATGTCTTTCTGCAGCTGTACAGGATCTTGATGAGACCACAACTCGAGTATTGTGTGCAGTTTTGTTCTACTTACCTAAGAAAGGATATACACAGAGGGAGTGCAGAGAAGGTTCACCAGACTGATCTGGGATGGCAGGATTGTTGTATGAGGAGAGATTGGGTCGACTAGGCCTCTACTCGCTGGAGTTTAGAAGAATGAGAGAGAACCTCACAAATGGATAAAATTCTGACAAGGCTGGACAGGCTGCAGGGATGATGTTTCCCCTGGTTGGTGTGGTTCTAGAGCAAGGGGTCACAGTCTCAGGATATGTGGTCGGCTATTTAGGACTGAGATGAGGAGAAATTTCTTCACTCACAGGGTGGTGAACCTGTGGAATTCTCTACCACAGAAGGCTGTGGAGGCCTTAAGAAGGAAATAGATTTCTAGACTGTCAAGGTGCCAAGGGGTATGGGGAGAGAGTGGGAGTATGGCGTTAAGATGAAGCACCAGCCATGACCATGTTTAATGGCAGAGCAGGCTCAAAGGGCCGAATGATCTACTGTTGTTCCTATTTTCTATTCACTGGTTCATTCCCCATGACAATGCCTTTGGCAATCCAAGTTGACCTGCCTTGTTTGAATTTGAACAAAAGCTTGACAGTTAACTGAACTCTGGTGCATTCTCTATAGCAACTTCTATGCCAATCAGCACCCTCTTCTCATGCAGTATGATTTGTTGTTCCCTTTGCAATTGGTATTTTTGCAAATCTGGTGAGTGGTAGATGAATAAATTAGCATGCCTCTCTTTTTCAGCAATATAATAATGGTTGTTTGGAGCATTTGGGGGAGGCAATAGCGTAATGGACTTGTTACTGGACTGGTAATCCAGAAACCCAGTAATCCTCTGGGGTCCCAGGTTTAAATCCTACCACAGCAGATTGTGGAATTGGAATCCAACAAAAATCTGGAGTTAAAAAAGTCTAATGATGACCATGAAACCATTGCTGATTGTCATAAAAACCCATCTGGCTCACTAATGTCCATTAGGAAAGGAAATCTGCTGCTCTTACCTGGTCTACCCACATGTAACTCCAGACCCACAGTAACGTGGTTGACTCTTAAATGCCCTCTGAACAAGGGCAGTTGAGGATGGACAATAAAGGCTGGCTGAGCCAGTGAGGCCCAGATCCCACGAATGAATTAAAAACAAATAAATTTACAATAATTGTTTTGAAGGCAGTATAAAGGTCCAATAAAAAATTCTAAAACATAAACTAAAATGTAAACCCCAGAGTATAAATTGCCCCTAATAATAGGAGATATAAAATCAGGGTGTGTGTGTTTAGGCTACATGAACACAAAAGTTTAGGAAAGGCAACTTCAAAGAAAAATGGAATACCAGGTATTTTTATTTGGCATCATTACAATAAAAGTGGCTGGAGTTTTTATGACAATCTTTTGTATACTGCTGTAAAACATTTTGTACTTGACTCTTTCCTTGAAACACTCCTGAACCCTTGGACCATTTTCCATTAGATTTTAATTTGCTTCTGTGGAGTTCAACAAACATGGACAAGGGCCTCTGGTGGCTGTTGAAAATCTTTAGAGGGTCAATAAAAGTCATAGATAAATTGTCATTTTGTACATAAAATTTTATAATATTGAAGGCAATGTTAAATTGATGGAGTACATGTTAGAAATTCATTGAATTCACAATTAGTTAAATATAAATTTTATGGTCACTACAAATGCTTCTGATTACAGATTCTATTGTACTTTCATTTGAAACGACAGATTCTGACCTACAGCATTTTGTTGGGAGGTAGTCGTGTTATGACTGGGATGGGAGGAGTACACAGTTTGACTAGCCACACTACTCCACAGGTCGCTGCATTATTTTAAAGGTTTGATTCACTCACCAAAATGGCCAATTGTTTACCTTTGCTACAGTTACCCAGAATAAAAGAGTTTAACCAGGCTTTTTTCGATAAACAACAAACTTATTAGTTTATTATAAAATCAGTCTTGCCCTAAGTCTCTGTCTCTGCCTCTCTCTCACTCACTCACTCACTCACTCACTCTCTCTCACACACATACCCCCAAAAAAATAATAAAATAAAAATAGAGGAATTTAAAAGTCAATGGTTCAAAGGAAAAGGAAAGATGATGGAGTCCTTGAAATGGCATCCAGGTTATGCGGTTAGTCTCTCAGGGCTGATCTGCAAAACAATCGATGACTCTTGCACTGCTTTTCAGGTGGACTCTAGGAACACGGGAGAGATACTAAATGAGTACTTCTCATCAGTATTCACCAAAGAGAAGAACTTAGCGGTTGATTTGTCTAGGGAATAGTGTATAGAGCGCCTGGATCATGTTGAGATTAAAAAAGAGATGTTAGGCATCTTGAAGAATATTAAGGTAGATAAGTCTCCAGAGCCAGATGGGATCTACCCCAGAGTACTGAGGGAGGCAAGAGAGGAGATTGCTGGGGCCTTGACAGAAATCTTTGTATCCTCACTGGCCCAGAGGACTGGAGATGGCCAATGTTGTTCCATTGTTTAAGAAGAGTAGCAGGGATAATCCAGGAAATTACAGGCCGGTGAGCCTTATGTCAGTGGTAGGGAAATTATTGGAGAAGCTTCTTCATAACAGGATTTACTACCATTTGGCAACAAATGGGCGTATTAATGAGAGGCAGCATGATTTTGTGAAGGGGAGGTCGTGTCTCACTAACTTGGTCGAGTTTTTCGAGGAAGTGAGAAAGGTCATTGACTATGGAAGGGGAGTGGATGTTATCTACAAGGATTGTAGTAAGGCCTTTGACAAGGTCCCTCATGGCAGACTGGTACAGAAGGTAAAGTCGCATGGGATCAGAGATGAGCTGGCAAGATGGATACAGAATTGGTTTGGTCATAGAAGACAGAGGATAGCAGTGAAAGGGTGCTTTTTCTGAATGGAGAGCTATGACTAGTGGTGTTCCGCAGAGATCAGTGCTGGGACCTTTGCTATGTGCAGTATACGTAAATGATTTGGAGGAAAATGTAACTGGACTAATTAGTAAGTTTGCAGACGACACTAAGGTTGGAGGAGTTGAGGATAATGAAGGGGATTGTCAAAGGATACAACAGAATTTAGATCGGTTGCAGACTTGGGCGAAGAAATGGCAGATGGAGTTTAATCCGGACAAATGCGAGGTAATGCATTTTGGAAGGTCTAATACAGGTAGGAATTATAAAGTAAATGGCAAAACCTTTAAGTGCAGAGGGATCTGGGTGTACAGGTCCACAGGTCACTGAAAGTGACAATGCAGTGGATAAGGTAGTCAGGAAGGCATATGACATACTTGCCTTCATCGGCAGGGGTATTGAGTTTAATAGCTGGGAAGTCATGCTGCAGCTGTATAGAACCTTGGTTGGACCACACTTGGAATATTGCATGCAATTCTGGTCGCCACATTACCAGAAGGATATGGATACATTGGAGAGGGTGCAGAGGAGGTTTACCAGGATGCTGCCTGGTCTGGAGGTTATTAGCTATGAGGAGAGGTTGGAGAAACTTGGATTGTTCTCACTAGATCAACAGAGATTGAGGGGTGACTTGATAGAAGTTTACAAAATTATGAGTGGCATGGACAGTGTAGATAGTCAGAAGCTTTTTCCCAGGGTGGAAGAGTCAATTACTAGGGGACGTAGATTTAAGGTGAGAGGAGAAGACTTTAGAGGAGATCTGCAGGGCAAATTTTTTACGCAGAGGGTAGTGAGTGTCTGGAATTCGTTGCCAGAGGAGGTGGTGGAAGCAGGTACAATAGTGGTGTTTAAGAGGCAGCTTGACAAATACATGAATAGGATGGGAATAGAGGGATACGGACCCCGGAAGTGCAAAATGTTTATTTGACAGGCAATATGATCAGCGCAGGCTTGGAGGGCTGAAGGGCCTGTTCCTGTGCTGTACTTTTCTTTGTTCCAACACCTGCAGGTACTCAATTCCAGCACTAGAGCAACTTGGAAATAGCTAATATTCACTTCCGGCTTTGGACTGGCTCTGGACTACAAAAAGGCTGCTGTCTTCCTTCACAAGCAGTTAGTCCTCCTCCTTCTCAAAGTAAAACCAAAACCAACTTTTAAACACAGATCCAGGCATGTTTTGTTTCCCAAGAGCGGTAAACTACCATGTGACCCCTTTTGTACACAGTCCACCAGGGTCAAGGGGTTTCCAGCTTCTTTAACTGCTTAATTACCTTTTCTTGTAAATGGACGTCTCTTCCAAGAAAAGCAGAGTTCTTGCATTAACCCTTTATGGGACAGAATGTTCCAAGTCCTTGAAGGTGAACCATTTTCTGTGATTAAAGCATTCATCACAATAGCTTAACTTTGGAGTCTCTCATGGGAGCTTGTAAAAAGGTCAGTTTGAATGTCAATCTAAAACAGCCTATACTATTGAAAATCTCAATTAATAATAGATGAACCAATCACAACAGTAGATTTAAGCTTACAGAAGTGTTCTTCATATGTTTTTGCTGATAAGGTTAACCTATTAAATATTTTTTAAAAACTCTTATCAATCTGATGCTTTCTGTTAGCCTGTCTTGATAACCTGTGATAACTGTTCATTTCTACACTGTTAATATGACAAATGAAGAATCATTAATTATTCTAACTTTGACTGAAAGCCTATGATTTATTCAGTAGAAATGAAGGTTTTATATACAAAGCCTTTTAAAAGCCTGGGACTTGGCTTTGATTGAAAGTTTAATTTAGGCATAGTCAGGCACAGACATATCAACCAATGCTAAGTATATCAACTTCCTGTAGCAGTACAATGGAACCTATTCTGCTCGTGCCACTTTCTAGAAATCGTGAGGCAAGAGATAACCTTTGAGGAAAATCAGCCCACAAGCTTTCTGCAAATATTTGCATGAAATCTGGGCTGATTTGTGGTAATTGTTGCACTGTTTTCAATTGTTTAATATTTCACTAGCAAACAGCAGAAATCGGAGGGTTAGAAAAATAGTGCTAATTTCAGATTTGTGTTACCTTAATGAGTTGTGAACTGAGCTTTGCATCCTATTTGACATGAAGGGAAACCGCATTGTGGATGAATCTATTAACTGAGACTTGAGTCAGGGTTTAAATATATTGCAGCAAAATAGCGGGAGAACAGTTATTGTGTGAAGCGAGACTGGAGAATAAAAATTGGGAAAAGTCTGAAAGATTAATTAAATGAAAGATTGAAGAAAACTCAAAAACTTCCCTCAGAATTCTATCTACCTTCCAGCACTTTAGTGGAGAATTCATCCTTTTTGATCCCATCACTGCTGAAATAATTTTGGAGGACATTAACATTTGCAGTTTAAATTAAAATTAGAAGTTTCCTCTTCTCCCCCCCCCACCTTTATACTTAAAGACTTCCCATATTGCATGAGGCACAAAGAGCACATGCTTAATTCTGTTTTCCGTAGCAAGTTTTCCTGAAGCAGATTACTAGCCTGAAGCCAGAGGATTTGAGGGACACCACTCTATACAAACATGGCTGACCAGGAGCACCTCCTGCTCTTTGCCATCTGCCATAGATGTTTTGGAAGGACTTGTAGGTTGATAATCAACCTATTTGATCATGTTTAGAACACATTTTCTGTGACTATCAAGTCCTTGGGTGGGACTTGAACCTGGAGTTTCTGGTTTCGAGACAGGGATGCTACCCACTGGGCCACAGGACCTTGGGTCCTCCCCTGTACCTAAACGACAAAGTCATTCTCCTTCTTCCTTAATTTTCATCAATTCCTCAGCTCACAATAGCTGTCTCACTCATTTACGTCCTTCAATTTTTAAGCATGTGGGCTGGGGGAAACACAGGTACCCACTGATCATCAGGAGATGGACATAACAAGATAGATGGCAGATGGGAAGACAGCCTCAAAAGGTGTGTAGACAACTTGGATATTGCGGGGCCTGTGAGGAGAATGGATAAAGACTGAGACTTGTTTTGAGGATGTCTGAACCAGGCCTCGAAAGGCTGGAATGGAGCCAGAAATTTTGTTTAAAGGAACACTGCTTCCAGGGCTCAGGCCTGTAGCCAGAGAGTGGGGTAGTCAGTCACTGAAGACTACAGGAGGAAGAGCCAGGGACAGAGTGACTGACCGTGGCGCCCACCCGTTGTATCATTATTCAGAGACTTGATAATGTACATGCCAAGGGGAATTTTACCAAATTAGGTTCCTGTTGTGGAACAGACTAATTTGGGGTTATTCATTTTGGGGAGCAGTCATGAACAGAACAATTTGGAGTTAACGTTTGTGATATACTATATATCTGTAATATTGTATAGAATGTAAGTAGAGTTGTCTTTTTTCCTTTCTTTGAATATATAAAGTGCTTTGTCCTTTCAATAAAGTTATCTATCTTAATTATTTCTTTCTATGTTATCAATTATAATTTCATATAATTATAATTAACATTATTCAGCAAAATTGTTGTTATAGCACATTGTTTGGCATTGTCATTCATTCCTGTTGCATCCAGAGTATGGCTCCAAACCAAAGTGAGACTCCACAAGGGAGTCTTACACCCCTTACAAGCAATTCATTTTGGGAGGAAGAACATGGAAAGGTAATACAAAATAAAGGGTACATTTTTAATGGGGGTGCAGGAGCAGAGTGACCTGGGTGTTCAGTGCATAATCATTGAAGGTGGCAGGATAGTTTGAGAGAGTTTAATAAGGCATACAGTATCCTGGGCTTTATTAATCAGGCATAGAGTACAAAAGCAAGGAGGTCATGTTGAACTTGTATAGGACATTAGTTGAGCCTTAGCTGGAGCATTGTGTCCAGTTCTGGGCACCGCACTTAAGGAAGGATGTGGAGGCATTGGAGAGAGTGCAGAAATATTCATGAGAATGGCTCCAGAGATGAGGAACTTAAGTTATGAAAATAGATTGGAGAAGTTTAGGACTGTTCTCCTTGGAAAAAAAGAAGGCTGAGAGGAGATTTGAGAGAAGTATCCAAAATCATGACAAAGTAGATAGGGAGAATCTTTCCACACATAAAAGGATCGAGAATGAGAGGCACAGACTTAAAGTAATTGGTAAAATAAGCAAAAGCGACATGAAGAAAAACTTTTTCATGCAGCGAGTGGTTAAGGTCTGGAATGCACTGCCTGTGGTGGAGGCAGGTCCAACTGAAGCATTCAAAAGGGAATCAGATTGTTATCTGAAAAGGAAGAATATGTAGGGTTATGGGGAGAAGGGCGTTGGGGTGAGGGGAAATGTAATCAAGTGAACTGCTCATTTGGAGAGCCAGCACAGACAGGATGGACTGAATGGTCTCCTATGCTGTAACAATCCTGTGATTCTTTGTCCATACGCAGCAAGACCTGGACAACATTCAGGCTTTGACTGAAAAGTGGCAAGTAATATTCGTGCCACAAGTGACAGGCAATAACCATCCAGAACAAAAGAGAATCTAACCATTTCCCCTTGATGTTGAAAGGCATTACCCTCGCTGATTACTCCACTATCAACATCCTGGGGTTTACCATTGAACAGAAGCTGAATTGGACCAGCCATATAAATATTGTGGCTACAAGAGCAGGTCAGAGGCTAGGAATCCTGTGGCGAGTAACTCATCACCTGACTCCTCAAAGCCTGTCCACCATCTACAAGGAGTGTGATGGAATACTCCCCACTTGTCTGGATGAGTGCAACTCCCACAACACTCAAGAAGCTCAACACCATCTAGAGCAAAACTCTCTGCCTGATCGGCACCCCAACCACCACCTTAAATCTTCACTCCCTCCACAACCGGCACACACTGGCAGCAGTGTGTATGATCTACAAGATGCACAACATGAACTTGCTGAAGCTTTCAACAGCACCTTCCAAACCCGCAACCTCTACCACCCAGAAGGACAAGGGCAGCAGGTGCATGGGAGCACCAACACCTGCAAGTTCCCTTCCAAAAGTAAAAGTTTCTATATGTATGTGAAGAGAAAAGGGTTGGTGAAGACAGATGTAGGTCCCTTACATTCAGAAGCAGGGGAATTTATAATGGGGAACAAAGAAATGGCTGACCAGCTAAATACACACTTTGCAAAAATAAAAATACCTGGAAAAACTCAGCAGGTCCGACAGCATCTGCAGAGAGGAACACAGTCAATGTTTCGAGTCCGTATGACTCTTCAACAGAACTAAGGAAAAATAGAAGAGAGGTGAAATATAAGCAGGTTTAAGGGGGGGGTGGGACAGGTACAGCTGGATAGAGGGCCAGTGATAGATGGAGATAACCAAAAGATGTCATAGACAAAAGGACAAAGAGTTGTTGAAGGTAGTGATATTATCTAAGGAATGTGCTAATGGGGACATTAAGGGTAGAAAGCAGAACGAGCAAGGTACAGATAACCCAGTGGGGGTGGGGTGGGGGGAAGGGATCAAAATAGGTTAAAAGGTAGAGATAAAACAATGGATTGAAATACATTTAAAAATAATGGAAATAGGTGGGAAAAGACAAATCTATATAAATTATCGGAAAAAAGGGGGATCGGAAAGGGGGTGGGGATAGAGGAGAGAGTTCATGATCTAAAGTTGTTAAACTCAATATTCAGTCTGGAAGGCTGTAAAGTGCCTAGTCGGAAGATGAGGTGCTATTCCTCCAGTTTGCGTTGAGCTTCACTGGAACATTGCAGTAGGCCAAGGATGGACATGTGGGCATGAGAGCAGGGTGGAGTGTTGAAATGGCAAGCCACAGGGAGGTCTGGGTCAAGCTTGCGGACAGACCGAAGGTATTTTGCAAAACGGTCACCCAGTCTGGTCTCTCCAATGTAGAGGAAACCATATTGGGAGCAGCGAATGCAGGAGACTAAATTGAGGGAAGTGCAAGTGAAATGCTGCTTCACTTGAACTGAGTGGGCCCTTGAACAGTGAGGAGGGGTAAAGTAAAGGGGCAGGTGTTGCACATTCTGCGGTTGCATGGGAAGGTGCCGTGGGAGGGGTTTGAGGTGTAGGGGGTGATGGAGTGGACCAGGGTGTTTCGGAGGGAACGATCACTGCGGAATGCCACCGGGGGGGGTGAAGGGAAGATGTGTTTGGTAGTGGCATCATGCTGGAGTTGGCGGAAATGGCGGAGGATGATCCTTTGAATACGGAGGCTGGTGGGGTGATAAGTGAGGACAAGGGGGACCCTATCATGTTTCTGGGAGGGAGGAGAAGGCGTGAGGGCGGATGCGCGGGAGATGGGCCAGACACGGTTGAGGGCCCTGTTAACCATCGTGGGTGGAAAACCTCGGTTAAGGAAGAAGGAGGACATGTCAGAAGAACTGTTTTTGAAAGTGGCATCATCAGAACAGATGCGACGGAGGCGAAGGAACTGAGAGAATGGGATGGAGTCCTTACAGGAAGCAGGGTGTGAGGAGCTGTAGTCAAGGTAGCTGTGGGTGTCAGTAAGCTGGTAATGAATATTAGTGGACAGTCTATCACCAGAAATTGAGACCACCCCACCCCACTAGGGCTATCTGTTCCTTGCTCGTCCTGCTTTCTACCCTTAATGTCACCTATTAGCACATTTCTTAGGTAATATCACCACCTTCAACACCTCTTTGTCCTTTTGTCTATGACATCTTTTGGCAATCTCCACCTATCACTGGCCCTCTATCCAGCTCTACCTGTCCACCCCCCCCCCCCCAAAACCAGCTTATATTTCACCTCTCTTCTATTTTTCCTTAGTTCTGTTGAAGAGTCATACGGACTCAACGTTGACTGTGTTCCTTTCCGCAGATGCTGTCAGACCTGCTGAGTTTTTCCAGGTATTTTTATTTTTGTTTGTGTTTTGGATTTCCAGCATCCGCAGTTTTTTGCTTTTAAATACATACTTTGGTTCTGTCTTCACAAAGGAGGTCACAAATAACATACCAGAAATGATGGGGAACACAGCGTTTAGTGAGAGGGAGGAACTGAAAGAAATCACTATTAGTAGGGAAATGATGTTGGAGAAATTGATGGAATTGAAAGCTGATAAATCCCCAGGGCCTGATAATCTACATTCCAGAGTACTTAAGGAAGTGGCCCTGGAAATAGTGGATGCATTGATGGTCATATTCTGAGATTCTATAGATTCTGGAAGAGTTCCTACAGATTGGAGGGTAGCTAATGTAACCCCACTATTTAAAAAGGGAGGTAGAGAGAAAACAGGGAATTATAAACCACTCAGCCAGACATCAGTAGTGGGAAAAATTCTAGAGTCCATTATAAAAAATTTAATAGCTGAGCACTTGGAAAACAGTGTCAGAATCGGACAGAGTCAACATGGATTTACGAAAGGGAAATCATGCTTGACAAGTCTACTGGAATTTTTCGAGGATGAAACTAGTAGGGTTGATGAGATGGAGCCAGTGGATGTGGTTTATTTGGACTTTCAGAAGGCTTTCGACAAAGTCCCACATAAGAGATTAGCATGTAAAATTAAAGCACATGGGATTGGGGTTAGTTTATTGAGATGGATAGAAAACTGGTTGGCAGACAGGAAACAAAGAGTAGGAATAAACAGGTCTTTTTCCGAATGGCAGGCAGTGAGTAGTGGGGTACCGCAGGGATCGGTGCTGGGACCCCAGTTATTCACAATATATATTAATGATTTAGATGAGGGAACTCTAATGTAATACTTCCAGATTTTCAGATGACACAAAGCTGGGTGGGAGGGTGAGCTGGGAGGAGGATGCAGAGATGCTTCAGGGTGATTTGGACAAGGCGAGTGAGTGGGCAAATGCATGGCAGATGCAGTATAATGTGGATAAATGTGAGGTTATCCACTTTGGTAGTAAAAACAGGAAGGCTGATTATTATCTGGCTATAAATGGAGAGAGGGGAATGTGCAACGAGACCTGAGTGTCCTCGTACACCAGTTGCTGAAGGTAAGCATGCAGGTGCAGCAGGCGGTAAAGAAGGCAAATGGTATATTGGCCTTCATAGTGAGAGGATTCGACACAGGGATGTCTTGCTGCAATTACACAGGGCCTACGTGAGACCACACCTGGTCTCATTTTGTGCAGTTTTGGTCTCCTTACCTGAGGAAGGATGCTCTTGCTATAGAGGGATGCAGCAAAGGTTTACCCGACTTATTCCTGGAATGGCGGGACTGACATATGAGGAGAGATTGAGTCGGTTAGGATTATATTCGCTGGCGTTCAGAAGAATGAGGGGGGAATCTCATAGAAACCTATAAAACTCTAACAGAACCAGACAGGGTAGATGAAGGAAGGATGTTCCCGATGGTGGGGGGAGTGCAGAACCAGGGTTCACAGTCTGAGGATATGGGGTAGACCATTTGGGACTGAGATAAGAAGAAACTTCTTCACCCAGAAAGTGGTGAGCCTGTGGAATTCGATACCACAGAAAGTAGTTGAGGCCAATACATTGTATGTTTTCAAGAAGGAGTTAGATATAGCTCTTGGGGTGAAAGGGGTCAAAGGATATGGGGAGAAAGCAGGAGCAGGCTATCGAGTTGGAGGATCAGCCATGATCATAATGAATGGCGGAACAGGCTCGAAGGGCCGAATGGCCTACTCCTGCTCCTATTTTCTATGTTTCTATGTAAGCTACACACACCCTGACTTGGAACTACATTGTTGTTCCTTCACTGTTGCCAGGTCAAAATCCTGGAACTCCCTCCCTAACAGCACTGTGGCTGTACCTAACAACACTGATTCCAGAGGACCATGAAGGTGTCTCTCCACCACCTCTTCAAGGGCAACTGGGGATGTGCAAGAAGTGATGATCACGTCCTACGAACGAATAAAGGAAAGTTTAAACTTTTGTTTGTGCAGCTTTGTATTTTTAAATGGTTTACGGTGACAATGTCTGTGGCTTCTTCAATAGACCCCGCCCCACAAATTTCTAAATGCAGGGTCATGATGAGACATGATTAGCCTAGTACTCAAGACATAAGTAATACTGAGAGCCTTTAGAACTCTTTTGAGAAGCATAAACATGTTTTCCAAGCCATGAGACTGAAGTAACATTGAAATGATCTTAATCCTTTATCATTCATAAATCAAAAGAATTTTAATTTTCAGATTGGGAAGATCCATACTCGGTCACCATTTATTTTCTTTTAGGACAAAAGCAGTAGAACATACAACCACAGCATGGAAAGGTACCCAGATAAAGGGTATATGAATTCACATAGCATAGCAACAACAGCAACAATGACTTGGATTTATTTAGCACCTGTTAATGTAGTAAAATGTTTCAAGGTGCTTCATAGAAGCATGATCAGACCTAGCCAAAAAAATATGTATTGGGTCTAATTTTAACTCTTTGTAAGTGAATGGGTTTTGAGCGAGTTAAAATCGGCCTTTTAAGACAGGTGACAAAAAATTTGGTCAAGAAGATAGACCATAAGGAGTGTTTTAAGTATTGATAATAGAGAAAGACGGTGGTAAAAGTGAACATGGGACCATTAAAGATAGACATGGGCAAGACTATAATGAACAATAAAGAGATGGCAACCTTGTTGAATTCTTACTTCCTATCTGTTCTCACAGTGGTGGAAGTAGTAAATATGCCAGGGAACTAAAAATAGTTAAAGGGGTTAGTACATCTAATGTTAGTTTTTTTTAAACAAAGGGTAATGGAAAAAAATAAAATGACGTCACATTGGAGAACTCTCCAAGATCTGGTGATTTCCTGGCTTTTAAAATAAGTGAGGAAATTGAAGCTGCCTTGGTCATAATTTTTGAAAACCTCTACTTACAGACGTTACGAATTTATAACTACATTACTTGAGAAGGAGGGGAAGAAGAAACCAAGTAAATACCAATCTGGCAGTTTAATATCAATTCTGAGGAAGCTTTCGGAATCTTATCATAAGAAACAGAGTAATGGAGCACATGGACAGGGGTCAGTTGGTCAAAGAGTTTTAGCACGGATTGTGAAGTGCAAGTCACATCGGATTAATCTGGTTAAATTTTTGATCAACAGACTGGGGGGGGGTGGAGATGAGGTTCCGATGGAGGGTGGAGGCTGGCAGCAGACTGTGGGGATTGAATGTGGAGTTCAGTATATTTTAAACACTTACCTTGTTAATTGTGGCCTGCAGTTGACTCTCAGGTCTCCAGCTGTTAGGCCACATATTAGACCTGGTTTCCCTGAAAGCAGCTGATGTGGCGTCAGCTGCATTCAGGACAACCCAATAATAGATGGGGGGGGGCGGCTCAAAGCATTGTTGGATCCTTTATTTGGATATGCAAAGGGTCTAATGCCAGCTACAGATTTGGACCTTGGGAACCTCTTTGCTTACCTGCACCAATTGTGAGCAGCCAACTTCAGATTTATATATCGTGTGCTTCCTGCCCTGAATATTGGAAGATAAGGTCTCCATTTAGTGCTCAAAAACAGATGTGGTGCCCCATATAATTTCTAGGCTGTGATGTTCCACAGGGATTGGAATTAGGGTACCAGCCTTTGCCATATTTACTAATGACTCATGTGAATGAATACAGAGTTGTATATCCAAGTCTGCTAATGGCACTAAGCTATGGGGCACAGGAAGTTGTGTGAATGGATGTGAAAAGTTGCAAAGTGAATGGGCAAAGCTATTGCAGAGTTCAACATGGCGAAGTGTCATGTTATCCACTATGGATCTGAGAAAGAAATAAAACAGAACATTTCCTTGATTGTGGAAGACTAGAAGCTGCTACTGCTTCTCGAATTCTCTGCCCAATGACAGGGTCTTGGTGATTATTTGCCAAACCTGGAGCTATGTTCATTCAGGCAAATGGACAGCATTCTATTACAGTCTTGACTTGTGCCTTGTAGCTGGTGAACAGACTTTGGGGAGTCAGGATGTGGGTTACTCTTTGCAAAATCGCTAGCCTCTGACCTGCTTTTGTAGCTACAGTATTTAGATGGCTAGTCCAGTTCAGTTTCTGGCCAGTGGTAACCCCCAGGACGTTGATGGAGGGGGATTCAATGATGGTAATGGCATTGAACGTCAAGGGGCGATGGTTGGATTGTCTCTAATTGGAGATGATCATTACCTGGCACTTGTCTGCCACCAATGTTACTTGCCGCTTATCAGCCCAAACCTGAATATTGTCCAGACCATGCTGTATTTGGGTAACGACTGCTCCAGTGTCTGAGGAGTCACGAATGGTGCTGAACATTGTGCAATCATCAGCGAACTTCTGACCTTATGATAGAAGGAAGGTCATTGATGCAGCAGCTGAAGATGGTTGGTCATAGGAACTCCTGCAGTGATGTCCCAGCAGTGAGGTGACTGACCTCCAACAATCGCAACCATTTTCCTTTGTCCTAAGTATGACTCCAACCAACGGAGAGTTTTTTATTATTCATTCACGGGATGTGGGCTTTGCTGGCTGGGCCAGCATTTATTGCCCATCCCTAACTGCCCTTGAGAAGGTGGTGGTGAGCTGCCTTCTTGAACTGCTGCAGTCCATATGGTATAGGTACACCCACAGTGCAGTTAGGAAGGGAGTTCCAGGATTTTGACCCAGCGACAGTGAAGGAACAGCAATATAGTTCTAAGTCAGGATGGTGGGCAACTTCCAGATTGTGGTGATCCCATCTATCTGTTTCCCTTGTCCTTCTAGATGGTAGCAGTCATGGGTTTGGAAGATGCTGTCGAAGGAGCATTGGTGAATTCCATTGCCTCATCAGTTTCCTGATATCACGTGGACTGATGTGAATTAGCTCAAGACTGGTATCTGTAATGCTGGGGGCCTCAGGAGGAGGCCTAGCTGGATCATCCATTTGGCATTTCTGGCTGAAGATAGTTGCAAATACTTCAGCCTTATCTTTTGCAGTGATGTGCTGGGCTCCTCCATCATTGAGGATGGGGATATTTGTGGAGCTGCCACCTCTAGTGAGTTGTTTAATTGTCCACCACCATTCATGACTCGATGTGGCAGGACCACGGAGCTCAGACCTGATTCGCTGGTTGTGGGATCGCTTGGCTGCTTCTGCTGTTTGGCATGCAAGTAGTCCTGTGTTGTCCTCTCACCACATTTGACACCTCATTTTGAGATACGCCTGGTGCTGCTCCTGGTATGCCCTCCTGCACTCTTCATTGAACCAGCTTGATAGCAATGGTAAAGTGGGGGATATGCCAGGCCATGAGGTTAGAGGTTGTGGTTGTATACAATTCTGCTGCTGATTGGCCATAGTGCCTCAAGGATGCCTGGTTCTGAGTTGATTGATTTGTTCAAAATCTATCCAATTGCCCCACAACACGATGGAGGGTATCCTCAATGTGAAGATGAGACTTTGCCTCCATGAGGACTGTGCGGTGGTCACTCCTACTGACAATGTCATGGACAGATGCATCTGCAACAGGGGCCAGAATCTTCGGGTCAGCGTGTGGGGGTGGGCCCCACTTGCCGACCAGTAAAATAATGCGCGGTGACATCGGGCGTGTGTCCTGAAGTCACCGCGCGTCATTCAGATCTTCAGTTTGGTGGACACGCAGGGGAGTTGGCTGCACGCCCGCCAAACTGTCAAAGGCCTATTAAGGCCATTTAAAAACTAATTACAGTAATTAACTGAGCTGCCCGTCCAACCTGAAGGTTGGCAGGCAGGTGAAGAGCCCAGGCGGCAATCGCATTTATCATCCACGGGCGGGATGTTTCATGAAGGATTTATAATTCAAATAAATTTTTTTATTAAAGTGCATTGACAAGTCCAGCTCATGTGACACTGCCACATGAGGGGGCATGTCTTACAAAATTTTCTTTTTATTTATTAAAATTTTTTATAATCAAGCCAATCTCCCTGAGGCAGCACAGGCCCCGACTCAGCCTCCTACCCACACCCCCCCCGCCCGCACAGGGAGCGCTCAGCGTTTCCGGGTGCTTGTCACGCCTTAATTGGCCCGCCCATGTAAAATGGCGGCGTGCAGCCAATCGGGGGCAGCGATCGGCTGCGCGCCCGCCTGCACCCGCTCCTGCCCAGCCCCTCCAAGGGGGAGAAAATTCTCCCCAGGTAGATCGGTGAGGATTAGGTCAACTCGGATTTTCCCTCTTATTGGTTCCCTCACCGCTTGCCGAAGACCCAGTCTGGCAAATATATCCTTTATATCTCAGCCAGATAGGTCAGTAGTGGGATCGCTTAGCCGTGTCTATTGCATGCTGCTTCCGCTGTTTGATATGCAAGTAGTTCTGTGTTGTAGCTTCACGCAGTTGACATTTTTAGGTATGCCTGGTGCTGCTTCTGGCATGCCCTCCTGAGCTCTTCACTGCACCAGGGTTGCTCCCCTGGCTTGATGGTAATGATAGAGTGGAGGATAGGCCCGGCCATGAGGTTACAGATTATGATAGAATGCAATTCTGCTGCTGCTGATGGTACCCCACAGTGTCTGATGGATGCCCAGTTATGAACTGTTAGATCTGTTCTAATGTATCCCATTTAATACAGTAGTAGTGCCCCACAACACCATGGAGGGTACCCTCAAGCTGAAGATGGGACATTGTCTCCATGAGGATTGTGAGATGGTCACTCCAATCAATACTGTCATGGACAGATGCATCTGTGACAGGTAGATCGGTGAAGATGAGGTCCGGTAGGGTTTTCCCTCTTGATTCCCTCGCCCAACAAGTCCTGGAGTGGGGCTGGCACCTGGAGCTTCTGGCCCAGAGACAGGGGTGCCATCTGCTGAGCCACAAGACCTCCATTTCTACTGGCTAGATCTAGATGCAGGAGGGCTGCAGCATCTATCCGTGAAACCTGAGTAATTAGGAAATTTGGGATTGTTTGCGCAAGTTAACTTTCCTGGAGGAAAGTTAGAAATGAGTCTGGTACCTCATATTGTGATGGAGCCCTGAGTATTTTTCTGCTCAGGAACAAGAATCATATTGAGTGTTCACTTAAAAAAGATAACTCAAGACAAATTTAGTATATCATCCACTTGCGACCAATGAGGAGCACCACAATAATGGAAGGTATTGCCAAGGGGAATGATCAATACCTCGACCAGAAGAGAAAATGGTTCAGCTTTTGTTACTTTGTGTACACAACATATATATAAAACAGGTTTCATAGCTGTACTGCGTTTAAGGTGCATGAGTTCTGACACGCTCTCATCATCATCCAAACAGAAAGCAGCAGCAGCAGAGAAAACAACCTAACCCCCTGCTGGTTGAGTTGGTAATTGCATGGCATGGTTCATGCCATGCTAAACTATACAGATCAGAATGTTCCAGGTTTAATCCTCCATAAGAATTAAATTGCCAACTAAGTCAGCAGTTAGGGTGCTAAAATTGGCTGCATTGCTCTCATGGCTGTGGCAAGACCAGTGCTCCTGGAAAGTGTAATATGTGGATTTTGGGTAATGACAGAAAAAAAAGTGATGATTTTCATGGACAAATAGTGTTAACACAATATCTTGATTGCATATTTTATGTTCTGTCATCTAAATAAGAAGAGATCAGGCTACTACATGCTTACCTCACTTCTTACTGGAGTCATCTCTATATCCCCATCATTCCTTCCTATATATCCTGGGAGAGGCAATGAGGAAGCAACCTGGAGACATTCAGGAAATAGCTGAGAGAAAATCCCATTCCCGTTCCACCCCCCCATTCCAATTCCCTCCCACCAAATCCGTGGGCTTGGCTATTAGCTGAAATGAGTTTTCCAACTAAGTGTATACATAACGCGTTGGTATATAATAGTCTTTCTATCTCAATCCTGAGCAGGAAGGCAATAAAAGGTCCCATGCAATCTAATACTGAACCAGTCTTTGGTAGAATGTGTTTGTGTATATAGTGTGTGTTGTATTTATTATTCTTCTGGGAGCTAATGCTGGCTCAACTATTCTCTTGAGAATGTGAAATCGGAATCCTGAGGATGTGAAAGGCACTGTATAAAATCCAGGTTCTCCTTTTATGATAAGCGTGAGTGAACCCATACCCTATCATCGAAGTTGCAATGCATTGTACATTTGTGCAGTTTTTTTTGTATCTATTCATGGACATCATAAGCCAATTTATCAGTTTACAACCTGCCACTGATTGACAGCTGAAGCAGCAGGAACCCATTTTGCATAAGCTTGGTGTTTTGCAGTATTCACCACTAACTAAATTAGTTTTGGGCCTGCAACCAAAAAAATGCAATACAATATATCTGAATTGTATTAACCTTTCCATTTTATTCTTTTGTTCTGAAGCTGTTTGTTTAAATTTCCACCACCTTTTAGATTTACGATATCTGTCATTGCAGGAGCCAAGTCAATCCCTTTTATTTAATTTTTTCCCCTCCTGATTGTTTTTCCCTGAGAATATATTGCATAATTTTTGAGTAAACATATTAAGTTAATGATGATCACTGAATTGCATCATCACCATGTAAAATAAATTATAGTCTTAACTTTTTTTTTGTTATCTTTCAAGTAATCAAACCCTGGCAGGGTAGAGCCCCAAGAGTTATTCGTTAATTCAAATGCTCTAAAATACTTGGTTCATTTTAAGGATCATCGGTGTTAAAAGGTTATTTTTTAAAACATTCCAGCATGTGATTGAGATAAAGTAAATACATTCTGAAGATCATAATCTACAGAAATGTTGTTTTGTCATTACTTTGCTCCATGATTTGTATTTTCCTTATAGAAAAGCCATCCACTGATTCAAGTGGGAAAACTGCCAAAGACCTATGGTATTTGTGATGTGGAATGGTTCACTTTTCTCACCTAATACTTGTATTACTCTGATGCTTGCTTACTTATTGACAAGCTATAGCAGTGTTTTCCTTTTTTGTTTTCCTTCTGTAAGTATCACCAGACCCCGGCCATTGGAAAATATTGCATGATTCAGGGTGACTTCCGGATTTTTCTGTTATATGGGTAAATACGAGCCTCCACTCCATCATTCCCTTTTGTCTCTGGTGACAACACAGCTGAGATTCAGAACTCTGGTTTCTGATAACTTGCAGTTCAAAGTTGCACTAGTTGGTGGCCCATTCTAATGGTTCATTTTTCGATATACTGACCATATCCTAATCCATTGGACACAACAAGATTATCCATATCATCCTGAGAATAGTTAGTAATGTTCAGATCAAATTCCTGTTCAAATTACTGATCTGTCTTAACAGAGATAAATGTTCATAAGTGATTCAGAATTCCTTCAGCAATCATGGTTCTGGAGGTTTTTAAGTTAATTGCGAACACGTTTTCTAATTTACCGACAACAGATCAGAGGCTGTGGGTATGAAACATAATTTTAACCTGCAGCAGGTTTCAGGCGGCAGGACAGGTCCAAGTTGTACTTGTTGGTTGAAATTTCAGATCCAATGCTCACGATCACATTTACATTTTGTTGGTGACTTTGCCACCTGACTGTGTCAGGATTTGGAAGGCAAGCATCCAATTTGCCTATTTGAAATGGAAATGGACCACTTAAAGGAAAACTGGGTTCACTTTACTGGCACGGTTGATTTGACTACAGAGAAGTGTGCACTGAGTTCATAGCAAGCCCCTAGGTTCTACCCTGGAGGTCCTGTTGGGAGGGCTGAGGATGAATATAGGATGGTCACCAGCTCCAGGAGCATCATTTCTAATACTTAGGTTATTGAAACAGTTTCTACATTGGACCAAACACAATCAGCAAAGATGAGTGCAGATCTTAACTTATCCATCTTTCAACATAACATTGAGCAACAGTCTTCCCCCTGCATTCCCAGCACACTGAACAATCCCCCATCCCTCCCCAATAGTTCTTCCCCCTGCATTCCCAGCACATTGAACAATCCCCCATCCCTCCCCAACAGTCCTTCCCCTGCATTCCCAGCACATTGAACAATCCCCCATCCCTCCCCAACAGTCCTTCCCCCTGCATTCCCAGCACATTGAACAATCCCCCATCCCTCCCCAACAGTCCTTCCCCCTGCATTCCCAGTACACTGAACAATCCCCCATCCCTCCCCAACAGTCCTTCCCCTGCATTCCCAGTACACTGAACAATCCCCCATCCCTCCCCAACAGTCCTTCCCCTGCATTCCCAGTACACTGAACAATCCCCCATCCCTCCCCAACAGTTCTTCCCCCTGCATTCCCAGTACACTGAACAATCCCCCATCCCTCCCCAACAGTCCTTCCCCCTGCATTCCCAGTACACTGAACAATCCCCCATCCCTCCCCAACAGTCCTTCCCCCTGCATTCCCAGTACACTGAACAATCCCCCATCCCTCCCCAACAGTCCTTCCCCCTGCATTCCCAGTACACTGAACAATCCCCCATCCCTCCCCAACAGTTCTTCCCCTGCATTCCCAGTACACTGAACAATCCCCCATCCCTCCCCAACAGTCCTTCCCCCTGCATTCCCAGTACACTGAACAATCCCCCATCCCTCCCCAACAGTCCTTCCCCCTGCATTCCCAGTACACTGAACAATCCCCCATCCCTCCCCAACAGTTCTTCCCCTGCATTCCCAGTACACTGAACAATCCCCCATCCCTCCCCAACAGTTCTTCCCCCTGCATTCCCAGTACACTGAACAATCCCCCATCTCTCCCCCCCCCCACCCACCCCCCCCCCCCCCCCCCCCCCCCCCCACCCCCCCAATAATGCATCCTTAACCATGCATCGCATGGACACTCTTTACCACCTCATTCTCAGTCCAAACGCATTGAATTCTACTGGGATTGTAATCTTGCTGTACATTCCTCCTCTCCCCGGTCTCTAACTCCTTGCATCCACCTCTCAGCCTTTAATGCTCCTTATGTTTTCACACCTTGGCATTGATTCTGACTCTACCTTCCTCTTTACCTAATAATCAACGTTTGCACTCTGGCCTCCATCAATTCACCATCAGCCTTGATCCTGTTATTCTCTGCTCTGTGATACTGCTTCACCTGAAGACCAAACTTAATTTTATACTTTATGTACAATACACATGGGATTGACTAGCAATCTATTGCAAATCATACATCCGCATGCTTTTTTCGTTATGAATGAAAGCATAAAAGCATAAGAATTTGTGCTGTAATTGCCACCTTCCCCCAGTGATGGCGCTGCAGCACCACACCTGGCAGGCGGCTGAATATTCAGGCATATACGGAATTTTGTGTCGCCAGCAGGTATGTTAGTTCCCTGGCTTCATGCCCCTCAATCGTGGCTGCTCAGGCCTTCTTTATTTAAGATTTTAGTAAGTTGAGAGAGGGTACCTCCATCTTGGGGTGCAGTCTCTCTCATTTACTTCCCTTGGCATCCTACTGCTGCAGACCCTCCAGCTTCAAGAGCTTGCCCACCGTCCTTAATTGGATGCCGAGCTCCCCCCTCCCCCCCACCCTGTTAATTTTTCAAACCAGTTACATTTTACCAAGCCTTAATGGCCTAGAGAGCAGGAGATGAGACTCGTGGACAAGATGAGCTTGGAGAAGGCGCATTCGGAGGTGGAGAGAAACTGAAAGAAAGATGTGGATGCGGGGCTAAGGCAGGAAGGAACCTCGGAGGAAGCTTCGAATGGCGGAGAAAGGGAATGTAGTGATGTGGCAGAGGAAAACTGAATCGATTGTCTCAACCTTAATGATAACAAAGTCCATGAGCCCCTTGTACTTCATGGTGAAGGCAGTGGAGAAGGTTTTTAAGAAGATGGCTGATAGTGAGGAACAGAAGTTGAATATTTGAAATCGCCCTGCTCAAAATTGGCAGGAAGGATGTTATGGCTGACTAGTGGGTGCAAGTGTGAATCGAGGTGAGAGTCAGCTGTCCCTGAGGATCTGAGAGATTTGGCCCCAGTATGAGAAGTTCTGGGGCAGTGGAGGGTGTGGGGAGGGGGAGGGAGAGGGAGTCGTGGGGCAGGGGATGAGGCTCGAGCATTTCTTCCTGCTCCTCCTGGCTCCCAAGGATAACTACCAAAGAATAAAAAAACTCTTACTTGCTGCAGTGCTGCATCCTGCCAGGGTGTCTCTGTTGGGTTTGGTATGTGAGCTAACCCTGATTCCTAGTAAAAATCACATCGCAGCACTGGTGACATCACTGGACAAGAACTTAAAATTGAAATAAAGTCCCCGTCTGCCTGCAGCAGGAACCTGGACCAACTTCAAAGCTGATGAAGATAAGGACCAAGAGCCTTTGGTCCCAATCAGCAATCTCGCTGTAAATTATGCTCAAAATTGAATTTTTAGTCCACCACCTACAAGTAAACTGACTTTAAACAGCTGAAAATGATTTAAAACTATCCAGAACAATTTATTAATAAATGTTGTGCAATGTTAGGCAGTTCCTTAATAAATTAAAAGTCAATATTTAAGGGTTTTCCAAAATGTACCTATTGGTGTCCTTGTGCCTTAATTTTCAGAGCCTTCTTGAAGATCTGCAAATGAGTGCAATTAGTGGAAACAGAATTACCTGGAAAAACTCAGCAGGTCTGGCAGCATCGGCGGAGAAGAAAAGAGTTGACGTTTCGAGTCCTCACGACCCTTCGACAGAACTTCTGTCGAAGGGTCATGAGGACTCGAAACGTCAACTCTTTTCTTCTCCGCCGATGCTGCCAGACCTGCTGAGTTTTTCCAGGTAATTCTGTTTTTGTTTTGGATTTCCAGCATCTGCAGTTTTTTTGTTCTTAGTGGAAACTTGCCACGGTGATTAATTCAATCGGGTGTGGCCAGTTTTGTGGGTGGAGCCTGCTTCTAGCAAGTTGTGTTTAAAACTTGCACAAAAGGTCACGGAAGCTTGACTTTCACCGACCAGAACTTGGATTGGAAGCACCTCAATATTTGGACCTGGTTTGGTCAATGTCGGACGAACTGCACTGAAAAAAAACCAAAGCGCCTTAGCAGAAACTCCTGGCTGAGAGCCACTGGGTGGGAATCCTGTAGCCTTAAGTAGTCGTCCTCATCTCAACCTGTCCCTTGCAATTTCTCATTAGGCGAGCTAAAATCAGCTTCATTGCCCATGAAGCACTTTGAGATGCTTCTGCCAGATGTAATAAAGCACCAAGTAGCTTCACCTTGGGTGATGGGGTCCCTTGTTTTTCCAGGTAATTCTGTTTTTGTTTTGTATTTCCAGCAACCGCAGTTTTTTGTTTTTTGTTTTTATCCCTTGAAGTAATACCATTGTGTTGAACTAGACCTCATTTTAATTGAATGTGTTAATGTAGTTTTACAGTGTTTCTCTGACCCCATTCACTGCTCTGGCCTGTAGGTGGTGCTATTATAGCAGTTACAGTAGAGGGATCAAATTGTTGCAAAGTCTGGCCGATCTGAATGCAATCAGGAGCAACTCATTAAAAGAGAATGACACTGCAAGGTCTGTATCATTCCCATCTTAATCTGTGACACGCCAGATTAAAAAAAAGAGCAAAATACTTACTAAATATATAATCAGACGTGGAATGTCATAGTTAACCATTTTTCCTCTTCCTGCTCTAATTAACTGCATTAATTACAATGGCTTTAAGTGCAGTGCATTGGAAATCTGCTTGGGCTTGACTCAGTGTGGTACTTGCCTCTGTAAGGCTGACCCCAGCCTAACTGTTAGATCTTTTTCAAAATAAAGGAGACACAGTTTTTACATCAGGCCGTGGGAGTCCCTATTAGCAGGCCTGCTAAATCTAAAATTTTGGGGGTGAGATGAGACACAAGATTGTTGGTTTTTGTTTCTATATATTCACTCTTCGGAATACAGTTCAACAAAAATGTGATCTCTAATTCATCTTGCACTTTGTGCTCTTAAATAGTTTGATTATGATATTACAGTTATAAGGCTAGAAACATGAGATGGAAGGCATCTCCACCACTGAAGGCATGGTCCCATACTGCTGGGTTCCGATAAGGTTTCTTCTGTACCAAGACTAATATACCAGGTTGTTTGATATGGTGACAGTGATGTTCAAAAAATCCTCACCCAAGATCCAAATATGCTGAATCAGGTTACCACTTCTACTGCACTACCTATCAGGCTGAAAGTCACTCTTTTATGCGAAAAATAATTTGTTCTTGCACAGATATTTTGCCCTCCTGTATGTTTGCAAAAAGATTTTTCTTTTTTCATCTAGACTAGTGGATTGTGCTAGTGTTGGACCTTTCAAATAAATCTGCAAGTAGTTACTTTGCCATGCTGTCCTTAATTGGGTAGAAACTCCTAACTGTTGTGAAGATTAATTTCAGGAATACCAGACTGGATGAGTGAAATGTCTGCTGAACTGCTCCAGTGTTTAAATCACTGATGAGTTGTATAGGTATTTTGCAGCTGTGTGCATATGCAGCGTTACAGCCCAGAAATTGGAGAGTACATCACCCTCCATAGGAATCTATATGCTATGCTGGGTGTCAATCCAAGAGACTTGCATTTACATAGCGCTTTTCACAATCACATCCCAAAGCACCTTACAACCAATAAAGTACTTTTGAAGTGTAGTCACTGTTTTAATGTAGCAAACACCGCAGCCAACTTGCAAACAGCAAACTCCCACGAAGAGCTATGTGATAATGACCAGATAATCTGTTTTTGTGAATTCCATCAAAAGAAATCTCAGGTACATCAAACTTTTGGAAAAGAAGGATTATGGTTTAAAAGAGACTGTGTCCAGAAATTGCAGTTTGCATCAGCCTCAACTCCACTGGAATTTCAAGACCACTGTGGAAAAATTCTGCCTCAGATACAGATACCAGTGAAGGACTTAAAACAATCAACTATTTTTCTTTTTGCAGGAAGGCCTGACTCGGACACCTTCAGGATCAAGATCCTCATATGCTCTCAGTGCTTGAGAATCTTCTAAGAGGAGATGATTTCCCCCTTGGTGTCTCCTTCTGCATATGACTTGATACTGATTTGCCATATTCCCTTTTCCATCATTCAGCTGTTGCTCTCTTTATCCTCAAATCTCAATGTTAAGGGGATAGACTGTTGGCCCCATTATTTGTCAAGGTCCCAAGTTGCCCTTGACATGCCTTTATTAACCCGCATTCCAACACTTTGAGGCGCAAAAATATTTTGAGCTTAAGTTGGAGTGAAAAAAATCTACCTTCCAGGGCTGAATGGACTGTTTTGGTAATGTAGACTCAATGGGATTGTTATGTAAAAGTACTTATGTACATTTGCTCCAGAAAATTCTGTGTCATTGTAATGCTTGGATTGAAGCACTTTAGCGTACAAACTATGCTTTGCTATCATTCTTAAAAACAGAATAAATACCACATCCATCTGTATATCATCTGGCTAAGCACCCTATATGTGTACCACTGTGCAAATGGCTTGCTGCTCTTGCCTTATTTTGGTGTCAAAGTGTTTCTGGAGGCCCTTGCTGACAGTTTGGATTTGCCGTTTGACATAGTTGCAAATGAACATATCCTATTTTCTGGTATACATTATTCAAAATTGAGCATTTATGAATCCTTCAGATGTGAGGGATGGGTACTGGCTGATAACCAAGGTTGAGCACATTATTTCATCCAAAATCAACACTAATGTGGCACATACAATTTTGTTAATGATGTAGTAAGATGAGTTTATATGTAAGTCATTTGAAGCAAGATTAGTAGTTTTTTTTAAAAAAACCTCTGGAGGGCAGTGTTCACTGTCTTTTAGTTAACTTACCACTGTTAAACGTCTTGACTGTAATATGTGGGTGAGTCCATTTCCACCTGAATTTCTTGACTTCATTACAGCTGTGTTAATGTAAAAGATTGATAACGTGCAAAATCTGCTTATAACTGCTGAATATGGCCACCTATCACCCCAATTAGCCTCAGTATTGATCAGAGGATGAGCAATCTCTGGCTGAAAATAAGCGTGGCTGAACTGACAGCAGCTAACTGTAATGTGGGCGACAGAGATGCAACTTGACCTTTTTGGGAGCCGTGGCATTTTTCTGTATACCATGTTGGAAAATGCAAATTTTCTTGATGTTTCTGGTATTCTGTAATATTGTTATGACTCATTCTATTTTGAAATATGAATTAGGAACAAAATAACTATTTGTATGCATAAAGATTATTGTATCATAAACAAGTGTGCTTTTAAAAAGAGATTAAATAATAAGATTCTGCAGCTATTTAAATGGAAATGTTCTAAAATTACAACTGAATTATAGCACTCCATCACGGTAAGTACACACGTCCCATAATATAAAGTGAAAGGTGTTCTTTAATGAGATTTCATTTAGTCATTATTGTTATACACACCCCCAATATTATCACTCACCTTCTGATATGTTTAAACAGCTGAATATTGCTAGAACAATTTGTTCTAATTTTGTAATAAAATTTATTTTCGGAATGGATTTGTTGACATAGTAGTATAGGGTTGTGACCTTTAATCAATGTGATACCATAGTGGCTCGGGTGCTCAAGTCTACTAAATTGTATTAAATTACTGATCTACTTAAACAATGCTGAAAAATGCAGGCACTGATTCTTTAAGATTTGATTATGAAACCACAGCATTGTTTGATATTGCATAATAACTCATAACTTGATGCTTGTAGGAATAATTTGATCCATGTGATGCTGCAGCTATAATATTGATTTCTTGATCCACATTGTGTCAGTGCCTTCCTTTGCATCCGTCACATTACTTAAGCAACAGGGTAAGGTTCAGTGCCTATACAGCCGTGCTGATTGTTATTGTTCTATCCCCAGGTGGTGTCATGACCTCTTTGAATTTCGTTAGCAAACTTAATTCCTTTGTTATCAGTAATTGCTAATCCATTTAACTTATACATATTCATATCGATGAAAGGCATAACCAGCCACAAAAATACAGCAGGTGTTTAAATATTCAAGCTTTTACTGGTGGTGGTACTCGGATTTTTGAGCTGCTGTACAGTGGAAACAATGAAAAACATGCTGATGTCAGTTTTTTGATTAAAATGACAGGACCCTTTGTTCCATGTCATGAGGCTGTGCCCCTATTGTTTTTGAAAATGTGATTTTTCAACTTTCCACTGACTGGAAATTTCGCAATTTAAAATGAGACAGAACAAGCTGCTCAAAAATGCAAGGCCACCTTCCAAGGTGAAGCTGAAAAAGAAACAATACCCCCTCGGGACTGTGAAGAGAGAGATGGTTCCTATAATTTGGAGACCCATTGAACCCCATCACTAAGGCAGAAACATTAAAAAGCAAAAGTACTGGATATTGGAAAAAAATGGCTGCCACAGGCAGACGCAACCAGACCCTCTTGGAAATATACAGTGAGTTGAGTATTTCAGGGCAAGACAGCCACTACAGAGAGAAATTTCAAGAAAGTTTTCAGCAAAGGAAACAGGCTGAAAGCTGGGTTCACTCCCTCTCTCCATTTTGAAACAAGAGTATAACCCGGTTCAGAAGCCAACACTACCAGAAATCTACCAGCAAACTGAGATCCTGTAATAATTGCAATATTCTCTACATCTGATTGCATTCACAAAACCAGCTAATCCAAAGCGACTGCAACAATGAAAAATCACAAGGACAATCAAAAGACACTTAACCATATAATCTTAACTTCTTTTATTTGGACTCTAACATCCCTTATTTCCAAAGTGTTTGTTCGTGTGAGAGAGAGAGACACTTGTTTTTTTTTCCCCCTTGGGTTTAGTGTTTAATAAATTTGCTCTTCCTTTGACTCAAGAAAACCTTGTTTGATTGACTCCTTTTTGCTCGCAGCTTAAACAGTTATCACAGAATTGTTACAGGGCAGAAGAAGGATATTCAGCCTATTGCATCTGCACCGGTTAAATACATTCTGATTTGGAAAAGGCTTGTGAAGAAGAGACTTAATCCTTTGTGGCCAACTTGAGGAGGTTGAATAAAGTGGAGCTGGTTCACCTTTTCTCCCTGGATCATAACAGCCACAATTTTTTTTTTTAAACTTGGTTTCTCCCCCCCCAGAATATTTTATACAGCACACACAAAACTAATAAGAGGACAGATTTCTACTGATTATTTTCAACCGATCTCAGTTATGCTTTTAACATAACTTGACAGACACGCAAAGGAATTGAAAAGGTAGGGAAAAAGCACCAAACTGCAGAAGCTGGAAACTTTTGAAAGCAGAGGTAGAAAAACCTGGATATGTTCAGGTCAGGCAGCATCTGCGAGGAAATACAGGTCAGTCAGTTGACATTTCAGGCCTAAGACCCTGCTCAGCATTCAGGGGAATCCTAAAGAAGGAACTCAGACTTAAGTATCAACTGACTGACCTCTGTTTCTCCACAGCTGCTGCTGACCTGCTTTGTATTTCCAAGCACTGGAGAAGTACCACCAGTGGTGTGTTTGTGAGATCCTCCAACTCCAGTGACAAGAAAGGTGGTCCAACAGCAACGTCTTTTCCCGACCCAATTTGCCCAGCATTGAGGGTGCTATCCACTCAAAACCAGCTCCACTGGGCAGGGCGTGTTCATATGCCTGACACCAGACTCCCAAAGCAACTGTTCTACTTGAAACTCGCTTGTGGCAGGAGACTCCCAGGAGGACAGTGGAAACGCTTGAGGGATGCCCTCAAAACATCCCTGAAGAGATCAAACATCCTCCCCGAACCATGGGAGTCCCTGGCCTGGGACCACCAAAATAGGAATGATTCATTTTGGAAGGCACCACACCCGTGAAGAGGCTGCGTCGGGAACACACAGGACGAAGTCAAGGTATTGGAGCGAGCCCGCAAGCTTCCAAACAACTTGCCTACCCACCCCTTCAGGTACCATCTGTCCTGTATGTGGCAGAGCTTGCAGATCACCCATTGGGCCTGACAGCTATAGTATAAAAGGTTAACAGATTGGATATGCTAATGTATGATGTAGATGATGATGCACTACTAACATCAGTCATTCGTGCGCTAGACTCTTGAGAAAGAGGTTGGAATTATGCCTACTCTGTAACCTGTTTAGGTGTAGTACTAATAAACAAATGTTAAGCAGATACCAGAGTAGGCCTACAGACTATCTAAGGCCAAAGTCCCGTACCTAGAGTCCAAGGTGGAAGGGCACACCTCAGAACAGCAGGTATTTCGGAACCCATCAAATCGGAATGGAAACAAGTCATCCTCAATCCTGAGGGGATGCCTAAGAAGATGATTTTCAATTGAAAGAGTTGGTTCTGATTAAATTATAGGAATATAAGTATACTACAGTGTGAATCTTTTATATGTATTTCATGTGCAATATACCGTTAACTTAGCTTGGTACATATTTGCACATTTGCTATTCAAGGTCTGTTTGCAATTGGTGCCATAGGTTAGACTTTTAAAATGGCTGCAACTTTTGATAATTTACATAAGCACAAACACATTTCTTTTCGTAATATTGCTTTGTGGAGTCTTCTCACCTTAAGAGTGATTTTGAAATCTCAGACAGCTTGGCTGCAAAAGACATATGATTTTTTGTAATGTGGAGGCTGGTAAAACATTTAATTTGAAGTCTTATCCTGGAACTTATTAGGCCTAGGCCTAAATTCTCAAATTTCTCTAGTTTATCTCCTATCTCCCCTCATGCCCTCTCTGACTGCATCTTATCTATAAGATCCATGTCCTGCTCCTTTCACATGAATATGTTGACCACATTAAAATGTTGATCATCCAATTATCCACCCAGGCCTCCATGTTAACTGACATTGATACTGTTCTCCTCAGGTAATATCTCCCTCTCCTTCAAGTCTGCCATCAATTACACCTCTCCTCAAAAAAACAAACCTTTGCTCCTCCATTCTTGTAAACTACCGACCCACCCCCAACTTCCCTTTCCTCTTCAAAGTCCTTGAATGTGTTGTTGCCTCCCAAATCCCTGCCAGTCTATCCCAGAACTCCATGTTTTAATTCCTCCAGTCAGGTTTGCATCCCTGCCACTGTACTGAAATGGCTCTTGTCAAAGTCACAAATTATATCCCATGTGACTGTGATAAAGGTAAAAGTTCACTCCTCATCCTTCTTCTTGGCCTGTCTACCACTTCTGACACAGTTAACACGTCTCCACTGTCATCTAGCTATGTGGGATTGCTTTCACCTGATTCCAATATTATCTACCCAGTTGTAGCCAGAGAATCACTGCAATGGCTTTTCTTCCTACACCCACAATGTTACCCCCATTGTCCCCCCAAGGATCTATCCTAAGCCCCCTCCTATTTCTCATCTGCATGTTGCCCCTTGGTGATGACATCCAAAAACATGTCAGTACGCTGACAACACCCAGTTTTACCTAACCAACGCCTCCACTATCTCTAAATTATCAGATTACCTACTGACATCCAGTCTTGGATGAGCAGAAATTTCCTCCAGTTAAACATTGGGAAGACCAAAGCCATCGTCTTCAGTTGTCACCACAAACTCTGGTCCGTAGTTCCTGATTCCATTCTCTCACTGTCAAATGCCTAAGGCTGATCAAGACTGTTCCCAACTACAGTGTCACATTTGACTACAAGAGGAGCTTCCAACCACATATCAGTGGCATCAGTAAGCCAGCTTATTTCTACATCCATCCTATCGGCTGATTCCTTGCCTGTCTCAGCTTATTTGCTGCTGAAACCATCCTTGCCATTGTTACTCTAGCTTTGATTGTTCCAACACAGATGGCTGACCATCCCATGTTCTACCCTTTCTTTAGTTTAGTCAAAACCTTGCCCGTGTCCTCATCACTGGCACCAAACTTCATTCACCTATCACCTCTATGCTCGCTGACTTACATTGGGTCCCTGTTAAACAATTCCTTAACTTGTAAAGTTCTCATTCTTGCTTTCAAATCCCACCGTGATGTCACCCCTCATTTTATCAGTTGCCTCCAGTCCCCTAACCATCCAAGATATCAACTCTTTCAGTTCTGTCCTCGAGTATTTCCAGTTTTAATCACTACTAACAGTTATGCCTTCAGCTACTTTAAATCTCCCTGCCTCTTTCCTCATTTAACACAGTTCCTATCTCTTTGGCTAAACTTTTAGTCATCTGCCCTGATACCTCCTTATGTGGTTTTGTCTGGAAAGGTTCTTATGAAGCACCTTGGGATGTTTTGTTACATTAAAGGTGCTATATAAATGCAAGTTGCTGTTGATGCAATAGCTATTGCAATTTAATTCTGTTCCAAGACTGTAACGTGAGGATTAAGTTGTTCAGTTTTGGGCTAGCATAAAATTGTGATTATTGCCAAAACATGATCCAAATAACATAGGTGAATGTACAATGCTTCTGGTTGCCAGGCATCAAGATCATGTGCTCTTCATTACACTGCAAGGCACTGGATTTCTCTCAACTGAATAGTATGTAAAAATAATCTACTAACAAACTAGTATTGTTGCTATTGCTCCATCACACGGCTTATCACCAGTCAATTTGCAGCAAATACAGAAACTGCTGGTCTGCGTATACAGAACATTTGACTGTGTCAAGCTAAATTTAAGTGTTCTCCAGCAAGCGTAAATGGCCCGTGTCAAATTAGTGTAAGTTCTCAGTTCTGATTGGCATTCATCTGGAAAGTTATAGTGATCCTTTGAAAATAATGAACTACATTGAGCTCCCTGTTTATTTAAAAATTAAAGCACCTCATGTTTTACATGGTGATTTTTCTCTTATAGGAGAGATAAAATATGCAGTTTTGTCACAATGTTTTTCTCAAGCCCAGAATTACTTTTTGTGCCTGTGCACTAGCTGTTAGTGTTTTGTGTACACATAAATCGCCTTGCTGCTCAATGGCTCCCGGTGTCTTGCTATTGAGAAAGTATTGCAATATGTGTTTACTCAGTCCAAAGTGGATAACCTCATACATCCCCGCGCTGAATTACCATAGTTTTGCCCACTGACTGAATCTGTCCACATCCATGCGTAACTTCCTGCTCACATCTACACAATTTTTTTTGCACCAAATTTGATGTTGTCCTTAAACTTGGATCAACAACTGGGCTTACATTGCAGACATCAGTCAATTAGTGTGGAAGAACTAATTTCTTTATATTTACCCTTTGGGACATAGGGAAGGCTGGAAGGCCAAATTTATCGCTATTCTTATTCTTAGTTGTAGAAGTTACTGTCAAAGTGATCTTGATGAGTTGCTGTGTTGCACATTAATAGATTGGACATGTTGCTCACGCAGTACGTGAGTGATGGAGTGGGTTGATTTTGAGCCCAGTGTCAAGGCCATCAATCAAGTGGTTCTCCACTGGATCGTTTTTGGCCTCTTGAGTAATGTTGCACACACGAAGACAAGTAGTGTATAGTTTGTCACACTCCTGACTTGAGCCTTGTAAACAGTGGAAAGAATTTGAGAGCTCTGGATGTAAGCCGCTCATCACAAGGTACCCACTCTCTGCTCTGCTCATGGAGTCATAACATTCATCCAACTGGTCCAGTTAAACATTTGGTTTTTGGTGACACCCAAAGATCATGGTGAGATTTAGAGATGGTGGTGCTATTGGACTTTGTCTTGTTCTGAGATGGTCATAATCCAGCACTTACATGGTGCAAAATTTATCTGCTACTTAGCCCAAGCCTGAAAGTTGTCAGTCTGCTTTGTTATTGGAGGAGGTGTAAAAGGAGCTGAGCATTAGAATCATCAGCCAACAGCTGAATTACTGATATTACGAAGGAGAGAAGGTCAATAATTATGTTTTTAAAAATGGTTGAATCAAAAGTACATTCCTGAGGAATTCCTGAAACAGTGCCCTTGTTCAGCAAGGACTTTCACAACCTGCTTCCTCTGAGTTAGGTGTGAACCTTTAATTGCACTTCACATAACAAGATGTTTCCTTTGCACTCTGTTCTGTGGAAACCCTCGAGGAGGTCCTGCCCAGTTTATAGCAAAACCATGTTCCCAGCTATGTTTGAAGTGGCTTTTCAGTTATTAAAGCACTTTTTGCTCATTTACTCAGAGTTGTTGGTTCAGGGTGATGATGGGGAGGGTGAGCGGTCAGGATGACCATTAGGTAACTTGTTCTATTTAATCAAGGCCAAAAACAAATTGCACTGATAAACAATGCCACCTGCTTTAAGGATGTAATTGGGAGGACGCTATGGGAGTTATCGATAATGCACATTAAATTTAAACTATATTGGGCAGGTGTTGGGTTCTGCTGACATGGAACCGAAACCCAACATTATATATAGTTAAAAATTCTATTATTTTTAAACCGGACTTTTCTGCTGAACAAAGACAATTAGGATGGTAGACCCTCAGTCTGTCTGGCAGTTATCCCCAGCAGTCTCCAGACCAAAAAGCTTCTCCTCTCAGTTTCCAGAATGTCACACCTCGTTATGCCTAAGGAGCTACTAATAGACAAACTGGTACTGGTCAGACCAATTTCAAAGGGAGCTATAGGAGGATCATTTGCATTTGATAAACCAATCTTGCTAGCGGAATCAGTGGGTCATAGAGGTCTACAGCACAGAAAAAGGCCCTTTGGCCCATCAAGTCTGCACCAGTCAAACAAGTACGTAACTATTCTAATCCTTTTTTCCAGCACTAGGCCCATAGCCTTGTATGTCATTGCATCGCAAGTGCACATCCAAATGTTGTTATGAGGGTATCTGCCTCTACCACCCTTTCAGGCAGTGAGCTCCAGATTCCCACCAAAATTCTTCCTCAAGTCCCTTCTATACCTCCTGCCCCTTACCTTAAATCTATGCTCCCTGGTTATTGATCCCTCCGCCAAGGGGAAAAGTTCCTACCTGTCTGCTCTATCTATGCCTCTCATAATTTTACACACCTCAATCATGACCCCCTCAATCTCCTCTGCTCCAGGGAAAATAACCCCAGTCTATCCAATCTCTCCTCATAACCAAAACTCTCCAGCCCAGGCAACATCCTGGTAAATCTCTGCACTCTCTCTAGTGCAATCACATCCTTCCTATAATGCGGATTCCAGAACTGCACGGAATACTCTAGCTGTGGCCTAACCAGTGTTTTATACACTTACAGCATAACCTCCCTGTTCTTATATTCTATGCCTTGGCTAATAAAGGCAAGTGGCCCATATGTTGCCTTAACCACCTTATCTACCTGTCCAGCTACCTTAAGGGACCTGTGGACATGCACACCAAGGTCCCTCTGATCCTCGGTACTTCCCAGGGTCCTACCATTCATCGTGCATTCCCGTGCCTTGTTTGTCCTCCCCAAGTGCATCACCTCACACTTATCCAGATTAAATTCCATTTGCCACTGATCAGCCCATCTGACCAGCCCGCCTAAATCCTCCTGTAATCTAAGGCTATCCTCCTCACTATTACCACCCCACCAATTTTCGTGTCATCTGCGAACTTACTGATCAACCCTCCTACATATATATATTTATATATACCACAAACAGCAAGGGATCCAACATTGATCCCTGTGGAACCCCAGTGATCACAGGTATCCAGTCACAAAAACACCCCTTGACCTCTGCTTTCTGCCACTCAGCCAATTCTGGATCCAATTTGCCAAATTGCCATGGATCTCTTACCTTCGTTATCAGTCTCCCATGCAGGACCTTATCAAAAGCCTTGCTGAAGTCCAAGTAGACTACGTCAAATGCATTGCCCTCATCTACACACCTGGTCACTTCTTCAAAAAAATTCAATCAATTTGGCCAGACATGACCTCCCCTTAACAAAACCATGCTGACTGTCCTTGATTAATCCCTGCCTCTCCAAGTGTAGATGAATTCTGTCCCTCAGAATTACTTCCAATAGTTTTCCCACCACTAAAGTTAGACCGACTAGCCTGTAGTTCCCTGTTTATCCCTTCCTCCCTTCTTGAATAATGGTACCACATTGGCTGTCCTCCAGTGTGAGGCAATGGCTTCCCAAATGCCAGATCCTCAACATAAATGGAACCCCTTTCAACCCACAATGGCTGAGACGTTATCAGTTCTGAAAATAATGCCAATTCCAGATGTTGGATAAACATCTCTTTTGGAAGTCATTGTAGAGAAAGAAATTCAAATGACCCAAGACTCTGGCCCTTGGAACAGTTTAGTATTACATTTCTGGGCTGCACACCCTGTTTGATGTTTTACCATCCAACTGGTGAGGCACAAAGAAGCTACCTCTGTCCAGGGAGGACAACTGGCCCATCTAACTTGATTCTGCTGGAAGATTTTGTACCATCGTCTACAGAACCAACTTGATCTCTGCGTGCCTACTTCATCTTGCGACATCAACACTACCTGAAAAATAAATATTACAACACCGGGCTCCAGCCATCCGAACTTGAAATGCCTACATGAAAGAATTTCTCATTGGAATCTGATTTAGGGATGCTGGAACTGGTGAACCAATGTTCAGTTTTTCTGTGGTGCTTGTACTGTAAGTCTCCTTTTCTCTATTACCACCACCCACCCCCCCACCCCCGTCCAAACTAATTCTGGGAACGTGGAGTTAGACATTACTAACACTCCTTTTACGAGGATTTTGAATGTGTGAAATAAACTAACCTTCTGAATGAATCCCAACTTCAGTTTGCTGTGGATTATCAGTAAAATTGGATCAAACGAAAACCGAGGGGTTGGAAAAAATACAACACCGCTTATTATTTAAACTAGTTCAAGACAGGGTGTAAGAGAAAAATCGGTGCAGTTTGAATTGACCCCCACCCCCACCCCAACCAGCAGGCGTGATAGAAGTAAATGTGTGACTGGATGTGCATGTTATACACTAGGTTTTTAATATAAATGAACTTTCAGCGCTATTTGTCAGATTATGCTTCACTGTGTGAAAATGAGTTTAAAAGTGAACGGAATGCTGAGTCAGGTTTGATGTAATGTGGTTCCGGCATTGAATTTAGAAATAGATCTTGCCCTAACAAAGCGTTCTGTGCCACTGAAGATTTTTATTAATGCATGTGCTCATTAAACATCCATTATTTTCAAAGATATTCTTAGCAAGCCCTGAAAGGACTGCATGCAATGGCCCATCCATCATTGTTTCTGAAACTGATTGTAGTCACAGTATATTAACTGCATGAATGAAATGCGTCAGATTTTCAGACTACTTCAAAAGTAAGTACTCAATAAGATGTTTCCCCAATATGACGAATATGCAACAAATATTTGAGTTTTAGTTGAAAAATATTTATTTATAGGATGCAATGTATTTCATATGCATTGAATGAGAGTCCACAGTCAGCCTGCCAACAATTCCATACTTAAGTTTATGCCCTGTATATGTGAGAAAAATATGCAGCCATAATCTTCAAATTTTAGGAATAATTTTCTGACCACACTTCCATTGGGAGCCTTGCCTACCAGTAACACAAAGCAAGGAATTGTGTCCAGTGAGCACCGGAATTTCCAACATGCGCTATTGGTGGGATTGGCTCTGTCGCAGTAAAATTAGGTCAGAAAAATGATTCCCTTAGCCTCTGTTCATAGTGGGAGAGATAGCAAAATAAAAATCCGTGCTGTGTTTTTAGCACTTTTAAAATCTTTTTATTCCTATTTATCTTTTTTTTCAGTCAAAGCTATTGATACTTTTTAACATCTAAATCCAAAAACCATATTGTGTTTTATCTTACAGTCCAACTGAGAACTAACAGAACTCATCCAAGCAACGTAAGAGTGTTCCATCGACAGGCACCCGAGGCTTGCATTCACCCACTTTGATTGTCTTACCTCGTTACCAACAATTCATGATTCTCAGTTCATTTTTCTTCAGGCAGTTAGTCGTAACTTGGTTGATGGTTTTTAGTTAGGTATGATGTCACTGACCACTGATACTGGAAATGCCAGTGATACGATGGCGTAATGGTAATGTCACTGGATTAGTAATCCAGAAGCCCAGGCTAATGCTCGGGGGACGTGGGTTCAAAACCCACCACGGGAGCTGGTGGAATTAACATTCAATTAATAAACCTGGAATTGAAAGCTAGTCTCAGTGATGGTGAGTGATAGTGACCATGACAACTATCATAGATTGTTGTAAGAACATGAATTAGGAGAGGAGACTCGGCCCCTTGAGCCTGGTCCACCATTCAATAAGATCATGGCTGATCTAATTATAACTTCAACCCCACATTCCTGCCTACCCATGATAACTTTTCACTCCCTTGTTAATCAAGAATCTATCTAGCTCTGCCTTAACAATATTCAAAGATTCTGCTTTCACTGCCTTTTGAGGAAGAGAATTCCAAAGACTTACTACCCTCTTGAGAGAGAAAAATTCTCCTCATCTCTGTCTTAAATGAGCAACACCTTATTTTTAAACAGTAACCTTCCAGCTCTAGATTATCCCACAAGATGAAACATCCTCTCCACATCCAACCTATCTTAACCCCTCAGGATCTTAAAGGTTTCAATCAAGTTGTCTCTCACTCTTCTAAATTCCAGTGGATACAAACCTAACGTGTCCAACCTTTCTTAATAAGACAACCTGCCCATTCTAGGTATTAGTCTAGTAAACTTTCTCTGAACTGCTTCTAACATATTTACATCTTTCCTTAAATAAGACCAGTACTGTACACAATACTCCAAATGTGGTCTCACTAGTGCCCTATACAACTGAAGCATAAGCTCTCTACTTTTGTAATCTATTACCCTCACAATAAATGACAACATTCTATTAGTTTTCCTAATTAATTGCTGTACCTGCATACTAGCATTTTGTGATTCGTGCACTAGGACACCCAGATCCCTCTGAACCTCAGAGCTTTACAATCTCTCACCATTTAGATAATAAGCTTCTTTTTATTCTTCCTGCTAAAATGGACGATTTCACATTTGCCTACATTATACTCCATTTGTCAGGTCTTTGCCCACTTACTTAACCTATCTATGTCACTTTGTAGCCTCCTATGTCCGCTTCACAATTTAGTTTCCTACCTATCTTTGTGCCATCAAAAAATTTAGCAACCATTCCTTCAGTCCCTTCATTCAAGTCATTTATATGAATGTAAAATGTTGAGGCCCCAGCACTGATCTTTGTGGCACACCACTGCCAACCAGAAAAACACCCATTTATGCCAACTCTCTGCTTCCTGTTAGCTAACCAATCTTCTTTCCATGCCAGTATGTTACCCCAACACCATGAGCTTTTATTTTCCACAATAACCGTTGATGTGGCACTTTATCAAATGCCTTCTGGAAATATAAGTACAGTACATCCACCGGTTCCCCTTTATCCACAGCACATGTGACTCCTTCAAAGAATTCAAATAAATTAGTTAAACATGATTTCCCTTTCACAAAACCAAGTTGACTCTGCCTGATTGCTTTGAATTTTTCTAAGTGCCCTGCCTGCTATAACATCTTTAATAATGGTTTCTAACATTGCCCCTATGACAGATGTTAAGCTAACTGGCCTGTAGTTTCCTGATTTCTGCCCCTTCCCTTTTTGAATAATGGAGTCACATTTGCTATTTTCCAATCTAATGCAACCTTCCCTGAATCGAGGGACTTCTGGAAAATTAAAACCAATGCATCAACTAGCTCACTAACCACTGCTTTCAAGACCTTAGGGTGAAGTCCATCTGGACCTGGGGATTTGTTAGTCCGCAGCCCCAACAATTTGCTCTATACCACTTCTCTGGTGATTGTAATTTTTCCAAGTTCCTCCCTCCTTTACATTCCCTAATTTCCAGCTATTTCCAGGATGTTATTTTTCTCCTCTATAGTGAAGACCGAAGCAAAGTACCTTAGTTCATCCACCACCTTCCTACTTCCAATATCAATTCCGCAGACCCACTTCCTAAAGGACCAATGCTCACATTCTTAACTCTTTTCTTATTTAAATAGCTATAGTAACTCTTACTATCCACCTTTATATTACTAGCTAGCTTCCTCTCGTACTCTAATTTTCCCTCCTTATTAATCTTCTTGTCGTTCTTTGCTGTTCTTTATATTCTTTCCAATCTTCTGACCTGCTACCTGTCTTTGCATAATTATATGCTTTTTCTTTAAGTTTGATACTGTATTTAACTTTTTAAGCTAACCACAAATGGTCGGCTCTCCCTTGGAATTTTCCTTTCCCACTGGAATGTATACATTCTGTGTATTCTGAAATATTGCTTAATATATCTGCCACTGAATCTCTTTTGACCTATTCCTTACCCTCATTTGCCAGTTCACTTTCGCTTGCTCTGTTTTCATGCCCTCATAATTGCCCTTATTTAAGTCTAAAATACTAGTCTTGGACACACGCATTTCCCCCTCAAAATGAATGTAAAATTCAATCATATTATGATCACTGCCTTCACTATGATATCATTTAATCCTATCTTGTTGCTCAATACCAAGTCTCATATAATCTGCTCTCTGGTTGGTTCCACAATGTTCTGTTCTAAGAAACTATCCTGAAAACATTCCATGAACTCCTTATCTATGCTACCTTTACCCATCTGATTTTCCCAGTCTATATATAGATTAAAATCCCTCATGATACCTTTCTGACAAGCTCCCTTTATCTCTTCTTTTATACTCTGTCTTACCATGTAGTTACAATTAGGGGGCCTGTACATCACTCCCACAAGTGACTTCTTGGTTTCCTGAACTTAGGTCTCCCTCTCTCATGTGCTAATACCATCAATAATTAACAGATCCACACATCCAACTTTTCCTAACTTCCCGTCCTTCCTAAATGTCACGCACCCTTCAATATTCAGGCCCCAATCTATGCCATGTCTCTGTAATGGTTGTCAGATCCATCTCATTTACTAATGAAATCTGCTGTCCTTATCTGGTCTGGCCTTTATGTGACTCCAGACCCACAGTAATGTTGTTGACTCTCAACTGCTATCTGAAATGACCTCGGCAGCCACTCAGTTCAAGGGCAATTAGGGATGGGCAACAAATGGTGGCCTTGCTTGCGGCACCTATGTCCCATGAAGAAATAGAAAAAAATAAAGTTAGTAAGTTCTTATGCTTCCTAACAGTTCAAGAATCAGCAATAAAATATTAAAAATATATAAATTGGAAGGAGAGATGAGGGAAATATGAGTTATGCAGTGAGAGGAACTTGCTTGTACCACTGGAGTTTAACTCCTTTTTAAATTTGGCTGATTCTGATAGTATTTTGTTTTTGGTTAATCATTTGCTTCTTTTTCTTTCTAAATCTTTTTTATGTTTCATTTACCGTCAGATGTTTTTTTTATTTCTTAACATTATTGTTGTGACACTATGTACCATACAGTTTGAAAGATCTGATGTTATCCTATGGATTAAGAAAGCTTGTCGAGCAGAATTATGATGCATTTATATAGAAAACAATAAGCGTTATTTTCTCTCTATGTTAAAAAAAATTAAAACTGCTTTGTGCATTAATTCCAATTAGGCTTCATATGGGCCATTGCCATAACAACAGAATCTAATGTCAACATCTGACATTTTTTTATAAGCAAGATATTATCCTATCATATAGTCTTTAAACTGGAAGTGGAACAAATTTAAAAATGTAACACACTCCTTCTGAAATATTTAATTTTTATTTTACCTTTGTTTGCTCAAAATTGTTGATGAGGTTAAAAGTCATCAAGCCATACAGAAAATCTAACTCTACTCTTTTAAAATAGAAACATCTCCCTCATAGTTAGTATTGTTCTCAGATAAATTATTTTCTTTCCAAAAGCAATTGCCAGCTATTCCTGTAAGAACTGGCAGAACTCATTTTCACAGACAATGGCTTGGAAATTTCATTTTTCTTTTAACATGCTTTTTGAGTGGGCAAATTTAGTGATGGCTGTGATTTCTTTTGTTTTCAGATTGCATAATCCGCTGGCAAGAGAGCTTTTTAAACGGAGCGTAAGCTAAATCCAGTGCATGAAATATTGGGCAGAGGGAATCAAAAATTGACAAACAGCTAAATAATGTTTTTTTTCCCCTTACAAATCCACCTTGTTGGATGCAGTTGACACGAAAATTAGGTATTGGGATGATCCAGCAATGGCAGCATCTGTTTGATGCTGTAGGTAAATTGATGTGCTATTATCATAAATTTAAATATTAATTAAAACACTGTCCTCAGGGGACAATCCACCTTTAGCAGGTCTGAATCACATCCTTACAAAATATTGAGCAACATGAGTAAATTACCATTCAGGCTTCAAGATTCTCTATGAAGATAATATGCCTAATTATTGACATTCATGTCATATCATGTACAATTTGGTACTTTTACACTCTAGACTGATTGTAGTCAGTCCCTAGGGTACTAAATATGCTACAACTTGCAATCTTATTCAAACTGCTGCCTACATTTATACACGGCGCTTCCACCAAGATTTAAAATTTTTAATATACCAAAAACTATAACTCCTATTTTGTGAGGGGGGCGCCAAGGTAGGATTATGCTGACCCACATTACAGATACATCCACTCGGTTGCTTCGTGGGGCAAACCACATCAAGTTTTGCAACGAGAGTCTGCCCACCGCCCCTAATTTGAAAAGGTTGCTAGCATAGAAAGAAACTAGAGAACTTGGCTTGTGGCACAATTTAAGGAGGCAGCAACTCGTAAAAGGTCTGCCTGCAGCTTACCATAAAAGGGGATGATGTGGTAGCAGCAGAAAGGTGAATTTTCACTCTAGCACAGTGGAGCCATGTGAGCAGCACAGCTCCCTTTGCTAAAGATTTAAAGGTCCTGCTGGAAGTGCAGCAAAAGAGGATGGTACTACTTGGGCTTAAAGGCCAACTTCCAGTGAAGACAGGGATTTCTGCTGAATGGTTGGAAGCTGTTGACCAAGTCAATGCGCTATCCAAAACGTTCATACCTGGTTGCAAATGAGAGGAATGCCTGCCGGGATTAGGAGAAAGGTAATTATAAATCAGTTCCTCACTTTTGCATCTAGTTATATCCATATCAATCACGTCGCAAGCCCAAGTTGGAACTCCCTCAACCCGTAGGAGGTAGAATTTGAGGCATTCTGCAGACTAATGTTCTTTTACAAACACATTTTCGTTGTTCCAAAGTTGCACAACGTACTTCTCTTGAAGGTATGATTGGTAGCTCATTGTGCCCTTCTGCTATCAGGGGTTTTGAGCTAAATCATCAGCAATGGAAGAAAAGGATAGTTGTATATCCTGTTCTTCTAAGATCCCGCCAGCAAGTGTTTATTTTCTTTCATGGGCTACCACACAATGAAGGCATCATTGTCGTTACCTAAGCATGCATGATCATGCCACTGTGGCAAGATACCACTCAAACAGCGAGTATGAACAATTTTTGCTCACTAAGACTATGGGGTCAATTCAAGAGCCTTATGCCCACATAGGTGCAGAGTGCAGCTCTGCATTTGAGGGATTCCTGCCTCCTCAGTAAAAGCTGTTTCCTGTCCAGTGCATAATTCCTTTCCACAGGAATGTGATGAAGTTGTTGCCCATTTCCAAACTAATTAGTTAACAAATGTGTGCACTGCAGACTACCTGTTGTGGCAGGTGTCTCTCTGGATGACTTGAAAGAATCTAGTAGTAGAAAACCTGTAGTTCTCTACAGGAACAATCATCCTTAATCCAGATGTTGTCAGTGGGTCATTCTGCAGCAGATTGTGCAATTCTGTGGCAAGTTTTCTTGTGAAGTGGAAGTGGTAAAGATAGAACTCATCCTACATCTGGAGGCGGGGGTTGGCGGTGGGGGGGGGTGGTTGTTGGTGGTCAATAAATTCAGATCGTACAGTGATGACAGCTTTGACCAGAATGCTTCAGTCATACCCGCATTTGTTGGCCCTCATCAGCTCCTCTTCATCTAAATTATGCTGCACATTGGGAACCAAGCATCTTTGTAACACGCTCTGTTCAATCTTCAACATACTACACACAAAAGTGCAAAATAGCACATCATGAGAACCTAGCTCCTACCTTCAAGAAGCATTGAAAAGCTGTTTTCTCATTTCATTCAAAATGTAACACGAGTAGTAAAACTGAAGCAGCACCAGTAAATACTTAAAATTGGAAAACAATCTGAATAATATTGGCTCTGAAAGGTAATATACCTTGTAGCAGAGTTTAAATGCAAAAGAAAAACATTAGAAATCATGTATACTTTAAACAGCTCCTTCACTGACTTGCTGGATAAACCAGTTATTTGCTATGTTGCTGAGCTGTGTAGACCGGGACGATGGTGTCAAAAGGTGGAATTTTATGCCGGCGAGATTTTACAGCCCTGCCGAAGTCAATAGGCTTTTGAATGGCTCACCACATTTTACTGCCCCCACCCCACCACAACGGTCCATAATATTCCACCCAAATGATGTCTAATCGGTGGGAGTCATTCAAAAGGAAGATTCTACGGGCACAGTGTAGACGCGTCCCCACAAAGAAAAAGGGTGGTATTGCCAAATCTAGAGACCCCTGGTTATCCAGAAGCATACTGGGTGAGATAAAGCAGAAAAAAGAAAGCTTATGGCAGTCACAAAAAAGTTTAGTACTGTAGAAAGCCTGGAGGAGTATAGAAAGTACAGGGTCAATGTAAAAAAGGAAATTAGGAAGGCAAAGAGAGAATACGAAACAATATTGGCAGGTAAAACTTTTAAAAAACCCAAAGATGTTTTATCAGTACGTTAAGAGCAAGAGAATAACTAAGGAAAGGGTAGGGCCTATCAGAGGTATACATGGTAACTTGTGCATGGTGCTGAAGATGTGGGCAATTAGTACTTTGTCTCTGTCTTCACTATGGAGAGGAATGATGCAGAAATTCTAGTTAAAGAGCAAGAGTGTGAAACATTAGATACAATAAGCATAATGAAAGAGGAAGCTCTGGAGGGACCGGAATCCTTGAAGGTGGATACATCATCAGGGCCGGATGGATTGTATTCCAGGATGTTAAAGGAAGGAAATAATGGATTCTCTGAGTATCATTTTCCAATGCTCACTAGATACAGGCGAAGTATCAGAGGACTGGAGGCCTGCAAACACTGTACCATTATTTAAAAAGGTTGCAAGGGACAGGCCAGAAAATTAACAGCCAGTCAGTCTGACTTCGGTGGTGAGCAAATTATTGGAATCAATTCTGAGATCAGGATAAACTGTCACTTATAAAGGCACTGATTGATCAGGGACCATCAGCATAGTTTTGTTAGGGGAAGATTGTGTCTTACTAATTTAATAGAATTTTTTGAGGGAGTAATAAGGAGGATTGATGAAAGTAGTGCAGTGGATGTTATTTTCATGGATTTTTAATAAGGCATTTGACAAGGTCCCACATGGCAGACTGGTCATAAAAATGAGATCCCATGGGATACAGGGGAAGGTGGCAAGTTGGACCCAAAATTGGCTCTAACAGGAAATAAAGGGAAATGGCCAATGGATGTTTTTGCAAGTGGAAAGTGGTTTTCTGTGGCATTTCACAGGGCTTCGTACACTTGTTGTTTTTCATATATATTAATGATTTGGACTTAAATGTGGGAGACGTGACTGGGAAATTTGCAGATGACACAAAAATTGGCCACATAGTTGATAGTGAGGAGCATGGCTGTTGTCTCCAGAAAGATATCAATGGTTTGGTTGAGTGGGCGGATGGCAAATGGAATTCAATCCAGAGAAATGTGATGTAATTTGGGGAGCTCAAACAAAGCAAGGGAATACTCAATAAATGGGACGATATTGAGAGGAGTTGAGGAAGTGAGAGACCTTGGAGTGCATGTCCACATGCCCCTGAAGGTGGCAGGACAGGTGGATAAGGTGGTAAAGAAAGCATTTGGAATGATTTCCTTTACTGGATGAGGTATCGAATACAAAAGTAGCGATGTAATGCTGGAACTGTATAAAAAACTGGTTAGGCCACAGCTGGAATTTTGTGTACAGATCTGGACATTACAGGACATTGTATACATTACAGGATGGACATATCTGCTTTTGAGAGACTACAGGCTTGATTTACAAGAATGTTACCAGAGCTTGATAATTGCAGCTATGAAGAAAGATTGAATAGGCTAGGGTTGATTTCCTTAGAACAGAGGAGCCTGAGAGGTGACCTAATTGAGGTGTACAAGATTATGAAGGGCCCAGAAAGGCTAGACAGGAAAGACCTGTTTCCCTTAGCTGGGGGGTCAATTACCAGGGGTCATAGATTTAAGGTGATTGGTAAAAGGATTAGAGAGGACATGAAGAAAAACTTGTTTGCCCAAAGGGTGGTGGGCATCTAGAATTCACTGCCTAAGTTGGTGGTTGAGGCTGAAATGCTCAACTCATTTAAAAGGTACCTGGATATGCACCTGAAGTGCTGTAATCTGCAACCATAGTGGACCAGGTGCTGGAAAATGGGATTAGGAATGAGTGGCTAGCTGCTTTTATTCTCTTTTTATGGCCTGTGCAGATGCAATGGGCAGAGTGGCCTCTTTCTACATAGTAACTTTTCTATGTTCTATGGTTCTATATCAGGTTTGATACCTTGTCTGTCCTGAAATGACTGATCTCAGCCAGTATCATAGTAGATGTTTCTCTGGGAGAGAAAATAAATCAGCTTCTGTTTACTTTACAGTGATGGTCACTGGAAAGTGCATGTGTTGTGCATGTGTCCTGATGCATGTATGCATATGATTAGAATCCAATTGTATTACTTATGTGCAAATAGCCTTCCAGCACTCACTTTTTAGGCTGACACATGATTGGTCAATTTGGATAGATACAGGATTGTTTCCTGCATGTTGTATGCTGATTATCAACAGGATCAAATTGGGCTTAGAGAGGGCGAGGGGTGTAGCCATAATATTTTGACCATGAGATAAGTTTTAGTTACCGTCTTTTTAAAAAAAAAGTTATGATTATGGGATAGTCATACAATAGGTGAAATAAGGAGGTTGTAGGTAAGATAACTGACTGAACAAGGCATGAAGGACGGAATATTCTTTGCCTGCCGGTGTCAAATGTGTTCAATAGCACGAGCGGACAATATGGGATGATTGGTTTTACGACAGCAGGAAACCAGTTTGCAATTGTCAGCTCAGCTCGCCAACGGTGGGCTGCATTTCCCACCATTAGACATTGGGAACCTCATTGTAGCACATCAGCATATCATTATCAGGCCAGCCCACTGGAATCGTCTGTCCAAGTTGGCGGGAAAACACGCTGATGTGTTTTACAACAGCACGTAAGCAACATGCATTTGGTGGCCTGCACTATGAGGGCAACTCTGAGGTAAACGCACACTAACATTGTGCAAAGCTCGCCAGGGTCACCTGTTGGACTTCAATCTTGAGGGTCATCAGGGGGGGTCAAGGGCCGCCCAGTCATTGAGGCCACTTGTGAGGCGTGGTGGGCGGGTGGGGTGCGCAAGTGCAGCCCTGCCGTTGAGGCATCTTGCGGGGGGCGGGGGGGGGGCGGGGGTGTGCCAAAGGCCTGCCGTTGAATATAGTGCACATGAATTTGGGGTTGGGGGTAGGGTGGGCAAGGGAATTGGCCACGTATTAGGGAAACCTATAAAAGGTGACTATTGCTCCACAACTGAGACAGCTCACGTGCAGCCATTGATATGGTTGGAGTCGGGCCTCTAGCTCCTCTGCCCACTCAAGTAACGCAGAGACATCAAGTTGCCACCCAGTGCTCCAGAGATTTTTACCCCTTGGGCACAGACTGCAAGGTAACAAGCACTTTAGTGGGCTGCAGAACAGTAAGACGACTGCACACTTTGTACAATCTCGTTGCTAAATCTGGCCATGGAGCAGTCACTGGTGGAAGCGCTCACAGCTCTTAGCAATGTCATCATTCCGGTCTGGACCAGTCTCCCCCATGGTTCAAGCTAACAGTGCAGCCTTGCAGTGTGGGTTAGGAGAATACCTGCGCCTGAGCTGAGAGCACAACCTGCAGTCCAATGGGCAAAGCTGCTGTCAATTGGCCAGGTGGAATGGGGCAGAAGTGGTGGGGTTTCAGGCAGCCATGCAGCGCACTAAGCTCTGGCCATTCCAGTGGTGGCCAGCTCTCTGGGAAGCATTAAGGGGTCTTCTCGCTTAACCAGGACAGGTTCTCAGTACACCCAAGCTAACCACGTGTCTTTCTCTTTCATCCTGCAGCAGGAGTACCTCTGGACCATGGAGCCTGGTGAACTAGTTGTAGGTCTGATGGCCTACAAAGCGCAAAGACGACAGAGGAGAGAGTGACTGAGGCTCCTAGCTGCACAAGATGGGAGCAGCACCCTCTGGAATAAGAGGGGCAGGGGCTGCTGCATACACTGCCGAAGAGCCACAGTGAGCTGTCACTGGTCGGTGCCTAGCGACACCCAAGGTCTATAGATGCCACCTTTCATTCCTGCAGATGACCGAGATCCAGTTTCGCCAAAAACGGCACATGGCTAAGGAACTGGTCGGTCACATCTGCCAGCTACTGCTGAATTTGGCACCATGGGGACATGGAGTGGCCGTGAAAGTGACCGTGGTGCTCAATTTCTACACCAGTGGCTCCTTTCAGGGCTCCACAGGTGACCTCTGTGGGATCTCACAAGCCTCCGCCAAGGAAAACACCCATGAGGTCACGGATGCCATCTTTGCGAGGGCACACAACTTTGTCCATTTCGCCTGGGACCAGGACAGCCAAGATACAAGAGCGATTGGATTCGCCCAGATCTTGGGTTCGCCACAGGTGCAGGGTGCGATCGACTGCACCCATGTGGCGCTCAGATCTCTGTCACAACGCACAGTGGACTACATCAACCAGCAGGGGTTCCATTTGCTCAATGTGCAGCTGGTGTGCAACCACCAGAAGCACATCCTGCCGGTGTGCACATGGTTTCCAGGGAGTGTGCACGACGCCTACACCCTCAGTCGTTTTACCCTCCCGCTATCGTACTTAGTGCAAATCTGGGAAAATTCTTCCTGAAGAATTGAAGGAAAGAATTTTAGTGTGTGCAGATCCATCATGTTTAGGTGAAGAGAGAATGAATATTGGGAAATGAAAGCTGCTGGTGACATTATTCATGATCGTTTAAAACATTGGGTGCAGTGGGTTGTTAAGTGGATAATGCTTTTACTGTTGTAGCTGAAATCTGATGGTGAGCGCCCTCCCTCCACCTCCCACTCCTTGTAAATCTAGAGAGACAGATAGTGAAAAGCTTGGTTGGGTGAAGAAGTGAAACGGGAGACGATAGGTCTGGAGACATCATCAGTCTTCATCGTTCCAAGACTTCTGGCAGTTTCTCCAATATAGAGGTTGACAGGTTTTATATCTGATGAGTTGGGGGCTTTTTATTGATCCTGAGATGATGCATGCACCAACTGGAGAAATGGAGGCTCTGTTTTCGCTGAGGTCTTTCTGCTGGAGGGCATTTTCATAGGTTGATGGGACTAAAGTAGAGTAAATAGGGAATTCCTTCTATTGTATTGGGTTTTCTTTTCAGAATAGAACCTCTGATAATTTTGTGAAAGGTAATGTTTAGATCAAAAGGGAGTGCAAGGCAAAATTAGATATAAATATTGAAACTTCCCCTGTGAGGTAGCAACTGTGAGTCGGCAACAACTGGATAAATTCAGATATTAATGTTCTCATCCGTGAGTGACAAAGTGCACCAATCCAGAAGCCGTGAATCTGCTCCTAGGCGAATAACCGGTGTATGGTGGTAGACATTTTTGGGGTTACGCTCTATTAGTTGTCACAGCTTTCCTATCTGTAATGCATTAAATTGCTGTATTCATTAAAAATTGAAAAAAATCAGTGAGGAACCGTGTGCCATGTTAGCTTATCAACAACATAGTGCAGGTACCTTTTAGTTTAGATGCCGTTGGCATCTATGTGATATATATATGTGTGATAAATTATGTAAGAAACACACAAAACAGATGTCACTGAATATTGTTTTATACACATGTAAGGCAACCCCCAAATGACTATCATAAACAAATTTAGAATGCTGCTTTACAACCATCACTGCTTCCTGTCACAACACCAATGCTGACTGATGAAAGTCTTAATGTGATTAAGTTAACTTATTGAATGGCTGCAAACAGTCAAGGTAATTAAAATTTATTCTCCATTGCAAATGATGCTTTTTTCAGCTCACTTGCCGTCTTTTAAAGTGGCTCAGTTATGCGCCACTTTAATATTTAAATCTTCTGCTAATTATGTGATTTGTGGCACTTTGTATTTAGTTTTGCCCATTGTTACACTTTTTTCTGATGCTTGTATCACATGTGGTTACAGCTGGCATAATGGAATTGGTACACAATCAAGAAAGGACCTTACAAATACAGTAGTTTTGAAATATATACATTGTGCTAACCTACCCTCTTTCTTCTCTTGCTTTGAAGTATTTTAAGTTCATCATAGATCATTTTCTAAATGCCTTGCAGGCTGCCAATATCTTTTGTACAAAGAAAAACATGATAAAGGCACTATGAACAGCACATATTTGAGAATCAGCATTGTCATAATGTCACAATGCATTTCAAATAACTCTATCCATATACAGGCTCACCAGACCCAAAGAAAGAGTTGTCATAATTAATTTGTGATCAAAGGAATTCAGCTTGTCATTTGTGCTGTCAGAGCAGATTCAAAGATTTCTTGATTACTATGCATTCCTCTGTTTCCATGTTCTCTCGCCAGGTTCTGTATACTACCAACATTAACTTACACGAATATTGACAAATTATTATGGGTGTTCCCTGTTTCAAAGTTTTGATCTTCGAAGAATAAGTTCATATCACAATATAATTACAGAGCTCTCAATAAACGTAATCTCCAGATGTTTGTAGAATGTAACAGCACCTGCAGTATCAAAGTGGATGAGAAGAGTAGTATCAAAACAATGTTATCAGTTATCACTTCCATTTAGGTGAATACTATATTTATCTGCAAAGGGCAATGGGGCTAAATGCAATAACCCCTGAGAACAGAGTTAAGATTGCGATGCATGATTACCCTGCTCCTGCTGGATTTAAAGCACAGCATGTTATCTTCATGCCTGCTCTTTTACATGATTGTTGTAGGCAGCCAGCATTAAATGCACCGCATGCATCATCACGGGGTTCAAAATTAACACTTGCTATAAGTGCTTAGAGCTAAACCCCACCACCTAAAGAGAAGATGCCATGTGACTGAATAGTTTGGGAGACCTGTGGAAACTGAACCTGACCTGGGAAAGATGGAAGAATGGCTGAGCATGGGAGAAAGCAAAGCACCCAGGTTTATCACTTTCACTGAAGGCATTGGTGGAGGGAAGTGGAAAAGATCGGGGATTGCATCCGCAAGTTACTGGAGGGCCCTCCACCCAGGGCCCAGGAGAGGGGGTGCAGACGGTGCCAAACGCTGGGGCCCAGGGGCTCGTTACTCGAAATGAAGGCTGGAATTTTCCGTGCCCGTTGGCATAAAGTGTCATGCTGGGCATAAGCGGACACAATGCCAGGAAGGCCAAAAGTCGGTTTCATCCCATTGTGAAGCCGATTTGCAATCGTCTGCTCCGCCCGTCAATTGCGCGCCTCATTTCCTGCCGCCGAATGTCAGGAACTTCATTTTCATATATCCGGATATCAGTATAAGTTCTTCTTTCCAGAATCATCCCCCCCAAGCTGGATCATCCAGACATCACGTCGATGTGTTTCACAACCGTATATAAGTGATGTGCCCCCGGCGAACTGCACTTCACTCGAGACTTTAAGGTTTGTTTGGCTATCTTGCTTCGAGCAGCACTCGTGGTCATCAGTGCCAGGCTTCACAGGCAACAACACATCACTTTTAGGGGGTGATCATGGGCAGGCCTCTACCTACCAGACCAGCCATAAGGTGAGGGTAGCTTTTCAATGGCTGCAGGGCTAGCGTTTGCTTGGGGAGGGTGGGGGGGAGAAGAGGCCTCAGGCAAGGGAAGAGACTGCAGGGTGAGGGCTGTACTGGGGAAGTGGGATATCCCAGGGTGAGTCTGGGGACACATGTTGATCTGTTCAAGTGGCCTCAAGATGGTGAGGCAGTGTCCAGAGGAGATGAGGCCAGATGGAGATGTGAGGGTGTATGTGAGAGAGTGAGTGGTAATATCCCTTGAGCTGCCAGTGAACGTGTGATAGCTTTGTAAGTGTGCGAATTTAGAGCGATGAGATGGTTGGCCTACCCTGGAGGCATGGATGAGAACATACATCCTCTTTCTGCACAGGATGGCCAACCTGCTCTGTGCAGCATTGGCACTGTCACCGCCTCCCAGACCAGAGTGGTCAGATTGCTGTACCTCCTGCAGCCAGAATGGGTGTAGAGGACATTATGGCAGTCCTCCAAAAGGCATTCCAGTGATGGGTCACTGAAGTCTTCTTGGCTTTCAGGGCCATGTCTTCACTGGAGCAGTCCTGGGCTGCAAGCATTGAGAACTGTGTGCGTGGCTACAGGTTAGATATGTCACCCGGAGTGAGGAAATGGTGAGGTAACAGTGGGCGGGCAATTCAGAGGCCGTCCATCAGTGACATAGTGTGTTTTCTGTATTGGGGAAGTGGGATATCCCAGGGTGTGTCTGGGGGCACATGTTGATCTGTTCAAGTGGCCTCAAGGTGGTGTCATCCTCAGAGAGGACAGCAGGTTCATGCACCATGTATCCACTGCCACACCCCTATCTCAATAATCCTAGTAATCAATTAATGAGGCTGCATAATTAATGAGGCAGGAAGCGGACGATACGACGTGAAAAGCCGCCATTTCGGCCGGCGGGTAAAACACCCTTTTTCCTGCCTGCGACCACACTTAATGTAAACCTGGGATGATTCCGCCTGGAGTTTATTGCTGTCCCCCAACTTGAGCAGCCAGAGGCAGAGCTTCAGACCTGAAAGACTAACTTTTTTCTAAAAAAAATCGGAAATCCCACTCCCAAAACAAAAGTTTGTATGTCATTCTGGATGGATGAGATGAACTGGGCTAGATGGCCTTTGTCATCCATAATTATCTTGCAAACAGAGGGTGGAATCATGGCTAGAGGTCTGTTTATTTTGTTGCTAATGGAAGTTTAGTTTGAGCTGGCTTTGTGAGGTGAAATTACCAGGACAGGAGTGTGTAATGGGCTCACGGTGAATCAGTAACCTGTTTTATCCTGCACATGATTCTCAAGAGTCTTTTCCATTGACTTAAATCTTGTCCTGTTGTCTACTTACCCATTATCCCACTCTAACTTGGTGCTTTTATGAGTTTTATTGAGGAATGAAATATCGTGATTAGCTGTGTTGCATTATAGATATTGGAAATATATTGTACTGAGAAGCAGCAATCAGCAAAGTCTTCAGACTTGCTGATCAAGAAAACGCAGATACAATTGTGAACTACTTAGTCTTTGTCCTCTGGTCTCTTCAAGGTTGTGTCGTGCAGAGACACCTGAGGACTCCAATGCTTCTCACTAACAGCGCAGACCTATGTTGTTCACTTTGTTGCTCAGGAATCATATGCTTCACTTCAGCCTCACATTTTCTACTCTGTGATATTACTAATAAAATAGAATCCAGTTACACCCCTTCTGGGAAATAGTTATATAGAATAATATCATGCACACAAACAGGAGAAAGTCGTTTAATTCTTCTACAGCATGGAAAAGATCTTGTGCAGTTTATCTGGGTTGCAAGTATTGAATCTTTTCCCCAAATATTAATTTACTGTCATTGTGTTCATATGGTGCAATCTACAGAGCATGTTAATGAGGGCTGAGGCAGTCACCAAAATCAGTGTTATCGTCTGCACAGTGTTATAAATAACTAATAGGATATTTTTCTCTCAAGTTAACAATATTGCACAATGTTGATAAAGTAAAATTTATACTCTCTGGTTTGTTTAATAGTCACTGTGGGATCACCTATAGGACACACACACAAACTAACACTGCATTATATCGTTGCTGCTCTTAATAGTAGTGACCAATGCTGCACATATACTTGGATGATATTTGTAACCGGATGTCAATATTGAGTGTTATCATTTTACTAGGATTTTCCTGTGATCAGTGAATTGATGGGTGAACTTTGAAAGGGGGAAACATTTCATGCACGATTGAGGAGGAGGGTTAAGTGGTGGGTCCATAGAGAGGAGAAGCACCAGGCCCCATGATTTCTCTCCCTGGCCCTGCCTCCAGCAACAGTGAAAAGGGCGGAGATAGCCTTGGAGGTCAACTCCAGAAGTCAGAGTGGAATGCAGTGTTGCATATTTAATAGATTCACATGAATGGCCAAGGTCAGTGAGTGCATTTTTTAATGCCATATCTTATCAGCTGCACAGCTAGCCTCAGCTACTCAAATCACCACATCCCCATCACTCACCCACCAGCAATCTCTATTAATCAAGACTCGTAAGTACAATACATATGCTTCACCTCAGCCTCACACACTTAGCACTGTTGCAAGACTTGCACCCATCCCTGACAGATGTACGCACTGCTGCTATTCAACTACAACAACTAAATCACCCACTGACACACTTCCCTCTGTTTTGCAAGACAAGGTTGCACACAATCGAAGGCAGCAGGAACTAATCGGAAGGGGAGTAACCTGTTTACCTTCTTTAAGCTCCATGGTGGGGATGGTGCTGGGGATTATCAGAACAGTTATTGCTGAGGCTGTGACTAGTGTTGGAGCAGAAAGCATTGATGGTGACAGAATACTCACACCTAATTCTTCTCTTGCTTTCTCCTCATCCCTTCTGGCTTACAAACTGCAGATGATGTAAGTGTGCATATCCTTCTTCCCTCCAACTACCATTCACTGCCCCAACCCATTCCTTATCACAGCCGTAACCTTGAGCCTTTTTCCCTTCAGATATCCAAGAAGTGCAACCTGGCCAGATAGTGGAGGAACAGCAAGAAAGCATGGATAATGAAGACACAGCAATGTCACTTGATTTCACAATCTCAACCGCCAGCTCAGATACTGACACTGCGCTCATCTTGGAGGATAGGTTAGAGGTGGATCTGCACATACTGAGAGAGCAGGCATGTGTGCTGCAGCCAGGGCAAGGAACACATTGGTATCCGAGGACTCAGATGAGGATTTGGATGGGCCAGACGATAGAAATAGGCTGATGGCTATACAAAATAAAAAGCTAGGGAAGCTTACCAGGAAGCCAGAATGTCAAGGAGTATGGCGGATACTGGCACCAATTTGACATAGGGCTTTTTGCAGAACTTGGAGTCTGTGCTTGCCAGCATGGATGTGGTGGCCAGCTCTATTAGTTTACTTATGGTCCCTGACGATGCAGTGCCAAATGGCTGATGTCTCAGTTTCTACCAAAAATCTGAGTGCTGCAGCGAAAGCTCAGACTGAAGTTCCACCAAGTCAGCCTACTATCTGGCTAAGTGTTCAAAGGGGCTTACAAGCTCTCACAGCAGTCCAACAATCCTTCCTCCAATTGATTACTAGGATTATTGAGATAGGGGTGTGGTAGTGGATAAATGGTGCATGAACCTGCTGTCCTCTCTGAGGATGACAGCATTTGTGCTCCCACCTTGCCCTCTACCAGCGCCCTTGCAGTTTTTTGTCAGTCAGCCTTCTTGGCCCAGAGCAGCTCAAGGTCATCCTCCAAGATCATCTGTAGCCTTGCACCGGTCATACTGCAGCCAGTGGGGTGGCACTGTCTAAAAGCACTAAGAAGTCAAAGGCATATGGAAGACAGGCACCAATGGAATACACAAAGGTGATTATTAGACGTTTGCATGCAATATAGCATGATTTAATTAAACATTTGGTGTAGAATATGTATTTTTTTGATGGCTTTTATTTTTGTATTGTAGCCAAGAGCTCTGAATACTGGTGACAGAGAGGGTCCCTCTCGGAAGTTCAGGTACAGCCAAGTCCACAGCTACATTGTGGGTGAGGGAAGAAGAGCAATAGTGGTAGGGGATTCAACCATGAGGGGAACAGACAGGTGATTTTGTGACCAGGGACATGAATCCAAGATGATGTGGTGCTTTCTTGGTGCCTGGGGCAAGGATGCCACTGAACAGCTACAGGACATTCTGAGGGGGGAGGGTGGACAGCCAAAGGTTGTGGTCCTATTAGCACCAATGATCCAGGCAGAATGAGGTCCTGCAGTCAGAGTTTAGGGAGCTAGGAAAGAAGTTGAAAAGCAAGATCTGAAAGGTAGTAATCTCTGATCACTCCCAGGGCCATCTGCCAATCAGTAGAGAAATCGGAAGCTGGAACTAATGACCATGTGGCTGGAGAGATGTGTGGGAAGGAGGGCTTTTGATTCCTGAGGCATTGTGGGCACTTCTGTGGGAGGTGTGACCTGTACAAGCTGGATGGGTTGCACCTCCATAGGACTGGGACCAATAGCCTCGCAGTGAGTTTTGCTAGTGCTACTGTGAGGGTTTAAACTAGCTTTGCAGGGGGATAGGAACCTGAGAGTAGATTCAGAAAGGAGAAACAAAACGTTGGAAATGGATGGCAGAAAATTAGCGTGTTTGGAAAGTGGAGGGAAAACGGCTAAAAAATAAACAAGAGTTTGGCAGTGCTAAATGGTATATACTTGAATGCAGAAAGTCTAGGGATGAAGGCAGTTGAGCTGAAAGCACAGATTGGTACAGGGGAATATGATATTTTAGCTTTTACTGAGACATGGCTGAAAGAAGGGTAGGAATAGCAACTGAACATTCCTGATTTACAGTGTTTTCCAGTGTGATAGAGTGGGATAAAAAGGAGGGGGGGGGGGGTGTGGGGGGTGGTTGCAGTATTGGTTAAAGGAACAATTAAGGCTAGATATGGTAGAAGGATCATCAAATGGGGCCATACGAGTTGAACTGAAGAACAAGAAATGTTCAATTACACTACTGGGAGTGGACTATAGACCTCAAAACAGTCAGAGGGGTATAGAAGAGCAAGTTTATAGACAAATCTCAAGTGCAAAAGAAAAAGGGCATTAATAGTGGGGAATTTCAACTACCCTAATATTAACTGGGATAGAATTAGTGTGAAAGATACAGAAGGAGCAAAATCTCTTAAAATACATTCAGGAGAACTTTTTTAGCCAGTACATAACAAGTTTGTTATGTCTTGTGGTTCCCAGAAGTTTGAAATAATCACATTTTTAGGCTAAAATGTTGGAGTTCCATGGAGTATATTTCTCAGATCACAACATGTACTGTGGATACATTGTTGCTCAGTACCCTGTAGAGCTGTCCTGAGTGGAAATGCATATAGATGTGGGCGGAATCAAATGCACTCGCTGGTGGCGAGCTTGGTGGTGGGAAGGGCAGGTAATGGATGGTGGCATACTGAAACCCTACCTCATTTGCCAAAATTAAGTTCTGGGTAGGAAGGCCCATGGTCAACCTTCCCACCCTGCCTCCTATGAGGCTCTTAAGTTGCCAATTAATGACTACTTAAGCGCTTGTCCCACCACCACAGTTATTAACCCAACTGCAGGCGGGTGCATTGCCATGCAGCGTGCAGGACAATGGGTAAGTTGTCACCTCTGGGGCTGGGGTCTCTCAATCAAAGACACTCAGTGCCTAATTAAGGGATTCAACATTGGGAATGGGGGAACCAGCCAAGAGTTACCCAATTCCTTTGCTGCTGACCCCCCCATCCCCCTCAAGCATCTCTTCTATGACATCCCCACCCTCACCCCACACATTACCTACATGTGGCCTGGGTCGGTCCATGGATCCTGGGACTCCAGTGCCTGTCCTTCCAGTAGCAGCCTCCCCGGTGTCACTAGAGAGCACAAGAACTGCTGGCCTCTGATTGGCCAGTAGCTCTTGCTAGGCGAGACCTCCACCGCCCCCCCCCAGGGTCTTGATTCCAGGGGAAGGCCTGCCACTGGCCTTGCCACCACATGAGTGGCTTGTGGTTCGTCAGGCCTTCCTGAAATGAGACAGTGCAGGTCTCTCGCCAGTTCTCCAGCAGGCGAGACCCCCGACACATCAACAGGATTCCATCCATAGTTCCTACTTCATGCTGGAATAATATAACAATGTAACAATGAGAGGTGGCAGTTCTGGACAGTTTTAGGGAATGGAGTTGGGCAAGTGGAAAGGATATTAATGGGGCGCAGTTTGGTGGAAGTGATCATAATTCAGTAAAATTTACAGTAGTTATGGGAAATGACAAAGACCAGGAATAAAAGTAAAAAAACTGCAGATGCTGGAAATCCAAAACAAAAACAGAATTACCTGGAAAAACTCAGCAGGTCTGGCAGCATCAGTTCTGTCGAAGGGTCATGAGGACTCAAAACGTCAACTCTTTTCTTCTCCACTGATGCTGCCAGACCTGCTGAGTTTTTCCAGGTAATTCTGTTTTTGTTCAGGAATAAAAGTTCTCAATTGGGGAAAAGCCAATTTTACTAAGCTGAGATGTGATTTAGCTAAAGTGGATTGGAAACAGCTACTTAAAGGTCAGATCAATGGAAGATGTCCAAGGAAAAGATAGTGAGGGTTCAGAGCAGTATTTTCCCATAAAGAAAAAAGGAGGGACCAACAAACCCAGAGCCAACGGACTTAAAGAAGATGATTAATTAAAAAGGGAAGCGCTTGACAGATGCTCCAGCAAATCTAGAGGAGTATAAAAAGCTTAGGGGTGAAAGTAAAAGGAAATTAGGAAAGCAAGAAAAAGGTATGAAAAACATTATCAAGTAAAATCAAGGAAAATCCAAAACCCAAAGTTTTTATTATAAGTGAATAAAGAGTAAGAGGATAATTAAAGAAAAAGTAGGGCCTATTAGGGATCATAAAGGCAACCTGTGGCTGGAGACAGAGGTCGTTGGTATTTCTTAATGAATACTTTGTGTCAGTTTTCACAAAGGAGAGGGATGATACAGACATTGCAATCGGGAGGCGAAGCATGGAATACTAACTAAAATTAACTTAGTGAGAGAAGTAGTATTAAGAGGTTTAACACCCTTGAAATTGGATAAATCCCCAGGCCTGGGTGAAATGTATACTGGACTGCTAAGGTAAGTAAGAGAAGAAATCGCAGAGGCTCTGACCATCATTTTCCAATCCTCTCTGGGTGCATGTGTGGTGCCAGAGGACTGGAGTGCAGCTAATGTTGTACCATTGTTTAAAAAGGGAGAAAGAGACCAAGTAATTTCAAGTTAGTCAACCTAACCTCGGTGGTGGGAAAATTATTAGAAATAGTTCTGAGGGACAGGATAAATCATCATTTAGAAAGATATGGATCATTAGAGACATTCTGCAGGGATTTTAAGAGAAGGTCGTGTCTGACTAATGATTGAATTTTTTGAGGAGGTAACAGGAAGGGTCGATGAGGGGAGCATATTTGATATAGTCTATACAGATTTTAGCAAGGGTTTTGAAAAGGCCCCACGTGGCAGACTGGTCACAAAAGTAAAAGCCCATGGGATCCAATGCAAAGTAGCAGGTTGGATCCAAAATTGACTTAGGCAGGAAGCAAAGGGTAATGGTCAATGGGTGTTTTTGTGAGTGGAAGGCTGTTTCAAGTGGGGCATTGCAAGGCTCATTATTAGGCCCCTTGTTTTTTGTGGTTTATATCAATGATTTGGGCTTGAATTAGAAGGTAAGATGGAGTTTGCAGATGATACAAAAATTGGCCATGTGGTAGACAATGGAGAAGAAAGCTATAGACTGTGGGAAGATATCAGTGGACAAGTCATTTTGGCTGAACACTGGCAAATAAATTTCAATCTGGATTAGTGTGAAACGATGCATTTGGGGAAAGCTAACAAGGGAAGAGAGTATACAATAAATAGTAGGATACTGAGAGGTGTAGAGGAACAGAGGGGCCTTGGAGTGCATGTCCACAGATTCCTGGAAGTGGCTGGATAGATAGTCAAGAAGGCATACGGATGCTCTATTTTATTAAGCGAGGCTTAGAATATAAGAGCTGGGAGGTTATGCCGGAATTGTATAAAACATTAGTTTGTCTATAGCTGGAGTACCACGTGCAGTTCTGGGCATCTCACAATCAGAAGGATGTGATTGCACTAGATAGGAAACAGAGGAGATTTACATGGATGTTGTCTAGACTGAAGAATTATAATTGAGGAAAGATTGGACAGACTAGGGTTGTTTTCCTTAGAACAAAGGCAGCTGAGGATAATTGAAGTGAATAAAGTTATAAGGGATCTAGATAGAGTGTTTAGAAAATACCTAATCCCCTTGATTGAGGAGTTATAACCAGGAGGTGTGGATTTAGGCTGAGAGGTAGGAGGTTTAGAGGTGGTTCGAGGAGAAACATTTTTACCCAGAGGGTGTCGTGGATCAGAAAATCAGTGCCTGAAATGATGGAGGAAGAAGCCGTCGTAGTGTATAAAAAGTACTTGGATAAGCACTAGACAAGAGCTAGAAAGCGGGATTAGGTTGAATGGCAACATGTTGGCTGGTATGGGCACAATGGGTTAATGGGCTGCCCCCTGTGCTGTAAATTCCAATGACTCTATGAAGAGGATGATGTGATGGTCAGTGATAGAGAGAAGGTGACAAGTGTGGCACTGTTGGTGAATGGGGAATTGGGCTTGCATACTTGAAAGAGTTCTTCATATACCGCAAGAGCCATAAGAGGCTGTGTAGGTTTCTGCTTCTCCTCCACTTTCTCCTCCTCCTCTTGCTCCTCTGCTTCTCGTCTGATAGCTGGTGGCAAGAGCTGTAAGATGCAGCATGCCAACGCGATTCTTGAGACCCATTCAGCCGAGTGCTGAAGGGCTCTTCCAGATCGGTCCAGGCAGCGGAACAATTACTTCAGGATACCAATGGCCTGCTCTGTCATATTTCTTGTCGAAGAATAGCTCTCATAGTATGCATGCTGCACCCATGTGCTTGGGTTGTGCACCAGAATCATGAGCCATCTTGCCAGTGGATAGCCCTTGGTTTGCCATGGTGAAAGAGATGCAGCTGACACAGTGGACTGCACAGAATGAAGGCATCATAACTGTTACCCAAATGTCAGGCATTGAGCTACATGATACATTGCCTATGGAAACACACCAGCTCAACCCTTTGGTTCTAATGTGCGGCAGTGATGACGTAGCTTCTGCAGAGCAATGGCATGGAATCAATGATGCGCTGAACCACGGGGAAGACTGCAGTCCTGGTAAACCCTTTCCTTGTATTGCCTGTTTATCTCTGGCAGGAAAAAATGAAATGAAGGGCGGAATCATCCCAGATTTGAACTACCTGCTGGACACAATGGTGGCTTCTCACGTTGTATCTTCCCAATCCCACCACATTAATTATGCATTCCCGGGAAACATGCAGTTTTGATGGTGGGTGGGAGCTCATTCACCCGTCAGACCATCACCTCGCCACTTCTTCATGCCAGACACCATATTTAAAAGTGCAGCTGCACACACACCTCTCAGTGCTTCCAACCCACAACGGCTGCACAGAAGACATGGCCCCGACAGGCAAGAAGACTGCAGGCCTCCGGTTTAATGACGCACCTCTTGAGCACCTTTTGGATGCCATGGAGGCCCCCCGTGTTGTCTTCTACCTCTGCTATAGCCACAGGATGGGCAGCAACATCACCAATTGGGCATGTGAGGCAGTGGCAGCGGTGGTCAGCACCCATGCACCACAAAAGAGGACAGCCACCCAATGCCAAAAAAGAATGAATGATGATCTCCGTTCCACCAGGGTAAGTCACTCTTCTCATTACAATCAACTCACACACTCTCAAACCCATTACACATCTCACTCACTGCCAGTTCAAGGGACATTGCCATTCACTCTTTCACATACACCTTCATTCTCCTCATCCCATCCATGGAACTAGTCACATCTGCATATGCCAGGCAAGCTTATCATCTGGTCTGGCAGGTGCCCTGCCTAGCCTCTCCGTCTCTATTCCTGCAGGACAAGCTGGCACGCAACAAGAGGGAGAGGTCGCAGGCCGGTGGAGGAATGCCTGAAATCAAGGTCCTCATGGACTTTGCAAATAGAGCTATCCAGCTGGCTGGCGCTCTGGACAGTTCCTGCCCTGTGAGTGATGTGTTCTGTTTCACAGGCCACTGCTATGTACTAATTATCTCTCCTTGCTTTTGCAGGCATATCTGGGAAACAGCTTACGGGGTCCATGACGCAGGGCCTCCAATCAAGCCCCAAAGAAACCTCTGAAGAGGAATCTGAAGGCACCTTCATCGAAGACATGTCATAGCGCTCACCCACAACCCCTACCAGCGCACAGACACACACACTGGCCTCACACTCACTGGACACATTACTGATGCCTGCACCTCAATGATGCTTTTCATTTCTGCCAGAATGTCCTGTGCAGGTGTCACTGAGTTCCATCTCTGTGCCCTCAACACCTTTTGGGTGGGGTTGGCCCCCATCTCATCAGCATCTGTGACTAGTGACGCTATGCTCCTGAAGGGGTCAGATGCTGAAGGCTGACAAAAGATCAGGTGCATTTAAAGTTTCATGGCTGTGACTCCATGAAATGACCCTGATTACAGATCACAAGCGAGCTGCCCTCTGGCAGACAGGAGTCAGACATTCACAGAGGCTGTGTGAAGATCTATGAGTATCCTAATTGCATTTTCTTACCATCTTCCTGGAATCTAGCGACTATTAGGGTCTCCACTGTGTCTCCATGACAGGAGCATTATCACAGAGGGTATGTGCACGGCCATCAGCCAGACTGGAGTCAAATGTTCACAGATGCAATGTGAGGACCTATTGGGTCACCTCACTGCATGTCGTCAACATCCTCCACAAATGTAGCAGCTATGAGGGCCTCCCGAGCATGCCTGCCTCATCTGGCCTGTGCGAGGGCCTCGTCCCTATCATCATTGCCTTTGCGGACCTCCTCACCCTTGTCCCTGTGGACGTCCTCCTCATTGGAGGAGACCTCCAGCTCCTCCATCTCCTCCTCAGCCAGCTCCTCTCCCCATTGCAGCGCCAGGTTGTAAAGGGCGCAGCAGGCGACAATGATGTGAGACACCCTCTGCGGACTGTTCTGCAGGGCTCCACCAGACCGGTCCAGGCACCGGAAACTCACTTTCAACATCCCAATTGTTTGCTTCACCAAGTAAGTTGCAGCATGTGCCTTGTTATACCTTCGCTTTGCTGCAGTCTGAGGCCACTGTACGTGTCATCAGCCATATCCTCTGTGCATAGCCCTTGTCTCTGAGGAGTGAACCCTGTAGCCTGTCTGGGCTCTGGAAGACATCAGGATGCATTTCTAGTGGTCACATAACAGCTGAACATTCAGCGAATGGAAGCCCTTGCGGTTGACATAGTTGACCCCTTGTTGCGTCAGAGATCTGAGTGCCATGTGAACGCAATCAATGGCATCCTGCAAGTATGGGAAACCCGAGATCTGAGTGAATCCAATCGCTCTTGCACCCTGGCTTTCCCGATCCTGGGCAAAATGCACGAAGCTGTGTGCCTTCGCAAAGGTGGTATCCGTGACCTCATAGATGCATTTGTGGGTGGAGGCTTGCAATATCCCACAGAGGTCTAATTGTGCAGCCCTGAAAGGAGCCACTGGTGTAGAAATTGAGCACCACGCTCAATTTCAGGGCCAATGGCAGTGGATGCTCTCCATGTCCCTGTGGCACCAAATCCTGCAGCAGCAGGCAGATGTGACTGACCAGTTCCCTGGACATGCACAGTCTTCAGCGACACTGGTTCTTGGTCATCTGCAGGAAAGAAAGGCGGCATCTATAGACCCTGAGTCTAGCTAGGCTCCGACTAGCGATGTCTCACTGTGGCTCTTCTGTGGCATGTGCATGAGCTTCAGCTGCCCCTTCTTTTTGAGGGTGCTGCTCCTCCCTCTGTCCAGTCAGGCACTTCCATCGCTCTCTTCTCCTTCATCCCCACTCTTTGTACGCCACAAGGCATACAGCTAGATCGCCAGGCTCCGTACTCCTGATGTAATACTCAGGCAAGATGAAGAGATGCATGGGTTAGCTTGGGTGTACTGAGAACCTCTCTTGGTTAAGTCTGAAGGCCCCTTAAGGCATCCCGGAGAGTGTTGGCCTCCACTTGGATGGCCAGAGTTTAGTGCACTTCATGGCTTCCCAAAACTCCACCCTCCTCCACTCCACTCCACCTGACCAACCGGTGGCAGCTTTGCCCATTGGACTGCATGCTGTGCTCTCAGTTCAGGCACAGGCATTCTCTTAAACCACACTGCAAGGCTGCACTGTTAGCTTGAACCATGGGGGAGACTGGTCCAAACCGACATTGCAAGGGGCTGTAAGCACCTCCACCAGTGACTGCTCCATGGCCAGCTTTAACAAGGAGATTGTACAACGTGCCCAGTTGCTCAACTGTTCTGCAGTCCACTAAAACGCTCATTAGTTTGCAGTCTGTGCCCGAGGGGTGAAAAGCTCTGGAGCATTTGGTGGCACATCCACACCTCTGCGTTGCTTTGAGTGGGCGGACAAGCTAGAGGCCACATCTCCAAGCATGTCAATGTGGCTGCGCCTGAACTGTCTCAGCTGTGGAGGAGTGTTCACTTTATACAAGGTTTCCCGAATGTGTGGCGCCTTCCCTCCCCCAACCCCGCACGTGCTTTTGCACTACAACCAACTGCACGGCGGCCCTTGCCCAACCACCCAAGTCACCTCAATTGCAGGGCAGAGCTTGTGCCACCTCCCCCCCTGCCCCTCTCAAGTCGCCTCAATTGCAGGGCAGCCCTTGCACCCCCAAACTCACTTCAACCTTGAAGTCCAACAGGCGACCCTCATGAGCACTGCGCAACCTTTCTATGTACCCACTTCTGAGTTCCCCTCAAAGTGCACACCTTATATATGCTGTTGTGAAACGCATTGGCATGCAATCACACCGACGTGCTCGGATGATGCAACATGAGGGGGTGATTCTGACGGGCAGACCTTATACTGATATCCATATGTATTGCGACGACCTTCCTGATGTCCAATGGCGGGAAACGCATCCCACCTTTGATGGGCAGGGCAGACGACTGCAAACTGGTTTCACAACGTTGTGAAACTGATTTTTGGCCGTCTTGCCATATTGTCCGCTCACACCCCTGAACACGCTGGATGCCAGCAGAACGGAAATTTCCGTCTGTTCGTTTTTTTTTTGTAGTGTGTCTCAGTGACCTCCCTTATGCAATAACGGCTGACAAACCAGCGAATGTCGCTCATATCTTAATCTCCAGCCTAGAAGAAGTCAGAAGCATGAAAGTCATCTTCACTGCCATGGGCTTAGAATATCTGCTTAGAATACAGGTTAAATCAATGCTCAGATCTTCTGAGGAGTGACAATCATCATCGGATTGCCACTCCCCTGACTTGAAGCTGCTCTGCATTTCTTCCAGGATCTTCTGAGCCCGGTTTTCCCGGAAATGCAGTTGTAAATGGAACAGTTGAAACAATGCATCGTTCATCAAAAAGCTCCATCACAGTGGAGTAGAGCCAAGGAGGAGACAGGGAATGCTCCCTTTCAAAGGCACTAGCTGCTGTATGCTAAGTGTAAAGGTCTAGCTGGAATGTTAGTGCGTGGGTAGGTTGGGTAAATGGGTGATGTGGCAGGTGGGTAAGGTAAGGTGGGCAGATGCATGAGGTGGTAGTCAGGTCAGGGGGTTGTCGGGTCGTGGAGTTAGTTGGGTCGGGTTGGGAGGGTGGTCAGTTTGGAGATTAGTTGGCTCAGGCCGGATGGGTGGCTGGGTTGGGTCGGCTGGCTGGGATTGGGAGCTGGGGGGGTTAGTGAGAGTGATTTGGGGTCAGTTGTGTGGTTACTAGGAGTTAGACGAGGTTTTAATCTGTCTAACTTTTCCTGGGTAACTATCCAGGTAGATACACCGGGACTGTTTGAGGTCTCCAACCCTAACTCTGAGTTGGAGACATTTGAGGTGGATTCTGGGGAGCAGACGAGTTGTCTATTGGAAGTCAAAACTTTCTGGGCAGTTCCCATGTCGATCAGCGCATCGGTACTTCCACAGGGTTCGGACATGCATCTCAGTCGTATGTCCGGCCTCCAATGATCCGGAGACTGGAGGATTTGAGCCTCTGTTGTATTCCTGATTTTTTTTATTTTTCTTTGGCTTTATATCTGTAACTTTAGTAGCTACTCAGCATATGTATAAGGAGCTATTTGTCACAGTTATGTCACTTATGGAGGAGGTGAGTGTGAAGCATCTCCGAGAGTAGCTCCAGCTATGTCTTAGTCTTATTTAATCTTTGCCAATAGTTAGCATGTAAATAAATGTTTTTGTAAAAAGCAGCATTGCCTCCGAGCAAGATCTCTTCTATAGTAAGAAGCCAACAAATCCTAAGATAAACCCACAATAACAGATGCTGGCAGCAGTGACTACGCCCACAGAGGAACAGTAGAAAATGACAGGAAAAGCCTCAAGTGAAATCCAGCAACAGTGCAGAGGAGCAGGTGAAGGACATCGAAGCCAACCCAGCAACCACACTGGAGATGACCAAGTAACAAGGGCAGCCCAGTGATTGGCAAGGCAAGCAGTGGGGCAACAGACAGTCTCGAACAAGGGTGAGAAATGGCTACCTTTGTCCCTACCAGAATCATTTTAAAATGTCGAGGGCCTCAGTCAGGATGAGCAATGGCAAAATTGGTGAAGACATTTTACCTGATACTGCAACGCCTCAGGTCTTTCGAGTAGAGAGAACAAAGATCAGGTTAATACTTTGTTATATGCTGTTGGGAGCATACCGGACAACATGCTGGCCAGACCAGGTGAGTGAAGAGGCAGCCTCCTACAAGGATGTCATCAGAGCCTTTGACTCAACTTCAGTCTTCATAAAAACATTGTTATAGAGAAGTTGAAGTTTAATCGACACAGTCAAAAGCAAAGTGAAGGGATTGACTCAGTCATCAATAAATTGTTCTGCCTAGCGTAAAGTTGTGAGTATGGAACATTAAAAGGCGGCCTAATCGGAGATGGAATAGTCATTGCTGTTTTAGGTGAAAATCCCTCTGACTTCTTACAATCTTGGGTAGATTTAAATTTAAGAAAGCTGTACAACTGGCCAGAAGGCTGAAGAGCAGAGGCAGAATAAGGCTTTTGTCAGAGATGTGAGGGACATTTCCCAAGAACAGCCCGATGAAGTCGTTCAATTTGTGGGCTTTAAAACTGAAAGTATAACAAAGCAGCAACCAGCGAAACACCCTGAAAAGGCACCAATTGCCATTCTCCAATGACCCCGCTGTGGTGAGAAGAATGCCTCGCCCAAAATTGCGCAGCGCTATGGGTGTGGCAAGTGAAGGCATTTTAAAGTGGTCTGCCATTCCTGGAAACCTGTATTTACCAGACAGAAGGAGAAATCTTTCATTTCTCTTCGAGGTGAGGCTAGATGAAATGGGAGACAGGTGCACAGAGAATGAAGGTCACCAACTGCAAGATGACCTTCTAGACCTTAATTTGCACTTTCGGGAAAGAGTGGAAGGGCATAATAACCAAGATGCCAGTGATATCGATGATTTGTCACAGGAGGAGATCCTGAACCTTGGTTTACTCTTTAAAGACAGCGTACATTTTGATGAGGTTCCAGAGATATTCAGGCCCAATGAGGAGCAAGCTCATATTGAAGAGTGTGTGCACAGAAATTCAGTATTCACAGGACAATCATCATCTTTTCTTTGGAATATTCTTCACCCTTCTCTTCGTCCGTTTGATTTGCTCCTGGATGAAGCATTACATAATACTTCGTTCATTGCAGTGGTAGAAGTTTGTAGACCCTCTATGACTGCACAAATCTTCACAGGAGCTTTCATTCTCTCAAGCAAGAGCAACCTTTCTCCAAAGTACTAAGAAGAAGGGAAAGAAAAAGAGAAGAAAAGGAAAATCTCTGCTTATTGACTTTATAATTTGGACCAGAAGCAGAAATCTGCTTGAGGAGGTTGGCGCCTTCCAAGGAGAAGATTCTGGAGAGCATATGTTCTATATGTCTTCAAAGAGAGCCAAAGATATAATCAGAGATTGATGTCTCCAGCACAAGAGACTGTAATGGGGAGGCAGAGGAGGATGTGTGTATAATAGTATTGGATTAAGGGTGGGGTGGGGGGGGGGTGGTTAACTCCATTGATAGCTACTGAGCATGTGTGTAAGGAGCTATGTCACAGTGATATCACTCATTGAGAAGAGATGAATGTAAAGCATCTCAGAGTAGCTCCAGCTATGTCTTGGTCTTATTTAACCTTTGTAAATCGCATTAAATAAATGTCTTTGAACAAAAGACCATTTCCTCTGTGCAAGATCTCTTCTAGAGTAAGAAACCAATAAGCCCTGAGATAAACAAGCAATAACAGAATATCTATTGACTTTATTGGACTATTATCTTAATGCATACATAATTTTCTGTGAACTTGCTGTACAGTTGTACCACAGTTCCTACTGAAGAATAATTATATTGAGGTTGTTGGTACAGTTGAGCACTGGGAGCCTCTTGCTGTTTAGAGATTGGGGTGTTTTGAAAAGTTCTTGATACCCTACATTAACAGTGATCTAAAGAGATTGGATTGGTGCTCTTTGTAAATTTTAGGTGTGGTTTCAATCCTAATTTTAAGCAATAACTGTTAACCCATAGCAATATTAGCCCTAATTTTAAGCAAATAACCCATGTACTAGCTTGTCTATTTTAAGGTATTCTCTCAGGTTCTGATGGCAGTAGATATATACTTTGCCTGAACTGGTACTACTATAACACTTCTACTTCTATAGCTCCTTGTCTACATTTTGTTAGAGTTGTTAGAATGGTACCTGAGACTATTGGATTCATTGTAACAAGAAAAGCAGCTGCTGGTCCCATTGTGACCTCATCCAATTAAGACCTTCATGAGCACTTTTGAATTTTAGCATATGACTTCATGACACTCTAATAATTTCAATAGAAACAGCAAAATAGCGAATATTGTTTTTGTCTAAAACATAATGGACCAATTACTTTGTCAGCAATCCATTTTTTGTGCTCTACCTTTCAATGGTTTTGAAAACATGCTCTACTAATGAGGAAGGAAGGTGAATAATATCAAGATTTAAAATAGGATATTTATGAATCAGACCACAAATGTTTACTGCTGCAAACATTTTATTTTTCCTTTTTGCAATGCTCTTTGCTAGACATTTAGATAGGAACACAATTAAGTTCTGTCGAAGGGTCATGAGGACTCGAAACGTCAACTCTTTACTTCTCCGCTGATGCTGCCAGACCTGCTGAGTTTTTACAGGTAATTCTGTTTTTGTTTTACACAATTAACTTTATCAGCTCAGCACTACTAAGTAATTTTTTTTTGTGCGATGTGGCCATCACTGGCAAGGCCAACATTTGTTGCCCATCCTTAATTGCCCTTGAACTGAGTGGGTTGTTAGACCATTTCAGAGGGCAGTTAGAAGTCAACCACTTTGCTGTGGACCTGGCAGGCTGGGTAAGGATTTCCCTCCCTAAAGGGCATTAGTGAACCAGGTGGGTCTTTATAACAATTGATGATGGTTGTAATGGTCACAATTACTGAGGCTAGCTTTCAATTCCAGATTTATTAATTAAATTTAAATTCCACCAGCTATGGTGGGATTTGAACCCATGTCCCCAGAGCTAGGCCAGTGACATTACCACTACGCCATCGTCTCCCCCAGCAAATAATGATAAGCTTGTTCTGTTTGAAAGTTGTGACACCTTCTGTCCTAAAGTTGATTTTAGTTAATTGATCTGGAGCTGTGTTACTGTAAAACATTATGGGTAGAAGGGCTTTTAGACATGGAGAGAATATGACCCAGGTATACTGATCCATTTATTTAGTGTTTAAGAGGTGATGAAGATGTTAATCAGCTAATTTCTTGTTTGAACTATCATCATTGGTTAATTTTGATATTGTAAATTAAATATTTAAATATAAATATAATTTGTAAATTAAATGAAATCATCACAACATGAATTGTCTATAGAAGATAAATAAAAGTTATGAAATGTGGAGGTTAACAGCCAACTGTTCAAGGCAATGTTAAGAAGAAACCCTAAATTTTAAGTCTCTTGTCGCAAGTATAACGTGTCACCCATGGCAACATCCTACTCTGCCTATTTCCTATCACAGGTATTTTTATATTGCTCTGAAAACACATTGCCCAAAGTTGAGCATGATGCATCAGCTGTGGCCTATCATGTACAACTTACATAGTATCTCCTTACTTTTCATCCCAACTTCTAACCTTTGGCCCTCCATTTGCCCTGATGCTTCTGCAGCTCCCAATTTGCTTAGCAACACCCTAACCTTCACCTTTGAAGCCAATATCCCCATTAAAACCATTAATCTTCCGTCCAGGTATGGCCCTCATCTTCGGTTCCTTAAGACCAAAGGATACAGGCTTGAATGGATATGGTGGACAACTGATTTAGCTATTTATCGCTAGATCTGGCTAGACCAAATAACACACTATGGGTCCTCAAGTCACCTGCAAAAACTGCTCATTATTCCAGGATAATCCTGGAACAAATATATCCCCTGGCTGCTTTTCTTTATTGCAAACAGTCTTCTTAAACCCTTCTTCCCTGTCTCCTGCACCTTCACCTCCAACAAGTGCACAGGGCTAATGAATTTCATTGTTACCAAGATTGAAACCATCCAATCATCTGTCTCTGCTACTTCTTTCCCTTTTCTAGCTCACCTGGACAACTTCCTCTAAGACAACCCTCAGCCAGCCATAAAAATGTATCCTTCTTTAATTCCTCTCCTACCTCGCTTCATGTCCTCTCTAAACTCTCCATGAGATTACCCTTCTGCTCTCTTGCCCTTATTCCTGCTAAGCTACTGACTACTCAATTTCCCTTCCTGGTCTCTGTGTCAGCTGATATTGCTCTTTCTCCTCCAGTATTGTCTCCCTCTCCTTTAATTTAGCCATTATAACCCCTCTGAAAATAGCCAAACCTTGCTCCATCTGTCCTCAGAAGCTATCAACCCACCTTCCTTTCTTCTCTATCTTGAACTTGCTGAGGCCTCTCAGACTTGGGCCCCAATTTCTTGGAACATTCTGTTTGAATCCCTCCAATCAGATTTTCACCCCTGCCACATTACTGAAATGGCTCTTATCAAAATCCCAAATGACATTCTATGTGACTTTGACAAAGGTAAACTATCCCCCAAGTCCTTCTCGACCTATCTGCAGCCTTTGATATGGTTGATCAGACCATCCTCCTCTAATGCTTCTCCACCATCGTGCATGTGGGTGCGACAGCATCATCTGGTTCCATTATTTATCTTACTGTAGCCACCTGCAATGTCTTCTCTTCCTGTTATTGCATAGTTACTTCTGGTGTCTTCCAAGGTTTTGTCTCTGGCCCCTTCCTATTTCCCATCCACATGCTGCTCCTCAGTGAGATTATCTGAAAACATAGCATCAGTTTTCATATGTACGCTGATAACACACAGCTCTATCCCACCACCACTTCCCTCAGCCATTGTCTGCAAGCTGTCAGACTATTTGTCTGACATCCAATAATGGATGAGTAAAATATGTCCTCAAATTAAATATTGGGAAGACCAAAGCCATTGTCTTCAGTCCCGCCACAAACTTTGATCCCTGGCCACCATCTCCTTGCAACTGTCTGAGGTTGAGCCAACTGTTCACAATCTTGGTGCTATATCTGACCCCGAGATGAAGTTGCGAATACATTTACATTATCACCAAGTCTGCCTATTTCCACTTCCTTAACATCATCCTATTTGTCTTTGCCTCAACTCACCTGCTGCTAAAACCCACAAATTGTCTTTGCTACCTGTACACTTGACTATTCAAAAACACTTTTCACTGGCCTCCCACATTCTACTCTCCTATACATTTGCTATCTATGTCCCAACTCTCAGTAAATCCCATTCGACCTCCACCCCTGTGCTCTTTGACCTACACTGGCTCCTGGTTAAACAACGGCTCGAATTTAGAATTTTCATCCTTGTTTTCAAACACTCCACAGCCTTGTCGCTCCCTAATTTCATTATCTCCTGCAGCCCTGCACCCGCTCTGAGACATCTGGGCTCCTTTGATTGTGGCCTCTTGAACCTTCCCAATTTTAGTTAGTCCACTATTGGTGACCGTGCCTTCAGCCTGCCTAGGTAGGCACCAAGCTCTGGAATTCACTCCCTAAACCTCTGTCTCTCTACTTCACTTTCCTCCTTTCAGATACTTGTTAAAACCTATCACTTTGAGCAAACCTGGCTGTCCTAATGTCATTTGTCTGGCTCAGTGTCATTCTTTGCTTTATGCTGCTCAGAGGAGCTTTTCGAGATGTTTTATTACATTAAAGACACTGTGTAAATACACCTTGATGTTTTCTAATCTACAAAGTAGTTCAGTTGTTTATGAACACCTGACATTTGCATTTTTGTCTGCATCTAGTGTAAAAGAGTTTAATTTATGTTAATTTAGTTTTAATAATGAACCCATGCTTGATTCTTGATAATCCATGAGTATGATGTTAGCTGCAAAACCTAACCAAACTTTAAATTTTAGGCTTGCCAAAGTTTCAATAAATAGAATATTATTCCTTAGTGTTCAATACGATGAACAGTCGGGAGGGAGTTGCCCTGGGCACCCTCAACATGGACTCTGGACTCCCTGTGTCTCATGGCATCAGAATAAACATGGGCAAGGAAACGTACAGCTGATAACTAAGTTCTGCCCCACCATGCCGTCCGCTCAGCTGATGAATTAGTACTTCTCCATGTTGAACACCATTTGGATGAAGCACTGAGGGTGGCAAGGGCACAGAATATACTCTAGGTGAGGGACTTTAATGTCCATCACCAAGAGTGGCTCAGTAGCACCACTAATGGCTGAGTTGGCTGAATTCTAAAGGTCATAGCTGCTAGACTGGGTCTGTGGTAGGTGGTGAGGGAAAAACATACTTGACCTTGTCCTTAGCAACCCGCCAGGTGCAGATGCATCTGTCATGACAGTATCACAATATTGATCAAGGAATCAATTACAGCAGTAAGGAGGGGTGACATCTTAGAAGGCTTCTCAAATGAAGCCGTATGGGTAGAACTGAAAAACATAAAAGGAGCAATCACATTGCTGGGACTGTACTATAGGTCCCCAAACAGTCAGAGAGAAATAGAAGACCAGATATGTAGGCAAATTTCAGAGAAGTGTAAAAATAATAGGGTAGTAATAGTGGGGGATTTCAACTTCCCCAGTGTTAACTGGTTCAGTCATAGTGTGATAGGTTTAGAGGGAGTGGAATTCTTAAAATGCCTCCAGGAGAGCTTTTTAAGCCAGTACGTAGAAGGTCCTACAAGAAAGGGGGCAGTCCTGGATTTAATTTTAGGGAATGAAGCCGGGCAAGTGGTAGAGGTATCAGTGGGGGAGCATTTTGCAGATAGTGATCATAGCTCCGTTAGATTCAAGGTTGTTATGGAAAAGCACAAGGATGGGCCAGCAATCAGAGTTCTAAATTGGGGGAAGGCCGATTTTAATAAGATCGGATATTATTTGACCAGAGTGGACTTGGAGCAGCTACTTTTAGATAAATCTGCATCAGAGCAGTGGGACTCATTCAAGAAGGAAATAGGGAGAGTACATGGCTAACATAGTCCAGTAAAGACAAAAGTTGGGACCAACAGATTCAGGGAACCCTGGATGTTATGGGATAAACAGGATTGAAAAAACATTAGCAGGTAAAATAAAGGAAAATCCAAAGTTATTTTACAAGTACATTAAGAGTAAGAGGATAACTAGGGAAAGAGTAGGGCCCACCAAGGACAATAGTGGTAATTTGTGTGTGGAGCCGGAAGACGTAGGTAGGGTTTTAAATGAATACTTTGTGTCGGTGTTCACAAGTGAGAGGGACGACGTGGGTATGGAAACCAGGCAGAAGGACTGTGATATAATTAAAGAAATTAGCATAGAAAGGGAGGAGGTTCTAAATGATCTAGCAAGCTTAAAAGTAGGTAAATCTCTGAGCCTGGAAGAAATGTATCCCAGGATGTTGAGTGAGACAAGGGAGGAAATAGCAGGGGCGCTGGCAATAATTTTCAATACCTCTCTGGCCACAGGAGAGGTGCCAGAGGACTGGAGGACAGCCAATGTGGCACCGTTATTCAAGAAGGGATAAACCAGAGAACTACAGGCCAGTCAGTCTAACCTCACTGGTGAGGAAACTGTTGAGGGACAGAATTAATCTATACTTGGAGAGGCAGGGATTAATCAAGGACAGTCAGCGTGGTTCTGTTAAGGGAAGGTCATGTCTGACCAATTTGATTGAATTTTTCAAAGAGGTGACCAGGTGTGTAGCTGAGGGCAATGCATTTGACATAATCTACTTGGACTTCAGCAAGGCTTTGATGATCTGCTCCTATCACTGCTTGCTTGTCCCTACAACCACACCACCCCCCCAACTTCTCTCTCCACCACCGCAGCCCCCCACCCCCCCCCCCCCCCCCCCCCCCCCCCCACCAACCCACATTAAACCAGCTTATATTTCACCCCTCCTTATATTCGCTCAGTTCTGTGGAAGGGTCATGAGGACTCGAAAAGTCAACTTTTTTCTTCTCCGCCGATGCTGCCGGACCTGCTGAGTTTTTCCAGGTAATTCTGTTTTTGTATTTGATCCACCTCCCTGATGGGAGGAAAAAACACCAGTTATGTCACCTTAACATGCTAAAGGAATACTACTGGCGACAATCTGGTCAACCAGAGGGTGGAAATAACCGAGGGCAGCCAGGAAGAGTCAGATGAGGAGGGGGTTGGGGGGACTGGCAGATTCCTGGATGAACCCCCAATGGTTAGGCTGGCAAACATAAATTCTGGATGATTTGAATGCCCTTTGAACACACTTGACAGGAGAGCAGCAGAAGGATATCACTACTTTGCTCAGGAAATTTAAGGAAATCTGTCGTGACCAGCTGGGGCGCACCCCACTGACAAACCACGACCATGTACGTAGGGGACACCCCACCCATAAAGCAAAATCCCGAGCCCTGACTAACTGGCTCAGGTCAGACAAGAAATCATATACGTGCTAGGCAACAATATAATTGAGCCATCCAGAGCAGTTCGAAACTGTTTCTGCATTAACTATCAGAAGGTCGATGCAGTGACCAGGACCAACTCCTATCCAATCCCTCACATCAAGGACTGCATAGACAAGGGTTCTGCCTACCTCAGTAAAATTGACCTCTTAAAACGGTACTGGCAAGTTCCCATGACGCCCAGAGCGAAAGAAATCTTGGTTTTTGTCACCCTAGACACCAGAGTAAGGTCATGCCCTTTAGCCTTAAAAATACCCCAGCAACCTTTCAGAAGTTGACAAACCAGGTAGTAGCTGGATTACCCAATTGTGCGGTATACCTGGACGACCTGTTAATTTACAGTGCTACTTGGAATGACAACTGCATTCCATTTAGACCACCTGGAGGCTGTGTAACAGGGCCTGTAAAGGACTAACCATGTAGTGAACTTGGCTAAATGCGAGTTTGCTAAGGTAAAGGTGTCTTACCTGTGGCATGTGGTGGGATAAGGGAAAGTGCTTCCCAGGGAAGGAAAAATATATGCCCTAGTCGATTTTCCTATCCCCTAAACCAAGAGAGAAATCCTGCAGTTTCTGGGAATGTGCAGGTTCTATTGCAAGTTTGTCCCAAACTTTAGCACCCTAAAAGACTTACTAAAGAAAGCCTCTAAGGTAATGTGGACAGAGGCTTGTCAAAAGGCTTCTGAGATATTAAAAGCCACCTTGATACATGAAGCCATGCTAGCTGCCCCAAGCTTCAGTAAACTCTTGAGGGTGGCTATCGATGCCAGTGATCCCTGGGTTGGAGCCATTCTATCCCAGGAAGATGATTCCTGAATGAAGTGCCCGATTGGCTATTTTTCAAAAGAAGCCAGCTGAACATGAGAAGGTGTACTCCTCAATTGAGAAGGAAACCTTAGGCCTCTCGTTAGCATTCCAGTATTTAAAGGCCTATGTTAGCAATGGATACCAAGAGACCCATTCTAGCCACAGACCATAACTCCTTGAATATTCCAGAAAGATTCAAGGAGGCCCATGCCAGGTTGTTCTGCTGGAACTTGTTCCGACAGCCCTTTATTCTTTCCTGCAATGTGGGTAATCTTTAGATTAGTGTCATTCTTGACGCCCTATCCTGAGTATAAGCCTGTCGGGGGCGGGGTGCACCCGAAAGGGGGGAAAACAGTTGCTGCGCAGAAAAGCAGTAGGTGAATGGAAGAGTGTGTGTATAGCTTTTTCCTTTTGCTTCACTAGGAAACCATGTAAAAAAAAAAATCAATTTTTTTCTCCAAGGGATGGATGGGTGTCATGCTAGTGCATGCATGAAAATATTGAAATTTAAAAAGAAAAGTCTGTATTTCTTATAAAATGGATCCTGCCAAGGAGCCACCCGACTTTTGCAACTTCAACAGCCCAGCCAGCTTTCTGGAAGGTTCTAAATCAGGTTATAATGAGCAGGGGTGTCTCTTGAATAGACATGCCTAAACAACACTCTTCAGTGGAGTTTCACGCCCTATTATTGACAAGACTTACTTAAGATCACAGGGACAATAAATTCCCAGGGGAGGGATTCTTCCCCCGTTGGGTGGGCTTGGCAGATTCCCGACCCCACCCCCCCACCCCGCGATCGGGACCGGACTGCGATTTCGCCCTGGTGGGCCAATTAAGGCCTGTCCAGCGTGAAATGCACATGGCAGCGCTCAATGCTGCCTATGTGGGGTGGGGGAGGAAGGTGAGCGCGCAAGTTCACGCACTGGGGAAATCTCACTGAGCTGTCTCAGGGAGATGAAGGGCTTAAACCATTAAAAATAAAGATTTCTAAAATGTTATAAAACATGTCCCCTAATGTGACTCTTGTCAAATGAGCAGGGACATGTTATTAATGAAATGTTTTATTTTTTATTTAATTTTTAATAGCTGTTGGAAATCTCATCCCACCCGTGGATGTGGTTTCCTAAAATGTACAAAGGCCGCTTGGCCTTGTCGCCTACCTGCCAACCATAAGGTTGGAAGGGCAGCAAACTGTTGCATTCAGTTACCTTTTTAATGGTTTTAATAGGTCTTTTAATTGTTGGCAGGTGCGCCGACTGAAATATTGTGAGAGTGTGTGATGATGTCGGGACACTCGCCCGATGTCATCACGCGTCATTTAATGCTTGGTCAGGCTGGGTGCGCACCCACCTGATAAGCGTTATATTCTGGCCCCAGACTCTCTGGCTCCGTGTCTGCCATGTAACAAAGGAGGGCTCTCAAGACTGAGCGCCTACAATGAAATGCCAAAGACCATGATCTACTTTCTATTGTATATCAGTTGCTTTTGACCATGTGACTGAAACTCCTTTTCCACTATGAAAGACCATCTATCATGTATCAATGGCCATTCATCATGTAATCAAAACTTCCCTCTGATTTTGAAATCCTTTTATCCAAAAACTGAGAGTGAGACCAGGTAGTCTGCAGAACACCAGCAGCAACAACACAGCTACAAAAGAAAGGCTGTGTCATCTTGCCTTTTCAAAACATACGAGGCTTAAAGGCATTTAAAAACCTTTTCCAACCTGCTTTGAACAATTCTGAGTTCACCTGTAAGAAATTGGACCTCTGGTTACAGTAGCCATCAGGACCTGTCTACATGACCTGCTGAACAGTTTTTGAAACCTGCAGTTAATCTGGGTTTGATCTAAGCCATCTGAATTTATGTGAACTTCAATTCCAGAGTGAGAAAAGCTCCCTCCTTCACTGGACGATCAAAGATAAGTGAGCTGCTAACTATTCTGTTTGGATTTAATATCTATAGATGTATACTACTGTCTTTAATTGTATCTTTCTTGGGCTTGTGTGTTGTGTGGTTGATGTAGCAATAGACCTTCTGGGGTGAGTGAGTGTGTGTGCATAAATAATTCACCTTGTTTAAATCCATGAAAGTCTGTTTCGGGTGCCTTTTAAATTGGCTGCACAAACGGGAGGTATGGGAAAACACAGCACCTTTATCAAAATTTAACTGTACTGATTACAAATGGAAGGGAAAGGGAATTGGGGATTTCGGTTTATCTCTCTCTACCTGTCCATGACACAGTGAAAAAGTGAAAGTAGCAAATATTAAAAGTTTAAATATTCTACTCTCACAGGAGGACAAGTAAACCTGTTCTATTGAGTGGTAATGACATCTCTCGAGGAATAGTTAAAGACCAATGCCATAGCCAGTGACAGTTTGATACAGCTCCAGTTTGCAATTTGACAGTTATGATTTGACTCCGACATTTTTAACACACTTCCAAGGTTCTGTGGTCAGATAACATTTGTTCAGATTTCTCTAAGTGATCATTTCATGGTAATCTTAGTACCTGAGACCTCACATTTACTGTAATAGAACTAGGAAGAATATTTTATAAGAATTCACAAAGCCTGCATTCAACTTCTGGTGCAAAATTAAATTTTTGTGAGAAGAGATCCTTTGGTTCAAATTTGTTTGGGCAATTTTTTTTTATACAACTGTGAGCTTAGCCTCTTGTTTGTTATTGACCACAATTACCTGAATACAAAAGCCAACAGTTAGCTCATAAGGTTTTCGAGTAACCCCAATATAGTGACAGCAGTAAGAAATGAAGAATGCAGCTAATGATTTGCAGAGGATTTAGATTAGTTACACAATTGAGTAGATTAAAAGCAAATGAACAATTTAAAAATAAAATAGTGACACATATTCAGAACAGTGCAATATAAATATAAAGAGATTATGCTGAGGGTTTTTAATATACTTGTCAAAGCACACATTAAATATGCTATTCTGATCACAATCTTCAAAAGGATATGTATGCATTGGAGAGGATGTAGTGAAGAATTAAATGAGTCTAAAGGGGATGAAACGTAAGTACTGTACAGATTAGAGAAATGTATCAACTTAAGTCTGAAGACAAGAAGGTTAAGGATATATCTCATCAACAGAGGTAAAGTATTAACAAAAGAAAATTAAATGGTTATTGAACAGAAGCTATAAATTTAAACTTGCGTAAAGCAAGTCTAAAGTAGACATTACAATATTTTATCCTTCAAAGGATGATAAATATTCGGAATAATTCATCCTCATAAGGTAGAAAAGTTAAAGACAACAGGAAGATTCAAGATAAAATTGGATGCCAGGATGGGTGAATTAGAGTGTCAGGGTAATTCATGCTTTCCAGCTCTTTCAAAACTAGTCATTTCGTAGTATGCACCTTGAGTATTGCTGAAAAGAGAGACACGTTGAAGTGTTTCATTTTGCCCTTATCAGGACACTTCACGAGGATACCAATATAAGGGGAAAACAACAATTTATACTGTATGAGAGTGCTGATTGGTTGGTGTGGACTTTGACTGGTAGAGGCGTTGCCATGGAGAATGCACCAGTGATGGTGACTGGCTGTTAACTGCCAAGCATGGCCCTGATTGGTCAAGGCATTGCCCTGAGGATTGAGTCAGTGAATGGCTGTCACAATTTACATTTAGCTGAAATAGGTGCAATGTGTGGACATGTTCTTTCCGCCTGCAAAGAACAGGGCCCTGTGCATTAATACATGTAGCTTCCAGCACACGCAAATATGCCACACCGCGAACCCGACAACATTTGCTAAATAATCCTCGGTGTGCTAAGAATTATGCTGACAACCATTTTAAGATTATCAGAGAAAGGGAGGACAAGAAGGAAACAGTGATAATGATCACCAAAAAGGCCAGTAATTGAGTAGCCTTATGCTCTGGCTTACATATGTGCCATGCCACGTGAGATTGTCTAGTGTGTACATATATGTTAGTGTAAGAATAGTTGTTAAAGCTGGCAATCAACTCTTGGACTTTACACCACTTTTGATTCATGCTCCTTATGAACTTTAACCTTCTCGAATTTCTGAAACACATGGACGAGCTGCCATTAAAAAACTGCTGCAGGTTTTTGTTTGATTTGAGCCACAGCAGCAGCTGTGGGATAAAAGATGACAATATGAGCAAGTGGAGATATGGATTGTGAGCGTGAGACATACCCATTAACCACAAGTAGACGCAAGATAAATTGTTAATTAAATTATTCATGTTAAGTGAAACTATTTGTCCCAGTCTTTCACCCTCCTTACCCATCATCTTCAAAACAATTAAAGGATAAGACAAATTATAACAAACTTGATATCCTCCAGCCAATATCAATAATGATCTATTTTTGTACGTTACTCACATGATTAAATTATAGCAGAGAAAGGATCAGCCAGAAATGAGTTTAGAACATGGCGCAGTTCACAGCTCCAGATAATTCTCTGGAGATTGATGAAGTCATGATCAAAATACATCATATTTTAAAAATGGATTTTTACCTTCCATTAGTAGTGATGTGTGAACAGGAGAAATGAAAAGAAACATATTTTTCTTAACCCTTAATCCAATTGCAGTCTGTGTGGTGAAGGGAGTTCCAGGATTTTGACCCAGCTTCAATGAGGTAAAGACTATATAGTTCCTAGTTAAGATGGGGTATGACTTAAAATATGTTGTTCCCATGCACCCACTGCCCTTGTCCTTCTAGGCAGTAGAGGTCACAGGTTGGAAGGTACTGCTGAAGAGGCCTTGATGAGTTGCTGCAGTGCCTTTTGTAGATGGTACATACACATTGCTGCCATGGTGTGCTGGTGGTTAAGGGAGTAAAGGTTTAAGGTGTTAGATGGGGTGCCAGTCAAGAATGCTGTTTGTCCTAGATGGTGTTGAGATTCTTAAGTACAGTTGGATATGCACTCATCCATGCTGAGAAACCTCCCTGTTGGCAGGGATATATCAGGGAGCCATCCTGATGTGGCTTGCACCATAACTCCAACTCCATGTCCACAGGGTTGGGAAAATGCTGCCCGTTAATTCTATTTCTCTCCCCACAGATGTTGCCTGACCTACCGAATATTTCCAAAATGTTCTGTTTTTAGTTCACTGTTACACTTTGTTGGGTAGGTATAGGCATTGTAGCTACACTATACTTGAACATCTTGACTAGAGGTGTGGCGAGGTCTGGAACACAAGTTTAGGCAGTGCAGTTGGGATGTTGTTGAGGCCTATAGCCTTTCATGTATTCAGTGTGCTGTGTTTCCTGATGTCCCTGGTCTGAATCGAAAAGGCTGAAGACTAGCTTCCATAATGGTAGGGACCTCAGGAAGAGGCTGAGATGGATCATCCACTTGGCATTTCTGCCTAAAAATGGTTGTAAACACTTCAGCCTTGACTTATGTATGGGAGAATTTTCTCCTTGGGGGGGGGTTGGTGGACGGGAGCAAGCGCGGGTGGGTGCATAGCCGATTGCCGCCTGCGATTGGCTGCGTGCCGCCATTTTACATGGGCGGGCCAATTAAGACCCACCCAGTGTGACATGCACCAGGAAGCGCTGAGCACTGCCTATGTGGGGGGGGGGCGGTGGGGGGGGTGGGGGGAGTAGGCTGAGTCGGGGCCTGCGCTCTTTTGTACGTGCGTGTGAAAGAGCGCAGAAATCTCCCTGAGGCACAGAGCTGCTTCAGGGAGATTAGTTTGATTATTGAAAATTTTAATAAAGAGAAAAATAAATTAATTCATGTCCCCTCATGTGACAGTGTCACATGAGCTGGGACATCTCAATGAACTTTATTAAAAATTTTTATTAAACTATAAAAACCTTCATGAAACCTCATCCCGCCTGTAGATCTTCGTCTGCCTGCCAACCTTAAGGTTGGATGGGCAGCTCAGTTAATTAGTTTAATTACTATTTAAATGGCCTTAAGAGGGCAGCCGAATCCGGTGCGTGCCCGCCAAACTCGATCTGAACGACGCGCGGTGACGTCGGTTTGCTCGCTCGATGTCACCGTGTCTCATTTTAGGTGCCGGCGAGCAGGCCCCGCCCCTGCTCGTTGACCCGATGATTCTGGCCTTGCATTCACATGCTGGGCTCTGCCATCACTGAAGATGGGGATGTTTGTGGAGCTTCATCCTCCCTTTAGTTGGCTAATTGTTGACTGCCACGTGGCAGGACTGCAGAACTTGGATCTAATCTGTTTGTTGTGAGGTTACTTTAGCTACCTGTGCTGTTTTCACTGTTTGGCATGCATGGAATTCTGTGTGTCTCTCATTACCTAATGTGATGGAGTCGAATGCAGCTGGAGACGCCAGGCGGGAGGGCACTCGCCCCCCTCCCCCCCCGACTTTTTGAATGAGTGCCACGCAGTCCTCCTAGAGGAGGTGGCTGCCAGAAGGGACACCTTTGTCCCCAGAGATGGGAGTAGGAGGCCACCGCACCTCACAAAGAGGGCATAGGAGCAGGTGACAGCGCAGCTTAGCAGCTGTGGCGTGGTGCGGTGCACGTGGGTGCTGTGCCTTAAGAGGTTCAATGACCTGCTGCACTCAGGAAGGGTGAGTACTGTGTTGGCAAGGGCCAGTGCGCAGAAGTGTTAAGGTGTGGCCGTTCCCCTGTGGACCTCAGGGGAGCTAGAGTCTGAGTGCCAACTGTCTGTGATGCCTGAGCTGGCCAAGGGACTGTGAGCCCTGGCTGCTTGGACTGAGTGTCTTGTGGCTCTTGGGCCGTGACTCGGACTGGGAGGCGTTCCTTAGCTGGGGTTGGCCCAGACTGCAATGGCGCTGCAGTTACAGAGTGGACTGATCATAGCTCCTCTGATCCTTCAGGAGAAAACAAGCCATAGTCAACCAGAGAGGACATGTACAGGTGGAAGCCTGCCCAACCAAGACGTAGCACTCGGAAATATAAGTTAAAGGCACCTTGAGCACAAGAGGGACAGTTCACGGATGATTTTCTGTTAATTTATGTTTGGTTTATATATCTGCTGGTGTGGACATCAACATCAGTGATGGTAATGTCATTATGCTTTCAATGTAACAATAGCATTAAATTTGCTTTGATTCTGATGGCCTGAGTATGCTTCATCTTTTCTCTTTTTGGTGCAGGGTATGCCAGTTTGTAATGCTGGATGTGAGTGGCTCGACATTTTATTGCACAGGCATTGAGTGGACTTTGGGTGCAAATGAAAGGGTCATTTCAGACATCCAGGATGGAGGCAGCAGCCCTGGCATGAGGTGGAAGCAGATCTCTGGCAGCCCCGCTGAAGCAGCGTTGGATCAAGGTGTCCCTGCCTCCCTGGAGGTTACCGAGGTCTGGCTCCACGCCCTCAGCATTCTCCACACCAGGCTCCTCTTCTGACTCACTACTGGACTCATCATCTGTGGCCTGTGCAGCTGCTTCAAGGTCCTCTTCCTCCAGTGGGTTCCCCCTTGCCAGTGCCAGATTGTGGAGAGTGCAGCATGCAACCACTATCAGTGACACCCGCTCTGAGGGGTATTGTAGTCCTTCCCCTGAACAGTCCAGGCATCGGAAGCACATCGTGAGAGGACCTATGGTCCTCTCTACCACCACCCTTGTGGAGGCATGACTCATATTATAACACTTCTCTGCCTCTGTTCTTGGATGGCGGAGAGGCGTCATGAGCCACCTTTTCAAGGGATAGCCCTTGTCACCCAGCAGCCGGGCTGGAGCACTGAAGAGCCTCGGCACCTGTGAGTGTCTCAGGATGTAAGTGTCATGGGAGCTGCCTGGGTACCTTGCACAGACTCGCAGCATCAGCATCCTGTGATCACACACTATCTACACGTTCATGGAGTGGAAGCCCTTCCTGTTGATGAAAGCATACATCTGACCCGCTGGTGCCTTGATGGCCCCATGTGTGCAATCGATGGCTCCCTGGATGGAAACCAGCAAACACTGCAAAGCCTCTGGCTCATTCAGCCTGGCTGGCCTTGTCCTTATGGTAAGACATAAAGGCCGTACCCACCTGAACAGAGCTTCTGTCACCAGCTTGATGCAACTGTGGGCAGCTGATTAGGAGACTCCACACAGATCCCACTGAGCCCTGGAAAGAGTCGGAGGCATAAAATCTAAGGGCCACTGTGACCTTCAGAACCACCGGCATGGGGTGTCCACCCACACAGTTGGAGCTGATCTCAGGGCCAATCACCTGACAAATGGAGGTCACACACTCCCTTGAGAGGTGGAGCTTCCTTCGGCATTGTACCTCAGACATATTGAGGTAGCTGCATCAGCCCCTATAAACCCTGGCAGCAGGATATTGGCATCTTCTGCATCCCTTTCTGCCTTAGACTTCCTGCTGGTCTTGCACCCCTTGTGGCTGCGCCTCTCCTCCCACAGTTCCCTCCCCTTTAAGCTGCATTGGGACATCAGGTCTCCTTTCACTTCTGCCCCTCTCTTCCTCCTCAGAGGAGGTGCCATCAGCAGAGACCACAATCCCCATTACCTGGGTAAGGGAAGACTGATACCTGGAAGGATCCACACCATCTGCCTTGGAGACACCAATAAGTAGGAGGGTGATGCAAGGGAGACGATGGCATAGTGGTATTGTCGCTGGACTAGTAATCCAGAGATCCAGGGTAATGCGCTGGGGACCCGGGTTCGAATGGTGGAATTTGAATTCAATAAAAACCCTGGAATTAAAAGTCTAACGATGACCATGAAACCATCGTCGATTGTTGTAAAAACCAATCTGATTCACTAATGTTCTTTCGGGAAGGAAATCTGTCGTCCTGGTCTGGACTACATGTGACTCCAGACCCACAGCAATGTGGTTTGACTCTTAAATGCCCTCTGAAATGGCCTAGCAAGCTGCTCCATTGTAACAAACTGCTACAAAGACACAAAAAAGGAATGAAACCAGATGGGCCACCTAGCATCGACCTAGGCACAGGAAGTGACAATGGCAATCGCAGCCCTGTCAACCCTGCAAAGTCCTCCTTACTAACATCTGGGGGTTAGTGCCAAAATTAGGAGAGCTGTCTCACAGACTAGTCAAGCAACAGCCTGATTCTGACATAGTCATTCTCATGGAATCACATCTTACAGATAATGTCCCAGACTCCACCATCACCATCCCTGGATATGTCCTGTCCCATCGGCAGGACAGCAGAGGTGGTGGCACAGTGGTATACAGTCGGGGAAGGAGGTGCCCTGGAAGTCCTCAACATCAACTCTGGGCCCCATGAAGTCTCATGGCATCAGGTCAAACATGGGCAAGGAAATCTCCTGCTGATTACCACCTACCGCCCTCGCTCAGCTGATGAATCAGTGCTCCTCTATGTTGAACATCACTTGGAGGAAGCACTAAGGGTGGCAAGGGCACAGAATGTACTCTGGGTGGGGGACTTCAATGTCCGTCACCAAGAGTGGCTCAGTAGCACCATTATTGACCGAGCCCTCTGAGCCCTAAAGGACATAGCTGCTAGACTGGGTCTGCAGCAGATGGTGAGGGAACCAACAAGAGAGAAAAATATACTTGACCTCATCCTCACCATCCTGCCTGCTGCAGATGCATCTGTTCATGACAGTATTGATAGGAGTAACCACCGCACAATCATTGAGGAGACAAAGTCCTGACTTTACATTGAGGATACCCTCCATTGTGTTGTATGGCACTTCCACCGTGCTAAATGGGATAGATTTTGAACAGATCTAGCAGCTCAAGACTGGGCATCCATGAGGTGCTGTGGGCCATCGGCAGCAGCAGAATTGTGCTCAACAGCAATCTGTAACCTCACGGCCCGGCTTATCCCCCACTCTGCCAATACCATCAAGCCAGGGGATCAACCCTGGTATAATGAAGAGGTGCAGGAGGATATGCCAGGAGCAACACCAGGTATACCTAAAAATGAGGTGTCAACCTGGTGAAGCTATAACACAGGACTACTTGTGTGCCAAACAGCATAAGCAGCAAGTGATAAACAGAGCTAAGCAATCCCACAACCAACGGGTCAGATCTAAGCTCTGCAGTCCTGCCACATCGAGTTGTGAATGGTGATGGACAATTAAACAACTCACTGGAGGAGGCGGCTCCACAAATATCTCCCTCCTCAATGATGGAGGAGCCCAGCACAGCAGTGCAAAAGATAAGACTGAAGCATTCATAACAATCTTCCGCAGAGTGGATGATCCATCTCGGCCTCCTCCGGAGGTCCCGAGTATCACAGATGCCAGTCTTCAGCCAATTTGATTCACTCCACGTGATATGAAGAAACGGCTGAAGGCACTGGATACTGCATAGGTGATGGGCCCTGACAATAGTACGGCAATTGTACTGAAGGCTTGTGCTCCAGAACTTGCTACGCCCATAGCCAAGCTGTTCCAGTACAGCTACAACACTGGCACCTATCCGGCTATGTGGAAAATTGCCCAGGTATGTCTTCACACAAAAAGCAGGACAAATCTAACCTGGACAATTACTGCCCCATCAGTCAATCATCAGTAAAGCAATGGAAGGGGTCATCAACAGTGCTATTAAGCGGCACCTGCTTAGCAAGTGTCCTTTCAGGAGAAGATGAGCCATAACCAATCAGAGAGGTCATGCTACCCTCAGTGTTTATTTCAGGTTGGGTTCAAGTTGCTGGAGTACTGATTCATCAGCTGTGTGGGGGGTGGTGCGCAGTTGGTCGTTTTTGGCAAATTTCTTTGCCTGTGTTTGACCGGATGCCATGGGACTCCATGGAATCTGGATCCAATGTTGTGGATCCACAGGTCTATTCCCTCCCAACTGTATTTCAATGTCCTCCATCTTTTATGGACCTGTCTTATCCGACTGGCAGGAATGGTGTTGGAGGAGTTTGGAGTGTTGGCTAAAGCTATAATGTAAACATGCCGGTTTGGTGTTTTGGGATATTTCTCCTGATTTTAACACAAAAATCCCTAGGTGTTAGTGAGGTTGTTACAATGCCCACTTGGCAGGGTGTGCCTTTGTCATGTCCGAGTTCAATGTCTAGGCTAATATGGGTGTTTTTATTATATTTTGACATAGTGGTTTGGTACAACTGAGCAGCTTGCTAGGTAATTTCAAGGGGCAGTTAAGAGCCAGCTACATTGCTGTGGGTCTGGAGGTACATGTAGGCCAAACTGGATAAGGAGAGCAGGTTCCCTCCCCTAAAGAACACTATGAGGTAGATGGTTTTTTTCATAATGGTCTTGGTAATGATGACCATAAAACTCCAGACTAAAGGCATGATTTCTGTTAATGCCTCGGGAATCCCTAGTTGGGCCATTTCCCCACTTCGCATCCCCGAGTTCTGAATGAACCAGGATGCACGTGTAACTTTCACCCTGGGGAGTGTGGGCTGTCGCCTCTTGAAGTGGGCCCAAAATGGGAATGATGGTGGCTGGATGTCGAGTTTGGCAGATTAGGAAGCCCACCTCTGTTCACTGGAATGTCAGCCAGTTCTATGGACTCCTGTCAGGGCCTCAGCCTTCAACCACCCACCAACCCCATCCCCCCTCCATACGCCCTCATCTCCCAAGTCCCACCATTTACCTGTGCCCTCTCCATACCCTGTCCATGCTTTTGTGCCATTCTGCTTACCCAAACGCATCCTCCATACCCACTCATTACCTATCTAATGTAGACAGACTCATGATCCTGTTTTTATGATGGTGGGGAATGCTCACAAAGTTTAAAAAAAACATTCATCCATTAAAACCCTAGTTGAAAAAAATGGTCCTCTTAGAAGATCATAAAACTGTCAATTAAACACAATGCCATTCAAACTCCCCTTGAAAAAACTCTCTTCTCAAGTGCTCATATATTTGTCAAAATAAACAAATAGCCATTCAAAGCACTTTAATTATGTTAACTGCTCATAAAACTGTAAAACAAAGCTCTCAGATCCATTTACATCTGTGTAAAAAAAACCCTGCTAAGTTCAATCCATTATTGGGGTTTCACACTCAATCAAGCTTTCATAATGAGTTTCTATTGCACAACTGTATAAACAGTCTTTTGGTAGTACAGAATTTGAATATTGCTGAAGAGAGACATATGTTGCCAAAGCTTTTTGTCTTGCATTCATCAGGACAAGCACAACAATGCCAAATTTCAAATGATCACTACAATTTATACTACAGGAGGAAAAAAGTGCTGATTGCTTGGCATGTTTGGTCTGATTGGCCGAGGCATTTCCATGGAGAAAGCAGCAGAAATGATAGGCTCCTGGGTAATTCAAAAACACAAGGCTTGAACATATTCCTTTTGTTTGCAGTGAATGGACCCCTGTGTATGAATGTATGTCACTTGCAGCAAGCGTAAAAGAGCCATGTTATGAGCTCAATTGGTTATCTTAAATTGGTTGTTAATGTGGCTAGTAGCACACTTGGGATTGTTCAACAATTGCTGCCCAGTTGCAGAATCACATCTAAAAGTAGGCGCTTTGTTTAGACCTGCTGAGGTATTTCCAGCATTTTCTGTTTTCGTTTCAGGTTTCCAGAATCCACAGGATTTTGCTTCTGTATGCCTCCATTCCATATGAGCAAATGCTGCTCATTTCACCAGGCTGATTTTAATTTGAAGGGGGTTTCAGCAAGGTCAACTGGAGGAGAGTGGTAAACATTTCAAAACCAAGACCCAATTTCCAGTTCAGTATGGAGACGATTTCATGCTCAAACCTTGATGGAGGGAGAAGCACCAGCAATCTGGAGGTGTGCAGGTTACCAGATGGATGTTGGCAGCAGCAGCAGTAATAGGGAGGCTACTGACCAGAGGTTTTTTTTTTCCCAGTGGTGGTTTGATTGTTGCTAGGGAAGGGGAGGGAATTTTGCCAACTCATCCCTGCAGTTTGGCCCTGCCCTTTCTTTAAAAGCTTGTTTGCCACTTGTAAACTGAAGATGCTTCGGAGATAGTCTGATTTTTGACGTTCCATTCATTGGTGTCTGTGTACTACTGCAAAATTTTCTTTTTTATTTTGTTTGGACTTGATTCTCCCTTGAATCTTTTATGAGCTGTCTTCCATTTAGCACTCTCATTCTTAAATGTATAATGTTTTTACAAATTGTTCCATATGGTTCACGCACAATCTCTTTTCTTTGATAACTTACAATTTTCTTTAACATACGTGGATACCTAATTCAGACTGCAATCTTCTCTCTTCCATTTAATAGAGACAGCGATTCCACAATCAATATTTTCTCTAAGATATGGAAGCGTTATTATTATTCATGGTTCCATTTGAAGCTGTCGTACAGCATTAGGATTGACGCCATTATGTTCAATTTCTCATATAAGATTGTAATCACTGGGTGGACGTTAGCGGCCCTTTGGGAACAGGCTGGGGGGTGAGAATGCTGGCTAGATGGTACAGGAAGGTGGCAGCTGGTGCTCTTTGGGGTGAGCAACCGCCTTAATAGGGACAGCAGCCATTGACAAGATGTGGGCTTGGGTCCTACTGACCGCTGAAGTGGGGTCGCACCCACCCCCCATCACCAGCAATTTCAGCCCCAACGCCGCCACCATAAAATCCAGCCCACTGTGCACTCACTATTGTGGTGCCTTCAGAATTTGTGACCTAACTCGCCATTTTTTAGTATTTAGTGGAATTTTACAATATCTAAAAGGTTTACTTTTCCTTGCAGAAGCATAGGGGAACATTTTCCCCTTGTCGGGGTGGTAGTGGCGGGTTGGGGGGGGGGGGGGTGCATTTTATGTGACGCGATGTCCGCCAGGAAGCGCTATACCCTCCCTGTGCAGGCAGGGGGCGATTCCCTCAGCAGGGAGTGCGCTCTTTCACGCATGCACGCTAAGGGGTGCACAGGTCTCCCTGAGACAAGGGGCTGCCTCAGGGAGCTTGGCTCCAATTCAAAAATTGACAGAAAGGTAATTAAAAAAAATTTCCCTGACCTGTCCCCTCAATGTGTCACTATCCAATGAGCTGGGACATGCCCTTAGCTTTTATTTAAACATTTGATAAACATTCAAAAGCCCTCATGAAACCCTCGTCCCGCTCGTGGATGAGGTTTCATGCATTTTCCGAGGCCCGCCTGAGCTCCCGGCCTGCCCACCGACCTTAAGGCTGGACTTGGACTGGCAGGTCCATCACTCAAGTTAATCAGTATTTTGATGGCCTTAATAGGCCGCTGAACTGACAGTCTAAGTGACGCGGGGTGATGTCATGCCTGATGCATCCCCGCGTCATGTGACACATCAGCGAGTAGCTCCGCCCCTGCTCGCCGACCGGAAAACCTGCCCATCACGAGGAAAATATTCAACCATTTATACAAAAGAAGTTGCAGTTCGCCAACAGTACTGGTGATAGGCCTCAGATTCTATGGGTGGAATTTTCCCATTCCCCCCCCCCCCCACCCCCCACACCGCGGCAGGTTTTGTAGATGGTGGGTGGGGTGAATCCAGCAGAGGCAAAAAAAATCAGAAACCCACTGTCGTAAAAACAGGTGGCAACATTTCCCAATAGTGTTTTCATGGCGGGTTGGTTATCCTGCCAAACACCATCTGCATTCATTAGCATGCCATGAATGCCTATTAAACAGCTACTCACTGGAATCTTGCCGTGCCTTCCAAATTCCTGTCACGCCAGCGGGAAACTAGGGCAGCGTCAAACCAATTTGGAAAGGGGTGATGTCGGACCTCAGTTTGCTGGTAACTTCAAGGTCAGTGGAACATACCTGCCATTGTGCTGCACCGGTCTAATTGCAATAAACATCACTCTGCTGGCGTGGTAATGGTTGGAATGCTCCTTCTCTTTGCTTTCATTTTTCTGAGGGACACCACTGTGCTGTGGTGCTCGTGCAGGCCCCCACTTTCAGAGACTAGCACTTCAACCGGGGGTGGGTGTTATGGCGGGCGGATGGTAAATGCCAAGCTGCCCAAATCCCAGAGGGAAACTTGAAGCAGCTGCCACAAGTATTTGTAATTTGAGCCTATTTCGAGATGCGGGCTTTGAATTCAGTGAACAGGCCATCAAGTCTTATAGGTTTCTTACACGACTAAATGAAACCTTTATTAATAGAATAAATGATTTTGCACACATACGTGGATCTACAAATTACTGCTATGATAACTTCTAAATCTCCTTATTAATCTGAACCCCAGTTACACCTCCATTCAGGCAACAGTAAGACACACATTTTAAAAACCCAGGCAAAATAACACACAATACCCTGAACAGTCAAATTCAAAGTGAGTTTTTCTCAGCTTCAGTTCCTTGTAGACAACAGTTTGAGGCTTAGAAGCTGGAGGCTTTTCACACTTGTGTTGGATCTCAGAATACCTGCCCTTACATACAACCTTCGCTCCTTTACGCATATTTTCCCCTTTGAATGGAAATTCCCATTATTTCACCACGTCTTTGGACTTTACCTTGCTAATGATAAAATCTATCACAGTACCAATTTTACCAGTAATCTTTCGGAAGAATAAACACACTGTTTTTTAACTTCTGGCTAGGTGTAACATTTCACTTCCTCTTTAGACTTCAAGCTAGTCTGGTTTATTTAAGAATGCAAATGTTCCCATTACACTTTACATTCTAAAACATCCCCCATGTTTTCCTACTTAACATTTCAAACCTAGCTTATCATCTGATACATCAAAGCCTTCAGATAAGCTGTCTTTAATTCAATTAAGTCACACACACACACACACACACACACACACAAACACAGACCACACTATTACTTTACAATAAATTCCAATAACATTATGAAAATTATTATATCTTCCTGACAGTGCGCTGCGATGTGAGGGGTTAGGCTGACAGACACAAGGGGGTCAACGGGGAGGGAAGGCTGTGGAATGGCAGTCGGGGGAAGGGTGAACATGAGGGGGGGTCTTTCTGGGGTTGCCCTCTAAGCGTTTTTGCCGCCAGAGTGAGCAGGCGTCTGCTTAGAAAGAAGGGGAAGACCTCCTTGCAAAGAAAGCCACTTAAAGCCAATGGCTTCATTAGCACAGTTAAAGGGCTACTCAGAACTCAGTGGCTACACATCACAGTTGCTGCATCTCAAGAACAACACATAGGAATGTAGAATTTGGGCATGCAGGCAACAGTGAGGGAGACATATATGGCATTCCATCAGTGAAGGCCTGTCATATGTTTATCAGATGTGACACTCCTCATGGGACATCCACTCATTGACCATGAGCAACTGATTGGTCATTAATATGTCACATCAGAGACTGGAGCACAGAGCTAGGTTGGCTCAATCATCTCATTTAATTTTAGTATCCCATGCAGTGCTTGAGATGTTACATCTGCATTGCTATCTTGGTCACCTCGATGTGTGTGTTAGTGTCTCAGGGATAAGGTGGTATCAGCCACCATGCAAGTAGGGCAGGAAAAACTATGGACCCTTACAGTCTCCAAACGTGTCATCCTCTGAGCTTCACTTTCTTGCCCCTTGAATCATTAATGTCTTCAATGTTTCCTTTCAGGGAGAAGGCAAAAGAACATATGGATTCAGAACTCAATGTTGCCTTTGTCAAGCTCCTAATGCAATGGAGGGGGCGAAGGAGGGAGAGACGACTCCGTGCGCAATTCCATCAGGAGGGATATGGTCAAGCGGAGCCACAGCATGAACAGGAGGTTCAGAAGGAGAGACCCAGACATTGGGGGGGTTGGGGGGGGTGGGGGGCGGTGGTGCAAGGAGGATGACTCACCAACCTAGGATTCATCATCCATGAATGCCCTATTTACAAATGGGTGAGAGGCAATGCTGTGCATGTCAGCAGTTGTCTGGAGATCTGGTACATCACATAAGCCACATTCTTTGTGAAAACCTGACACCATGTGGAGTTGGAGGCTATCCCCTGCCAGGGGCTTTGAAGGTGACCACTGCATTCAATTTCTTGGCCTCTGGTTGTTTCCAAGGATCAACAGGCGACCTGTGCAGCATCTCTCAGTCCGCAATACATCGGTGCATAAAGGAGGTCTCAGATGTCCTTTACAGGAAGGCCCATCATTATGTCAGGTTCGCTCTGAATGAAGAGAGCGAGGCTGCAAAATTCACCAGCTTCGCTGCCGTCTCAGGCTTCCCAAGAGTGAAGGGTGCAATAGGTTGCACCCATGTGGCTATACAGGCTCCATGGCAGCAGGCCCTAGTGTTTATAAACCACAAGGGCTATCATTCCATCAATGTACAACTGGTGTGTGAGCACCAAAAGCACATTCTGCACGTTTGTGCATGGTACTCTGGAGTTGCCATGACTCCTACATCCTGAGTCACTCCAAGATGCCTGAGATTTTTGAGGAGCCATTACATCTGCAGCGATGGCTGCTTGGGGATAAGGGGTACCCACTGAAACGCTGGCAGTTGACACCGTGCTTGCCCTCAGAGTCATTCTGATGAGAGGTACAGCACTGCTCACAGCTCTATAAACTCCCTTATACAGCAGACCATAGTGCTTCTGAAGATGCGTTTCAGATGCTTGGACCGCTCAAGTGTCTCACTCCAATACACTCCCGACAGGGTTTCCCACATCACTGCAGTGTGTTGCGCCCTTCACAATCTGGCGATGCAAAGAGGTGACCTCCTGCCAGAGGATGATCTGGGGGAGGATGAGAGCTCTTCAGAGGATGAAGATTTGGAGGCCCAGGAACCTCAAGAAGCTGCTGAGGGTCAGTATGAGAGCGATCACGCCATGGAGGGAGACGTGTCTGTGATTATGTTAATCACTGACGGGTTCCAGGAAGAGTAAAGTCAAGTGAGGGAATATGGCCACATCTCTCCTAGCCCTCAGTGCCATCTTCTTTCAACTCAGGGTCCACCCACTTGCAGCGAGAACAAGGCCTGCATTCACAATTGCCTCATGAATCACCGGGCCATGATCTTTGCTTTGGTCCATGTGAGTGAGCTCACTCTGGGGACTGAGAGCCCACTTAGGGACAAAACTGATGCGAGAGGAGACTTGAAGCCTTTGCCACCATCTAATGATGCAAGCACTGCTGTGACTGAGATGTGGATCTGCCATGGGATCTCCTCCTCCGTCCTCCTCGTGCATATCTTTTCTTCAGCCACTACCACTGAGGAGACATATATATGCTGCTAGATTATCAATGCTAATGAGCTGCCCTAGTAGATTATCAATGCTAATGAGCTGCCCTCGGTTAATGGTGCCCTTTGAGGAAGAAGGATGAGAAACACTTACATCACACACTTCCAATAAAGATTTAAACACATCTCCCTGACATCCCACAAGCGGTGCAGAGACTAGTTCAACAGGTTGACATCACAGGAATGTGAATTCACAGTGGGACACTGTCACTGAGTGGTAGGAAGGCTAAACCTTGAAGTAAGAGGATTCCAAAGTACAAAATCACAATGCCTTCAGTTGACAGGAACATTCACATAACCATCGAATGCATTAACAAAAATGCAATTTGGTTATATGTCTAGCACACCTGTGACCCAAAAATGACATCAATTTTTTCTTAACTTTACCAACTCTACCACTGCACCTGGGTTCAGTCCCGACATCCACAGCAGAGGTGGAGGCAGCCTGCTGACCGCTACGTCTGTGATGACCTTGGTGGACGTCCTCTAGTGGCCCAAGGCCTGCCCGGCCTGATAAGGCTCACCTGCTCAGGAGCAGAAGTGCTCTCAGTGAGAAGCTACGGTAACTGGGATCACAGGCAGAGGGGACTGTGAGCAGATGCGCAGCCTTGGAGTGTCCTGAGAGGAGGCCCCCGGGGTGCCAGGCTGATGCTCACCCTCCCTGTGGGTGCCCGAGGGCCCCGCCCTGACTCCTGCAGGAGATGGTACAGCCGGAGGGAGGTCAAGGTGCCTCGTCCCCATGTCGCCTACATCCTGATGGTGCCCACAAGGGTGTGTGGCCATTGAGTGCAGGACCAAGCACAAATCTGGCAAGACCTGCTGGACCAAAGTCTAGATGGTGGTTGCCAGCCTTCCCATGGTGACCCTGAAGTACTTGCATGTCGGAGCCCCGACATCAGACAGAACAAGGACGGACTCTTCCATCATTCACTCTAGCCTGCTGAGTGACTGTCAAATCTGTGCCTGATGTTCTGCCACCTGTTGCATCTCCAGCAGCTGCTTCCAGAGGCTCTTCATCTGACTCAGACCGAGCGAGTGGTGGTCTCCAGCAGCCCTCCGAGTGCCGGGGACCTGGGCTGTCACTGCCTCTGCCTGCTGCAGGGACATGTCAGTGAGGTGTTCCCCAGAAAATGAGCCGGAGCCTAATCTCCATCTGTGCACCATCAACAGTGTATCTCTGAGCTGTTGGAGGGTGTGTGTGAGCGCCTTGATGGCTCTTCTGGAGCTTCCATCCTCGGATGAGGTCCAGGGGCTCACACTGGTGGTGCTGGAATGGCTTCAGGGCCTCGATGTGCTTGTGCCTAGAAAATAGAAGAGAGTTTCAGTTATGAACATGAGCTAGTTAAGATGGCACGTGACTCACTCTGTCAGGATTTGATGAAGTGATGGAACTATGATCCGTACTAGGTTGGTTGGAGATGTTGATCACCCCTTCCCCACAGGAGCGATCCCTGTTGAATCCAGCCAGCTGAGCTGCAGCCTCCTCAAACTCACTGAGGGTGAGGATGTTGGACATCACTCCCCCGGTCTGTGATCTCTCACATCTGTTGTGCACCAGCTGGGCCTGTATGAAGAAGAAAGGCTATGATGAGAACGGCTGGAGCAGGAGTTGGGTGAGACACATGTCCCCTCTGTGCAGTGAGCCCTCCCCAGAAGGGCCAAAGGATGGAGTGTGAGCAACATGATAGATGAGATGGTGGTGATGTGAAAGTCTCAGTGAGAGAACAGGTGTTGATATGTGTCCCCCATTAATGGTTGTGTGAAACCCTTGAAGAGAGCAGCTGTTTGAGTGCATGATGCCATGATGAGAGTTTGATATTGGAGGGTGGTGAAGGATGACTTAGCCTGGCAGAGTGGGTGAGATCATTCATCCTCTTCCTGCACAGAGTGGCATTTCGGGCGCGGATGTCAGCTGCACTGACATGCTCCACTACACTGTCCCAGGCCCGAGAGGTGAAGCTGCTGTGCTTCCTGCAGCCATCTGTGGGGTAGAGCACATGTCATTGTTCCTGCAACCCCTCTGGCCAAGGCCTGGTGGGTGAAGTGGGGTGCGACTTTGTCCTGAGGCTGCAGGCATCTCTGGTGGGCTGGGGAGATTGAGATTGTGTGTTGGACTGGCATTTAAATACATCGCCTGGACCTTCAAACCCACCAGCTGATGGCGGGCGGACAAAACAACTCCCAACCCACCAGGTGATTCAGGGCAAAACGTGCCTCTGCATAATTAATAAGGCTCTTAAGTGCAGAATTGGGAGCGAGTTGCAGCCATTGTGGATGGCGAGCAGAGCACTGCCGAAACTGCCTGGCGCCGCACTTAGTTTCATTTTGGGAGGATCTCACCCTATGTATCTATTTATATATATGCAGCACTTTTAATTTTACCTCCAGTTTCTTCAAACTCTATAGAGTAGGCAAGGTAAGTGTGAAACTCTGAAAGGAAATGTCATTTTGGTGAAAAGATTTGACTTTGGGACATCACTCTGCGTGGGATTAGGTCTAATCCAAATCAGATTTTAAGAAGTTTTACAGAATTGTTACAAAACTGACATTCAGATTGGTGCACAAATCTGGCGTCCTATTAATAGGGATTGCAAGACAGGGGTGGTTGTTTTTCCTTGCATTCTGTAGCAAGGAATATGAGAAATGTGTTTTAATCCCATACATATTTCCATCTAATCTTAATGCAACATACACAAGATCTGAAAGATTTTAGAAATTGCTCAGAGCAAGACCAGCAGTTATTGGCCACCCCTGAACGTCCTTGAGAAGTGGGTTATCAGCTACCTTCTTGCATCACTGCAGTTCATTTTGGGAAGGTTTTCACACACTGCTGTCAGGAAGGGAGTTCCAGAATTTTGACCTATTGGCAATTGTTGCGAAAGTATAATCATTTTCATAATATTTCTCCGGTTTGTTGAAAGGTTTGTTGTAGTGTGAGTATAGATGGTTCTGTCTGTGTGATTTAATTACATCTGGGGGAGAATTTTCTCCCAGTTGGGCGGGCTGGTTGCGAACGGGTGTGGGCAGGCGCAGAGCCGATTGCTGCCTGCGATCGGCTGCGCGCTGCCATTTTACATGGGCAGGCCTTAATCAGCCCGCCCAGTGTGACAGGTATCTGGAAACACTCAGCGCTACCAGTGCAGGCGGTGGGGAGGAGGGAGAGCCAGGACCTGCGCTCTTTCGTGCATGCACACAAAAGAGTGCAGAAATCTCTCTGAGGCACAGAGCTGCCTCAGGGAGATTAATTTCATTATCAAAAATTGAAAAAAAAATTATTCAGACATGTCCCCGTGCACACATCTTGTAATATATGCAAATTGCAAAACTGTTGTTATAGCATGTCCAAGTTTCCTTTGTGTATTTGGTCCAAATGGCACACAACATTTGCCACATCATAACACAATGAAGGGACAGCGATATATTTCTAAGTCAAGATGTTGCATGACTTGCAGGTGGCGGTGCTTCAGCCATGACTGGGACATGTTTATGAATTTTCTTGAAACATTTTATTGAATTAACAAACCCTTCATGAAACCTCATCCTGCCCATGGATGAGGTTCCATGAAAAATGGGAAGGCCGCCTGGGCTCTTCACCTGCCTGCCAACCTTAAGGATGGATGGGCAGCCCTGACAATTACTGCAATTAGATTATTAACGGCCTTAACAGGCCTTTGACAGTTCGGCGGGCGTGCAGCTGACTCCGGTGCACCCCCGCCGAACTGAAGATTGCAATGACGCACGGTGACGTAGGGACATACACCCAATGTCACCATGCATCGTTTTACAAAACAGAAGATTCTGGCCTTGGAATCAGGTGGGCTATAAGCTTGAAATTATCAAAAGAAGCTAGGTGTAGAAATGTACTTGAAATGCTAATGAGTAAACATTGATGCTGTCTTAGCATGTAAGGTGTGAAGGGAATTTGCATTTTTAGTTAAGTTTAGGGATTGTTTGGATTTCAAAAGGATGTTCGTCTGTTTACATCTAACCTGAGAAGCAAGACTAAAGAGTGCGTTCATTTTTCCCAAAGGTTACTGACAATATTGGCAACATTAAAGTTTCTATATTATGGGAAACGTACAGTTCCAAAGACCTATGAAACAATGGAATTTACATATTAAGGAGAGAGAAACACATATAAAGGAGAATGACAGGCTATGTTGGGGGCCATGTAAGGCCTAACAGGAGTGTGTGAAACAGCCTTGGGGAAGTCTCCAGCATTTGTGCATAAATCTGTTGTGTCCAGTAAATAAAGTTGGAAAAAGCCATTTGGAATTCCACTGTCGAGTGGGTACTGTGTTAACTTGCTGGATTTTAAAAAAATCTAAAATCTATTTTGGACTGTTGCCTTAAAGGGGGTGTGTAACTGAGAGTCAGATTAAGTAAGAATTTTAGGAGTTGTTATGTCACAGAATCACAGTTCAGAAGAGGCCCTTCAGCCCATCGAGTCTGCACCGACACGTGAGAAACACCTGACCTACCTACCTAATCCCATTTACCAGCACTTGGCCCATAGCCTTGAATGTTATGACATGCCAAGTGCTCATCCAGGTACTTTTTAAAGGACGTGAGGCAACCCGCCTCCACCACCCTCCCAAGCAGTGCATTCCAGACTGTCACCACCCTCTGGGATAACATTAAGTAATTGTAATCTTATGTATGTCCTTGAAATCTTTTATTTTGTTAATAAATATTTGAATTTAATTTTAACATCTCTAAAAGTCTTAAATGACTCATTGCCTCTGAATTCCATGCACACATCTTGTAATATATGCAAATTGCAAAATTGTTGTTATAGTGTGTCCAAGTTTCCTTTGTGTATTTGGTCCAAATGGCACACAACATTTGCCACATCATAACACAATGAAGGGACAGCGATATATTTCTAAGTCAAGATGTTGCATGACTTGCAGGTGGCGGTGCTTCTATGCCCTTCTTCTACGGTTCTTTGAGGCAGAAGAGGTTGCAGCTATGAAGGGTGCTGTTGAAGAAAGCTTGGCCAGTTGCTGCAGTGGATTTTGTGATTGGTAAACTCTGCAGCCACTGTGCATTAGTGGTGGAGGGAATGAATGCTTAAGTGTTGAATGAAGCTCTAATGAAGCAGCTGCTTGTCCTGGATGATATCAAGCTTCTTGAGAATTATTGGAGAGCTGTAGTCATCCAGGTAAGTGGACCGTATTCCATTACACTTCTGACTTGTGTCATGTAAATGTTGGACAGACTTTGGGGAGCTGAGTTACTGACCATAGAATACCCAACATTTGATCTGCTCTTGTAGCAACTGTATTTGTAAATGTCATATGCCACTCATCAGCCCAAGCCTGAATGTTGTTCAGGTCTTTCTGCATATGGACATGGACTGCTTCAGTATCTGAGGAGTTCTGAATGGAACTGAATACTGATGCTCAATTTATAGTGTTACGAGGATGCGCTTTTAAAAAAAAAAATACATTTTCTAATTTTTATTTTTTCTGGCTGGATTTAAAAGAAAACTGAAACCCTCTAAAAGACAATGGAGACTGCCATATGGTTACACTATACAGCTTGCATTCCACCAAGTGGGATAAAAAAAAAGACTCTCAAATCCCTGGGGAGCGAGAAAGATGCCGTCTCCTGTTGGGTTTACACTATCCTGAAACTTTGAAAATGTTTCTGAGAAGAGACATCAAAATGCCTGTTCTGAAACAGCGACTGCAGCAGTCATGGACTAATAGAATTTCTCTGGAACATACAGCCAGCAGGGTACTTTAAGGGACTGTGTTACCAAGCAGAAAGAGATTAAAACATTGTACTAAAACATACTGCAAAAGCTGTTTTATCTCTGCGCCCCCCCCACCCCCCCCCCCCCCCGCCCCCCACCCCCCCCCCTCTCTCTATCTTGGATGTGCCCAGATTTACAAGCCACTGCATTGAAACCAACCAAAGAACAGTTAACCATATACTTTGTTTATCCTTCTTCACAAACTGTAAAAAAAATCCTTACACTATCCTCTTATTCCGCCATCTGTACTATTGTGTGTGTGAACCCAAGCAAATGTGTGTGATGTGTGAACGGTGGTTATGGTTTACCTAGTTTTATTTTAGTTCGGGAAATAGTTTCGATAAATTTATCTTGTTCTTTGTTTAACCTAGGAAAAGCTGTCTGACTAATTCTTCACATTCTGGAAGCATAAGCAATGGAACTCCTGCAGTATTGGAAAGCATATGCTCTCTAAGTTCACAAAAAAAGCCCTATTCCTGACCTGGAGTGGTAGTATAGCAGAGTCATTTCACCTCCTCACGTGGGTGTAAGAATAGCATGGGAACAGCGAGAATAATGGATATATTGGCAACAAGGCAAGGGATATCTGGAACCATGTCTGCTTATTTTGTGGCTGTGAATATAAAGCTCGAGTTGTTCCTTAAGAGTCACTTCTTGCATGAATCCCCTTGTTACATTTCTGCACTCTGGGGATTTGTTTCATTGGCAGGAGAGCCTTCAGGTGGTTGAAACCAGTCAAAAGGGTTTCACTGGCTGTAAAGTGTTTTGGGATATCCTGAGGTGCTACATAAATGCAAGTCTTTTTAGTTTGGAAGGGCATTCCTGATCCCTGGATATTGTCAGCTCCCAGTAGCCCTTGTGCCCTGAAATTGACCTCTCCAATTCATTGGCAATGACATATTCTGGGCTCTAACCAGTGTCCATGCTGAAGGTGAAATTATATCAATGCTGGTGTTTGCAACTTGTGTTTCAGGTAGAGTGATAGTGATGCTTGCCCTGCAGCTGGGTTGCACTGTGTGTTTGTGAAGAGAAAAAAAATAATAATGAGTATATCATTCCACCATCACCATCTTCATGTTCTCAGAAGAATTTCTAAATTTGTGTACACGTTACATTTGAAAAAAAGAGCATTTTGCACTGAAATGTTATAAATAATCATGGGGAAGAATTGTACAGTGCTGTTTCCAAGCTGTACAGGCCCGGAACGTGGATAGTTTCAGAGGGAGGATTCTGGTGATTTTTTTTTTTAATGTACTCATTCAATTTTTTTGAGTCTACATGCTTCTATATTTCATATTGAGTGCAGATTTTGAATATAATTTTAACCTTTGTTGCCTTTCTAAGATTTTCAGTTTGCAGATGTCCTACCCTTTGCAGCTGATATATCAGTTTAGCATTTATAGTTTTTTCTGTCTTATGTACTTGTGGATTAGTGGTCCTTGGGGTAGTCCCCAAGATATTGGAGACCTTTAAGCCATGATTGGCAAAACATCTGGCTCATGCTCAATGTACTTTAGTTTACTAAGCCGCTTTGATATTTTCTGTCACAGCTTCTAGTTCAGATTGCTAATGGACTTTTAGTATCCCATTTAACAAGGGTGTTATGGTTCGGACTTTCTTGAAAGACTCTTTCACAGTCACCATATAAGGCAACAAGAGTAGGCAGATCTGAGCTTTCTATGAGCCAAAACCTGTCTCGTTACGAGTGGAGAGAATGGGTTAGCATGCCATAGAATTGACAATCATTCACTTACTCAACTACTGTGCACCAGAATTCCATGTCAGCAGCTCACTGTGCACTTCTGCCCTTTTGATGGGAAGAGAACTATCAGACGACATAGATGCAGAATATTCCCAGTAACTGCTGGGATGTAGATACAGATTAAATCTAAGAGATTTAGAACAGATGGTAAGAGAAACTACTTCTGAGTGATGAGGTCATGGAGTTAATCTACGGTTAGTGGTTGTGACAGAAACTATGGGTTGAATTTCCCCAAACCTATAGCAACCAACTGGAAAGTAGAAGGGCTGGTATTATGGCAGGGGAAGGTGTTGGGGCAAGCCTGATGGCATCCTTTCACCATGGCATATTACCAGCAGCAGGAACCTCAGATGTGCAGCTGCCCGCTAAATGGTCAATGAAGTGCCCAAGTAAGGGCAACTTCCCATTCCTGGCATTTTGCCTGCATCGGGATGCACCAATGCTGTGTTTGGAGACCACCAGGTAAACCCTGGTGACCTCCCAAGGGTTCGCTGGGAGGGAAAAGGGGTTGGGTGGGAATTTCCTTACTGGCTGCTCCATTAATGACAGGTCCCCATCCTAAATTGGACGGTGGTCCTGGTGGCAAGCTCTTAGTTGGTCACCCTGAGGTCCCACCATTCACTCCTGCTTTCGGTCCCAGCGGCCTTTAAAGTCCCATTATTAATCCCTGACAAAATTCAGCCCTATGTCAATATTCAAAATCAGATTGGATTGGTAGATTAAGAAAACAGGGAAGAAAGGATATGGGAGCAGGGTAGATAAATGTGATTAGGGCTATTTGTTCATAGGCGGGCAAATGCTGCATTGGTTGGACTGAATATCCTGTCTTCCATGTTGTAACTTGTATGAGTTACGACGTATTTCAGGCTAGGTTGTCAGTTGAACTTATTAAAAGACGAGTAATTAGAAAGAAATAAAAATGAATGTTGTAGAACAATATTAAATCCACATTTAATTTTGTTCTTGGCATGAAAATACCAAAGCTCTCCAGAATCTGAGTCCTGGCACTGAGGTCTTTGATGGTCATTTATGTAGGTGGCACAACTACTGAATGAATTAAACATCTTTGAGCTAAAACCTGGATAGATGCCTTACCTTCTTTTGAAGAAGAGACGAACTTCCTGGAAGAACGTTCTCCACCTTCATCCCCATTGGATCAAAGCAGATCTTTGATGGTTGGCATGTAAATGTGTTACCAATTGATTTTGTATTTCAGTCAGATGAAACTTTAACTGCCTAGTCCCTGCAACAGGATAACTTTTAAATCTTCTGACATTTGACTGGAATAAAAATATCTTGGTATGAAGCAACCACTATGTTGTTCCCTTGCACATACCTGAGTTATTTGGCCTCACAATCTTGACGTAATGTCATGTTTTTGGATCGTTTTTCTACAGAAAAGTTTGGAAGCAATAATATTAGAATTATATAGTTTAAATTACCTTATAGCTATGTGCTGCAACTGCTGAGGCAGATGATGTAAAATTTGTCTCCACAGCACCTGCAGTTTTGGCGTTATGGGCACTGTTTTGGTATCAAAATGGTGTCTCCGCCATGCATGCACAATTACAGCACTGACCACATCAGACACCATTTTGGCGAGGGCACTAAGTGCGACCTCAGGGGCACACACAGCAAGTATGCAGAGTTTGCAGATCGTTTCCTTCAGCGAGCATGTAACACTGATTTGATGCCAACACTGCCATTTTCAACTTCACTGCTTCAACTAATACTTTTTTTTTAGATACACACCTGCATTTAGCAACAGGAAGGGGCCCTCCCCAGTGCTACTTAGAGGGATCATCAACTAATTTCAGATTAGTCGTTGACTGGTTTCTACTAGCTCTGTTTGAGTTTGTAGAAGTGTTGTGAGTTTTCTGGTGTTGGTTAAAATCGGTAAAATAAACAGGGGTACTGGTGTTACGTGTAGTCAAGACATTAGGTGGAATTTTACCTGAATTGCACTAAGTGGGGTGGCAGGCGTGAAAAAAGACGTTTTTCCTGCCGGCCACAAGGGCGGATTTTTGCGACACATTGTCTGCTTCCCAGCACGTTAATCGTGCAGCCACAAAAAAACACCCTATTTCACTGGAAAAACTCAGCAGGTCTGGCAGCATCGGCGGAGAAGAAAAGAGTTGACGTTTCGAGTCCTCATGACCCTTCGACAGAACTGTCGAAGGGTCATGAGGACTCGAAACGTCAACTCTTTTCTTCTCCGCCGATGCTGCCAGACCTGCTGAGTTTTTCCAGGTAATTCTGTTTTTGTTTTGGATTTCCAGCATCCGCAGTTTTTTTGTTTTTAACCCTATTTCACTGGCAGGCAGCCTCTGAATCGCCTTCCATGTCATTACCTCACTGTGTCCTAACTCCAAGTGCCATATCTAAGCTGCAGTTCGCAAAGCTGGCAGCCTAGGACTGCTCCAGTGAAGACATGGCCCTGACCTCATGACAGCCTTGGTTCAATCATGGACAAAAGAGCTGAACTCCCGAGGTGAGGTGAGAGTGACTGCCCTTGACATCAAGGCAGCATTTGACCAAGTGTGGCATCAAGGAGCCCGAGCAAAACTGGGGTCAATGGGAATCGGGGGGAAAATTCTCCACTGGTTGGAGTCATACCTAGCACAACAGAAGATGGTTGTGGATGTTGGAGGTCAATCATCTCAGTTCCAGCACATCACTGCAGGAGTTCCTCACGGTATTATCCTGAGCCCAACCATCTTCAGCTGCTTCATCAATGACCTTCCTTCCATTATTAGGTCAGAAGTGGGGGTGTACGCTGATGATTGCACAATGTTCAGCACTATTCGTGACTCCTCAGATACTGAAGCAGTCCATGTCCAAATGCAGCAAGACCTGGACAATATCCAGGCTTGGGCTGACAAGTGGCAAGTAACATTCGTGCCACACAAGTGCCAGGCAATACCATCTCCAACAAGAGAAAATCCAACCATTGCCTCTTGTCATTCAATGGCATTACCACTGCTGAAGCCCCCACTATCAACATCCTGGGGGGGTGGGAGGGGTTGCCATTGATCACAAACTGAACTGGACTAGCCAAATAAATGCTGTGGTTACAAGAGCAGTTCAGAGGCTGGGAATCCTGTGGCGAGTAACTCACCTCCTGACTCTCCAAAGCCTGTCCACCATCTACAAGGCACAAATCACCAAACCTCATCCAAGGGCGAGACGAAATTTCCGTGGGAAAGTAAAATGAAAATGAATATCCGTTTTTATGAGGTACGCCTTCAGGAGCTTGATTGTGATGCATGGACATTTTTCTTGCCGCTTTATTGGCAGGTCAGCAACCCCCTGAGGCAGCCGTCTGCCTTCGGGGAGCTCTCCTCGCAGTGATCAGTCACACCCGCGGTGATATCGTCGCTCCCCTCTTCCTGCCCCCTCCTCAGCAGCGCTGAGCTTTTCGGTGCGCGTTTCATGCCGTTAATTGGCCAGCCAGCGTGCAATCGTGCTTGGGGGGGTGGGTGGGGGGGGCGATCGCTGTCAGGGGTCCGTTTCCGGCGGTTCCCAGGCCTGCCGATCGTGCGCGCCCGATAACCGAAAAATTCAGGCCCATGATCCAGTGTGTGGGGTGGGGTGGGAGGGCGATGGTTCTGGTGAGCAGGGCGTATAATGAGATGCTAAAGTGTTAAAATTAGGTTCCCGACGTGCAGTGGGGGGTGGGAGGGGGAGAATGCATCCCCCCATTGACGGGTGGAGCGCACAGTCACAAACTGGCTTCACGATGCGGTGAAACCGATTTTTGCAATCGCCCGATAGTTTCTGCTGCTGCTGCTGCCCGCTACGTAACCTGCCACAAACAGGAGCGGAAAATCCTGACCATTGGCTTTGACTTCAAGGCTTCTGCTAAGACCACCGCACCCAGCCATGAGCGCTGTAGTTACCATCCCCCTTGGCCTCCTGCTTTATTGGGAGATTGAACAGAGGTTACACGGAGGAGCACAAGCCGCTCAAAGAGCAAGAAGGAGTTGGAGGAAATGGGCTCTCGGAAGGTGGTCTTATTCCCCCAGGGTCCGAAGGTGCATTTCTCTTTTAATCTAGGCCAGGAATGGTTTGTGTGACATCTCTGTTTTACGGGGAAGGATGTTCCCTTCGTTGTGCGGGCGGGCCTGGGAGTGGCCACGAAACAGCCCGCTGCCGGCGATCGTGCCCTGACCGCGATTTAACCCTGGCGGGGAGCAATTAAGACCCGCCTAGCATGAAATGCGGCTCCGCGCTGGCCGGGAAGTGCCGAGCGTGGGTGGGGACCTGTCGGCCGCCGGGTTTCCACGGTGACCCACCGCCGGGAAGGCTGCCACGGAGGATGTCTCCTGTACTCTTGCACTGGATTCGAGTGTGGCTCGTTTGCACCTGCGTCACACCCACTCTTGGAAGCAGGCACCAGTGCAGATACCAGCACCTTAGTGGGCATTAAAGCGGCGGCCAGTATATTGGCGCACATCGGTGAGCTCACTTCACACGTGCTTGAGGTGCAGGCGGAGGTAGAGAATACCCAGGGCACTGGCATTCCCAGGACTGCTGGGGAACACGGCGATGCCCAGTCGAAGGCTGGTGATGAGCCTCTGGAGTCGTCCATTAGGCGGCAGACACTGGATGCCCAGCGAGATGTGTGGGAGGATCTGGCGGAGATCCACGAGGATATGTGTGCCATGGTCTCTGTGATGGAGGAGTCCATGCGGAGCATAAGCACTGTGTTGACCCTCATAAACGAGCGCACTGCCTCCTCCATTGAGAGAGTGGTGACTCTCATGGAGAAGCAGCTCCAGGGACAGAGTCAGGGGTACCTGGGGTTGCGCTTGGACCTGCAAACCCTCAGGTGGTCAGTGTCAGTGTGGGAGATCGATGAGGTACCCAGTATCCCAGCTAGGTGCTAGGTGCCCATCCATCAATGGTGTGCAGGGAGGTCCAGAGTGGCCTCACGTTGGCGCATGAGCTGTTTATCATCTCTCAAGGCGCTCTAGATGACTGTAGCAGCTCCTCCCCCCCTCCACCAGTGACTGTGGCATCTGATGAGGCTGTGATGATGTGGGAAATGCCAGCCATGGAACTGGCCTCTCCCTCCCAGGTGGGGCCAGCACAGGCTCCACTGGCCAGAGGACGAGTGCCAAGGTCATCAAGGCCAACAAGACAGCAGAGTCTGTCTGCAATAATGGTGCCAATGAGGGGCGGCACACCTAGAGGTAGCACTCGCAAATGTAAGTTAGAGGCACCATGAGCACAAGAGGGGCAGGTCACGGGTCATTTTATGTTCATTTATTTTTACTTTATGTATACTGGTCCAATGTTGAACACCAGAAACGTTTCTGTTAACATTATTTAGTTGTCAGAATGACACAAATTGTGTTTTCCCTTCATGGCCTGAGTATGCTTCACCTTTTTATTTTGTTGGTGTGGGGAATGCCAGTATGTCGTACTGGACGTAGGTGGCTCTGATCTTTATTGCACGGGCACTGAGCATTCTGTGTGTTCAAATGAAAGGGTTCTTTCAGACATCTGGGGTGGAGGTGGCACGTGTTTGAAGCTGATCTTTGGTAATCTAGCTGAAGGAGCGTTGAACAAGGTGTCCCTGGTGTTCCTGCCCCCCTGCACATTACCGAAGTCTGGTTCCATGCCCTCAGCGTTCTACTCACTGTGCTCCTCTTCGGACTCGCTACTGGACTCATCATCTGTGGCCTGTGCAGCAGCATCAAGATCCTCTTCCTCCAGTGGGTCCTCCCTTGCCAGTGTCAGATTGTGGAGAGTGTAGCATGCAACTACAATCAGTGAGACCCGCTCTGGGGAGTATTGTCGTCTCCCCACTGAACAATGCAGGCACTGGAAGCGCATCTTCAGAAGACCTATGGTCCTCTCTACCACTGCTCTTGTGGAGGCATCACTCATATTGCTACACTGCTCTGCCTCTGTTCTTGGGTGGTGGAGAGGTGTCATTAGCTACCTCTTCAACGGATAGCCAATGTCACCCAGCAGCTATCCGTCCATCCAATCTTGAGCACTGAAGAGCCTCGGCACCTGTGAGTGTCTCCGGGTGTAAGTGTCATGGAAGATGCCAGGGTACCTTGCACAGTCTTGAAGATTGTGCATCCTGTGGTCACACACTATCTGCACGTTCATGGAGTTAAATCCCTTCCTGTTGATGAAGGGATCCGGCTGACCCGCTGGTGACCTGATGGCCACATGTGTGCAGTCGATGGCTCTCTGGACACGGGGCAACACAACAATTGCTGCAAAGCCTCTGGCTCGCTCAGACTGGCAGGCCTCATCCATGCATTAAAGAATAAAGGTTAGTCCCCGCCTGAACAGAGCTTCTGTCATCAGCTTGATGCAACTGTGGACAGCTGATTGGGAGACTCCACACAGATCCCCTGCTGAGCCCTGGAAAGAACCAGAGGCACAGAAGTTGAGGGCCACTGTGACCTTCAGCACCACTAGCATGGGGTGTCCACCCACACAATCGGAGCTGATCTCAGGCCAATCATCTGACAAATGGAGGTCACGGTGTGTGCCTTTAGAAGCGGAGCCTCCTTTGGCATTGCACCTCAGACATATTGAGGTAGCTGCATCGCCGCCTGTAAACCCTGGCAGCGGGAAAGTAGCGTCTTCTGAGGCCCCTTCCACCTTGGACTTCCTGTTGGCCCTGCACCCCTTGTACCTGCACCTCTCCTCCTGCAGGTTCCTCCCCTAGAAGCTGCATAGGGACACCTGGCCTCCTATCCCTTCTGCCCCTCTCTTCCTCCTCAGAGGAGGTGCCTCCAGTGGAGACCACAATCCCCATTATTAGGATAAGGGAGGGCCGTGTGAGACTTGGAAGGGTCCACACTATTTGAATCCTCCAGTAACCTGGCAGACAGCAACGAGTCCTGAAATTAAGCCCGGAAATGCTAAGAATGAAACCTCAAACAGAGATGAAGCTGTCACGTACCAATAAGCAACCAGCTGCAAACTATCTCCAAAACTCCTCACTGCTCACACTGGCAATGTGGCTGATCCTTTTTATCCCACCCTTGGATGAGGTTTATGAAAATGTCGGCTGGCCGCCTGTCTGTTTTGCCTGTGCGACGAGCAGAAAATCGCACAGGTAAGGAAAAATCACAGTCGATTGGAGTGTTAAGGGCCTTAAGTGGATGCTTAATTAATGGCAGACACCTCTACGGGACCCGCACGCGCCCAAGTAAAATATCGTGAAAGTGTGCGATGACATCGGGACGCTCACCCCACATCATCATGCACTATTTTATTCCAGTTTCTGGTCAGGCATGTGCCCGCTCACCCGCCCGTGGGACAAAAAATTCTGCCCCATGACGATACTCATTAAAATCTGCCACCAGGAAGACCTGCAACCTCAGGGCAGAGTGAGGACAGCAGTGCCAGCGGCTGTGCAGGTGGACCATGGCCATGAAGTTCTTTGCATTGGGATCCTCCCAGGCTGAACGATGGCATCTCTAACATCTCCCACTTTTCTATCCACTGCCGTATGAGGGAAGGGAATGATGTTCTGAATGCCATGAGTGGGGAGTGCATTCTGTTCTTGCTCATGAGATAGAAGCAGGCAGAATATGCACATGGTTTTGCTAGGTTAGTGAGCTTCCCCACGGTGCAGGGTGCCACTGACTGCACACACATGGCTTTGTGCGTGCTACATCTAAAGGCAGAGATTTAACACAACCAGAAAGGACCCCATACCTCTAAATGTGCAGTTGATGTGCAGCCATGCTCAGCACACATTGCAGGTGAATGCCCAGTATCCGGGCAGTAGCTCTGATGCCTTTATCCTGCACCTGCTCACTGCTCCTTCAGTATTAGAGCCACCACCTCATTCCAGAGGGTGGCTACTGGGTGGCATGGGTGATCTGCTGATTATAAAAGCAAAATACTGCAGATGTTAGAAATCTGAAATAAAAACAGAAAATGCTGGAAAAACCCAGCAGGTCTGAAGAGAAAAGTTAACGTTTCAAGTCCGTATGACCCTTCTTCAGAGCTAAAGAGAAGTAGAAATGTGATGACATTTATACTGTTTAAGGGGGATGGAGCAGGTGAAGCTGGATAGAAGGCCTGTGATAGGTGGGGGGAAAGGAGCGATTGACAAAGATGTCATTGCCAAAATGACAAAGGGAGTGTTAATGATAGTGGTAAGGGCTAACGGACGTGCTGATTGTGGCATAAAGGTAAGAAAGCAGAATGTGTTAATAGCAGAACAAGGGTCGGCACTCTGTGAAAGAACATCGTAGAACAAGTAACAAGATGGCTCTTTTGTTGGTGGGGTGGGGGAGGGGGTGGTGGTTGGGGAAAAAGGATGGGAAAAAGGATAAAAAGGGGATAAAACAATGAATATATGAATAAAAATGAAAATAAGTGGATAAAAATAAATTTTAAAAAGGGGATTAAAAAAGGGATGAAGGTAGAGAAGAGAGACTGAACTCTCAGGTTATCTGCTGATTACCTGATTCCAACGTTGGTATGCAACCAACCTTATGTGGGTAACAAACATATAATGACTGCCATTATGCCACACAAAACATAATTGAGAAGACTACTGGAATGCTCAAAACAATGGTTCACCAGTGTTATGATGTGGCAGGTGATATGTACCACGGGGACCAAATCCACAAGGGAAACTTAGCCATACTATCACAATGGTTTTGCAGTTTGTATTTCTTACAAGAAAATTTGTGCACTGAATTCAGAAGTAATGAGCCCACTAAAACCTTTAGAGATTTTAAAAATTAAATTAAAACATTTATTAACAAAAGAAAAGATTTCAGGCACATACATAAGATTACAGATATTTACTACTCTAACAAATCCCAAAAGTCCTAATTAACCTGACTCCCAACTATACACCCTCTTTAAGGTAACAGTTCAAAATAGATTTTAAATTTAGATAGGCACTCCAGCAAGATTACCACAGCACCCACTCGACAGTGGAATTCCAAAGGCCTTTTAACACAACTTTAGTTACTGGACACAGCAGACTTCTGCAAAAGTGGCTAGAGACTTCCTCCAGGTCTGTCACATGGTGTACTGTTCAGAATTTTAAAAGGCCAGATCTCTACATAGTCTTCCATCCCTCTTTATAGGCACATAGGAACAGGGGAAGACTATTCAGCCCATTGAGCTTGCTCCGCCATTCAATACAATCATGGCTGATTGAACACTTTAATGCCTTTTACCCACACTATCCCCATAACCCTTTACTTTATTGTTAATCAGAAATCTACCAATTGCTACCTTAAACATACTTAATGACTGAGCTTCCACAGCCCTCTGGGGTAGAGAATTCCAAAGATTCACAGCCCTCTGAGTAAAGAAATTTCTCCTCATCTCGGTCCTAAGTGGTTTCCCCCTTATTCTGAAATTGTGTCCGCTGGTTCTAGACTCCCCAACCAGTGGAAACATCTTACCTGCATCTATCCTGTCTATTCCTTTAAGTATTTTGTAGGTTTCAATGAGATCACCTCTCAGTCTTTGAAACTCTAGAGAATACAGGCCCCCAGTTCACCCAATCTCCCTTTGTAAGACAGTCCCGCCATCCCCGGAACTAGTCTGGTGAGCCTTCGTTGCACTCCCTCTATGGCAATTAAATCCTTTGAGGTAAGGGGGCCAAAACTGTACAGGTATGGTCTAACCAAGCTTCTATACAATTGAAGCAAGGCTTCACTACACTTGTGCTCAAATCCGCTTGCGATAAAGGCTAACATTCCATTAGCCTTCCTAATTGCTTGCTGCACCTGCATGTTAGCTTTCAGTGACTTATTGACAAGGACACCCAGGTCCCTTTGTATATCTACACTTTCCAATCTCTTACCATTCAGGAAATACTCTGTGCATCTGTTCCTTCTATCAAAATGGATAACTTCACATTTTTCCACATTATATTTCAGCTGCCATGTTCCCTCCCACTAACTAAGTCTATCCAAATTCTCCTGCAGCCGCTTTACATCTTCCTCACAACACAAATTCCTGCTTACCTTTGTATCATCCGTGAACTTGGAAATATTACATTTGGTCCCCACATCCAAATCATTGATATATGTTGTGAACAGCTGGGGCCCCAAGTACTGATCCTTGAGGTACCCCACTAGTCAAACCTGCCGATGTGAGAATGACCTGTTTATTGCTACTCTGTTTTCTGCCTGTTAGCCAATCCTTAATCCATGCCTATATATTGTCTCCTATCCCATGTGCTTTTAATTTGCTAATCAACCTCCTGTGGGGGACTTTATCAAAAGCCTTCTGAAAATCCGAGTATACTAGGCCCACCAACTCTCCTTCATCAATTTTGTTAGTAACATCCTCAAAAAAACTCAAACAAGTTCGTAAGACATGATTTCCCATTTGCGAATCAATGCTGACTATGCCCAATCAGATCATGATTATCCAAGTATCCATTTATCACATTTTAATAAAGAAAAAAAATGTCCCTCATGTGACAGTATCACAGGAGCTGAGACACGTCAATGAATTTTATTATAAATTTTTATTAAACTTTAAAAACTTTAATGAAACCTCATCCTGCCCGTGGATGAGGTTTCATGATAAATGCGAAGGCTGCCTGGGCTCTTTGTCTGCCCGCTAACCTTAAGGTTAGATGGGCAGCACCATTAGTGATTTTAATTGGACTTTAAATGGCCTTAATAGGCCTTTGACAATTCGGCGGACGTGCAGCCAACTCCACTCTGACTCTGCTCCGACTCCGACTCTGAACTGAGGATCTGAATGACACGCGGTGACATTGGGACACACGCCCGATGTCACCACATGTCATTTTATGCTTCGGCAAGCAAGGCCCGCCCAAGCTTGCCGACCCAAAGATTCTGGCCTAGTGTGTGTCTATGTGTGTGGCTTAATTGGACTAAAACCAGCTGGTATGCATGCTTTGATATATAGTAGTTTTGAGATGCTGATTAGATAAACTTAAGGAGTAGAAGGTAAAGTGTAGATTTGCATTTGTTGAATAAACCATTCAAAAGAATCGGTAAAATCTTGCACCTAGCTAGGAGAGGCCAAGTAAGCAATGTGTTTATTTTACTAATACAATTGGTGGAATGAAAGGATTATTGTTAGGAGAGGTAAAATTAAAAAACAATGGAAAATTTACAGGGGAAGCTAGGTATAACCTGAAAGGAGTTTGTGTGTGTGAGTCAGAGGCACTTAAGATCCAGCCCGCCTGTAAGCCTACAACTGTGTCTGAAAAGGAACCAAATTGCAAGGGACCTTATTTTGAATTCATAAGGTCAAATATGCTTTGCCTGATGTCTGTTTAAAGTCTATGGGGTTTTGTTGCCTTGCTGATGATTTACCCGGGACTGATTAATTTGGGGATTTGTTTAAAAGTTATTATGATAGTAATTTGTCTACATGTGTATGTATTTAATTTTTTGTAAATTAATAAATGTTTAATTTAGTTTTATATAAAAAAACCTCTTGAGGCTTGGTGGGTTTATTCCTGAATTCAGAGCTGCATCTCAAACATACCAACTGAAAATATAGGTTATGACAGTTGTTCAAGTTTCCCTCTGGTATATAAACAACTCAGCCTTTACCAACTGCTGTGTCATAATAGCTGTATCCTAAAAATCTCCCAATCCTCAGGTTTACCAATACTTCTGGCAACTTTATAAGCCTTTACTTTTAATCTTATACAATTCTTAACTTCCTTTGTCAGCCATAGTTGATTGACATTTTTGGGCTTTTTGCACTTAAAGGAATGTATAGGTGCTGTAAGCTATGTAATAGTTCTTTGAAGATTATCCATTGCATATGTACAGTCTTGCCTTTTAAGGTATTTTCCCAATCCACCTCAGCCAATTTGTCCCTCATGCCTTCATAATTTCCTTTATTCACTTTAACACCCTTGCTTCAGACTGAATTAACTCACTTTCAAACATAATGTGAAATTCTATCATATTATGGTCACTCAGCCCGAAAGGTTCTTTTATACCAAGATTATTAATTAGCCCTATTTCATTATTTAATATTAGGTTTAAAATAGCCTGTCCTCTAATCAGCTTCTCAACATACAGCTCTAAAAAAAAATCGCTAAGACATTCCAGAAACTCATTTCCACAACATTAGTGCTTAATTGGTTTACCCAGTCTATGTGCATAATGACGTCACCCATGATTACTGTATTGCCCATGCTACATGCTTCTCTCATCTCCTGAGTAATACCATGCCACATATCACCATTACTATTTGGTGGCCTATAAACAACTCCAACCAATGTCTGCTGCCCTTTGCTGTTTCTTAACTCCACCCAAACAGATTCCACACATTGTTCTTCCAATCTGAGATCCACCCTTACTAATGCACTGATCCCATCTCTTCTTATCAGCACAACTCCACCTCCTTGCCCTTCATGTTTGTCCTTCCTAAAAGTCGGATATCCTTGAGTATTCAGTTTCCAGTCCTGGGGGAGGATTTCTCCCTCATTGGGTGGGCTCGGCGGGGTCGGTCAGGAAGCCAACCCACCACCCGCGACTGGGGCTGGACCATGATTTCACGCTGGCAGGCCAAGTAAGGCCTGCCCAATGTGAAATGTGCATGGCACATGCGCGTGGATGCGTATTGGAAAAGTTCCCGGAGGCGCAGAGCTGCCTCAGGGCGATGAACAGTTTAAAACATTATAAATAAAGACTTTAAAAACATCATAAAACATGTCCCCTCAGGTGAATCCGTCATATGAGCAGGGCCATATTATAAATGAAATGTTAAAATTTTAATTTTATTTTTATTTGCTGTTGGAAACCCTATCCCACCCATGGATGAGGTTTCCTAAAAAAATGCAAAGGCTGCTTGGCCTTTTCACCTGCCCGTCAACCGTCAGGTTGGACTGGCAGCGAAAAATTTATTTCAATTACCTTTTCAATGGCCTTAATTGGCCTTTTAATTGTAGGCGCACACGTCTGCCGACCAAAATATCATGGGAGTGCGCGATGATGTTGAGATGCTTGCCAGACGTCATTGCCCGTCAATCTATGCCCGGCCGAGTCAGGAGTGTGCCCGCCCGACAAGCTAAAAATTCTGGCCCTGGTCACCATGCAGCCATGTTTCTGTAATGACATTTATATCATAACCATTTACCTCTCTATTTGTTCCTTTAGACCATCTACCTTATTGCGATTGCTGCGCACATTCAGGTCAAATGCCCTTAACTGTGTATTTTTGACACCATGCTGCATTTGCTCTGCTTTGTTTCTCCTGCCTTCTGGTGTCACTACTACTTCTTGTTATCAACTTTACTTCCTTCCAATTTGGGCCACCCCTCAGGTCCCCCCCTTCCCCGATAAACTAGTTTAAACCCACCTCAACAGCATTAGCAAATCTCCCTGCAAGTATATCAGTCCTAGTCCTGTTAAGATGTAACCCGTCCAGCTTGTACAGGTCTCACCTGCCCCAGAACTGGTCCCAATTCCTTCAGAAATCTGATGCCCTCCCTCCTACACCTAATTGTCTAACCGCTTATTTAATCGATCAATCCTCCTATTCCTATACAAAAACAGAATTACCTGGAAAAACTCAGCAGGTCTGGCAGCATCGGCGGAGAAGAAAAGAGTTGACGTTTCGAGTCCTCATGACCGAAGGGTCATGAGGACTCGAAACGTCAACTCTTTTCTTCTCCGCCGATGCTGCCAGACCTGCTGAGTTTTTCCAGGTAATTCTGTTTTTGTTTTGGATTTCCAGCATCCGCAGTTTTTTTTTGTTTTTATCTCCTATTCCTATGTTCACTAACCATGTGGCACTGGGAGTAACCCTGAGGTTGCTGCTCGAGGTCCTGCTTTTTAATTTCCTTCCTAACTCCCTGAAATCTGCTTTCAGGACCTCATCCCTCTTCCTACCTATGTCATTGGTACCGATGTGGACCACGACTTCTGACTGATCCCCCCCCTCCCTCCGAAGGATGTCCTGGCAGTCGTTCCGTGGCATCCTTGACCCTGGCACCAGGGAGGGAACACACCATCCTGAAGTCACGTTTACTGCTGCGGAAATGCCCGTCTGATCCCCTGACTATGGAATCCCCTATCACAATTGCCCTTCCATTCTTCTTCCTCCCCCCGCTGTACAGCTGAGCTGCTTGTGGAGCCACAGACTTAGCTGTGGTTGCACTCCCCTGAGGAACCATCGCCCTCACCGGCATCCAAAATGGAAAGTCGATGAGCAAGCAGGATTGACTCGGGCACCATCTACCTGGTTCTCTTAGACCCTTTCCCTCTGTGGCTGTAGGTTTCTGACCTGCGGTGTGACCACCTCCCTAAATGTGCTGTCCACGTGGTCCTCTGCCTCACGATGCACCACAGTGACTCCAGCCACTGCTCGAGTTCCAAAACCCGGAGCTTGAGCCTTGTGCAGCTGGTGACGCTTCCTACAGATGTGTTTGTCTGGGACACTTGGTGCGTGCACGACTTCACACATATTGCAGGGTGTACAATCCACTTAGCTGAGCTGAACTGTCATCCTGTAACTCTAAAGACTAATTATTACACTTAGGCCAGAATCTTCAGGTCGGTGAGCGGGGGGCGAGGCTACTCACCAACGCATAAAATGATGCGTGATGACATCGGGCATGCGTCCCAACATCACCGCACGTCATTCTGATCCTCAGTTCGGCGGGTGCGCAGTGGAGTCGGCTGTACGCCTGCCGAACTGTCAAAGGCTTATTAACATCATTTAAAACTAATTAAAGTTCTTAACTGAGCTGTCCGTCCAACCTTAAGGCTGGCGGCAGGCGAAGAGTCTAGGCGGCCTTCGCATTTATCATGGAACCTTATCCAGGGGCGGGATGAGGTTTCACCAAGGGTTTATAAATTAAATACATTTTTTTTAATTAAAGTTCATTGACATGTCACAGCTCATGTGACACTGTCACAAGAGGAGACATGTCTTTAAATTATTTTTATTAAAATTTTTTAAAAAATCACACTTATTTCCCTGTGCCTCAGAGATTTCTGCGCTCTTTAACGCACATCTGGGTGTGTGTCATGCTGGGCGGGTCTCAATTGGCCCACCTACGCAAAATGGCAGCGCACCGCCGATTACTGGCGGCAATCTGCGCGCCTGCCCACATCCGCTCCCACCCAACTCCGCCCCCCGGCGGGGAGAAAATTCTCCCCTTAGAGTAAGGAGAATGAGTAGAATAAATTACTAGTAACTTAACTTTCCTACACTTACGCTAACTTTATCTTACTTTGGTTTACTTTATTATTTTATTTCACTTTGACTTGATTTAACTTTACTTCCCTATTGCTAGTGTTCCTCACTGAAATCCGTGTAGGTTCTCCTTCATAAATGATATGTTTTTTTCTAGTTTTAAGCTTTTTAAACACAATCCCTAACAGCAGCTTCTCACCAACCAATGAACTTACAGTTTCCTGTGAAGTCACTCATAGATTTTTTTTTCAAACTCAGCCTGCTGCCCGAGTAGAGGTGTCCCTTGTAGGTCCGAGTGTCTCTGCTCCCGGGAGATGAGTGAAGGCCCCGAGCCTTGCCCTCTATTTATCTGCTGTCTGAGTAGAGATGTCCCTGGCAGGTCCAGCTGTCTCTGCTTCTGGAAGATTCTTTAATCTGTAAATTCTATTGTTCTTTATGTCTTTGGAAATGTACTTTTCCCATAATATAAAAATCTTTCATGTTGCCAATATGGTCAGTACCTTTGGGAAAATTAAACACACTGCTTGGACTTGCTTATCTTATTAATTGTAAACATCCTATCATTCCTTTGAAACCTAAACAACCCCTTCATTTATCTAAAAGTGCAAATTTCCTTCACATCCTACATGGTGAGACCTCATTCATGTTTGGTCATTAGCATTTCAAATGCCTTTTACCCCTAACCTCTTTTGATAATTGCAAACTTGCAGTCTATCTGACTCCAAATCAATTAAGTCACACAGACAGAACTGTACATGCTCACACTCATAAGCCTACTTTACAATAAACTGCAATAATATTATGAACAATATGATAGTTTCATGACACCAGCCTGGACCCTGGGTGATCCCTGCAGTGATCCCTAAAATGTGTGTGTCATGATTATTCACGATCTGCTGTTCCCTACACAACCAGATATACTGAGCAGCTGAAGAGGAGGAGGAGAAGAATGGGAAGGGAGGAGGCAACCAACATATCTCCAACTGGGCTGTCTATTATTGCATCATCCAACTGCAGTACTGAAGAAAAAAACCCGAATTCCCCATTCCACAACAAACCCACACCTTATCTTCCCTCTGTCACTGACCATTGCAGCATTCTCTTGGCTATGGTGCTGAAATAAAAGTCACCACAAAACAATCATTCCAGAGCAACTTAATCAAACAAATTATTCCAATATCCTATACAAAAGTTGACTTTAGCACACTGTGGGTTCCCTTAGTGTCTGCTTTGTAAGTGCTTTTGCCCAGCCTGTTCCTTCTAGGCAGTGCTATCAAAGTGCTGCAGCATAGTTGGTGGAAGGCTGCTGACTTCCACTGGAAGAGACTGCAAACTTGAAGGACGATCTTGAGCAGCTTTGGGCCTAGAAGGACCAGCTTTGGTCTGCACCGTCTCAGCCTGGGTGGCATGAGTCTAGGTTGGCTGAGTGACCGGCAGCAGCAAGGTGGAGTGGCAATTGTGAGAGAACAAATGCTGTCATCCTGAGAGAAGACAGCAGGTTTATGCTCCACGGAGCTGGTACCCCAGGTAGGTAGATTGCTGGACTGCTGTGAGAGCCTGCAAGCCCTTTGGAAAACTGGTATACACGGCTATATTGGCAGCAGCCTGAGCCTGCGTGCCACCAAGCTGACCTCAAATGGCAACAATCTGAGATTACATAAATTCAGTCTAAGCTTCCACTGCAACACTCAGATATTGGTTTCAGTTTGTGTTGCAATGGACACAGAGACATCGACCATCAAACCATGGATCAGGGTGGGTCGGCCAGCGTACTCATGGAGTTGGTTACCACTTCCACCTGGAAAGGGTGGATTCCAAGCTTGGCAAAAGCCCTGTGCCAAGTTGGTGCCAGACTCCTCCATGCTTGAGAGAAACAATAGATTTTCACCAAGTATTTTGTTATGCATATCCATCAACCTTCTTTTTGTACGCTGTTCCATCAAAGTTTTCATCTAGTCCTCTGCAGCAGAACTCTTGTGTGATCTCACCCCCTGGGAAGCTGGTACCTAAACTACCCTCCCCCCCCCCTGCCCTGGCTACCGGCCACTCATGTCGGGTGACTCACCATGTGCAGATCCTGTCTTTGTGCTACCCTCTAAAGCACATATTGTGCCAGTATCAGAGCTGCTGGCTGCAAGTGGGAAATTAAGTGATGGTGTCTCATCCTGCCCCTTTTACCATTCATATTCCTGCACAACTGCCTGTTAAGGCAGTAGCGCTTGGGAATCTGAAAGGTGAAAAGCACAAGAGTACCTTTGTAGTGAGGGGAGAGAGGGAAAACAAGAGATTGGTGCGTGGTTATAATATTTGTAGCCTATAAATGAAAGAGATTATGTGATAAGGGGGAAGTGGGATATGAGAGGTACATCAGTTAGGAACATATTGTCACCTTCAATGGTTTCAGCCCTGTCAGTGGGCACAGCCTCAATTGTGGCTACTCCAGTGATGGGCAGCACTGTTTCTTCCATCATGGTGAAGACATGCAGCAGTGCCTGTCCTCTGCTGGTCAGGTGCTAGTGCCTCTCATTGTGCACCATCTTGTCCTGCAAAGGAGAGGAAAGTGTATCTGTGAGCTTGGTGCAATACCTTAGGGAGATGTGCCTGACATGGTTGAGTAGCTGAAAGTTTGTGCAGATTGTGAGATGTGGGTACGAGGCAGCCAGCAGTGGTACGTGTTTGGGTGCCAGTTGGATGAGTCGTGGTTAATAGAGATTGTTGACACATTGATAGGTTGCAAAGAATTGTTATGAGAATGGTTCCAGGGATGAGGAACTTCAGTTATGAGGTTACATTGGAGAAGTTGGAGAAGGGAAGGCTGAGAGGAGATTTAATAGAGCTTTTCAAAATCACGATGGGTTCTGGACAAGGTAGACAAGGTGAAATTGTTCCCTTTAGTGGAGGGATTGAGAACCAGAGGGCACAGATGTAAGATAATTGCAATAGAAGCAATGGCGACCTTTTCACGCAGAGAGTGGTTGGGGTCTGGAATACTGCCTGAGAGTGCGGTGGAGGCTGGTTCAACTGAGGCTCTTAAAAGGGAACTGAATCGTTATCTGAAAAGGAAAAGAATGCAGGGGAATTGTCATGGGGAAAAGGCAATAGCGGCACTAGGTGAATTGCTCCTTCAGATGGCCAGCACAGACAGGATGGGCCAAATGGCATCTTTTCCGTGCTGTAATATTCTAATATCTCTATGGCCAGAATTTCACACTCCCCCACTGGTGGGTTTTTGGATGGGGCAAGAGGGAGCATGAAACTGAAGGGACGGGATTCCCTCCATGTTCCTGCCCACACCGACCACACATTGATTTTACGCTGGGGTGGGCAGAGCCTCAGACAGGACACCAGCCCTTGACCCAGTTGAAGCCCTTAAGTGATAAATTATTGGCCACTTAAGGGCCGTTTCCCACCCAGCCTCAATTTGTAGGCTGGTGGGAGAACTGGACTTCTGTGGAGGAAGCCTGAGAAAGAATTGATTTACTTGGGCAGGTGGGGATGGGAGTGCCTCCATCAGAAACCCCCTTCTGAAGTCAGACGTTCTTAAGGTCCGATGACCTCCAGATGCCTCTCCCCCCACCGGCATCTCCCCGAGACCCCGATTGCCCCTTCATGCCCACCCCCCCTCCTCCCACCAGGCCTTTCCTAACCTCCCACCCTGGGACCCCTTGAACTTACCCGGGCCTCTGCTTCCCAGACTTAGGCTCCGCCGAGCTCCTGAACTACTACGTCTGTCCACTTCAGCACTGCAGGGACAGGGATTGGAGAGCTGCCGGCCAATCAGGACTTCCTTCTGAGTGAGGGGCAGAAGTCCCGCCTGCAGCCACTTAATGCTCATTCGAGCATGAAGTGACTGAGGGGCATTCAGCGTTGGTGGGTAAGTGTTCTCGCCATCTCTTTGGATAGCAGGAAGCAAGACCCCGCCATTCAAAAAATTCAGGCCCATAATTCTATAGGTGTAGTTGATAGGAAATGGATTTGAAGATGCACTCACTGATCGTGATCACTCGCGTGTGGCCATTGAACTTTTCATGGCACTGCATTCAATTCCACGAAGCTAGATGCTTGGCATTGACTGATGGCCAACTGCCCCCACTGCCTGGAGACTATGCTGGCTCTCTGTGGAAAGGGGATGTCACTCCTCCTGTTCACCTCAACCACTGCGGCCTCCAGTGCTGTGTCAGAGAAACTCAGAGCACATTCCCTGTCCTCTCGTGACATATTCAGTCTTCCTACAGGTCAGGCACTCTTGATGATGCTTATTAAAGCTGGACAGACAAGTCAGTCGAATGTGATATCTCATGGTCAAATTCAAACCGAGGCAATGGGAGTGACTTTCACCTTTACCACCAACTGGCAAAGCAGATCACCTGCCCATTATACAGCATGTCTAATTGTCAGCTCATTGAGATCAATGGCAGCCTTCCTGCTGAAGATCGGGCAGGCAGGAGTCTGCCAACCAGCATCGAGAGAAGTCTGCTGGAAACAACATGGGGCTATTGTGAGAAAACGGTAACTGGAGAGGGACAATAACACCCATTATCTTGTTCAAAATGCACAGCAACAAGGTAAATATGTCACCAAGGAGAAAAATAAACAAGAAAGATTGTCTATTAAGATTCATAAAGATCTGTGTGTTTGTGCTTATCATACCTATTACCATTATCTCTCATCTGGCTGAAAGTTTCTAGGGAACACTTATTATCTTTCCTTCATTCATTAAAGTGTAAAGGCATTGTCTCAGTATGTGAATTCTCAAAAGTACACAGGCAGAATAGTTTTTGGTTTGCTTAACAAAATAAGGCGACTGTTTTACTGACTTCAGTTTTACTGCTGCTTGGTTGAATGTGCATTCGAATACACTCAAAAACCTAAAAATAAGAACATTCTTTCAGACACGAAGGATTGGATTTTCCCGACGTTGGGAAGACTCTGTTGATCTTTAAACATGGCAGGTGGGACCTGGATGTGGAGGCCCCATCTCCATTTTGGACAGATCCAATTTTTTTCTGGCAGGGTGAAGGGGACGGGTTACGATTTACATGGGAGGGAAAACCAAACTTAGCAGGGAAATATAAAATTAGTGCTGAGTTCAAACAGACACCATTTTGTCTGTTGCAAGGGCCTTAACCCACAGTGTATGGGTCACAAACTGATGGAATAGATGTAAATGCTCTTAAAGGGCAGTCTGTGTAACTGTCATGACCTAAAGCTTTTTTCAATGCCCCACTCTTTAAACTTAAAAAAAGCTGCAATTGTCAATGAGAATGAAAAAAAAACTGCTTTGGTTGACAGGAACAGATTAGAAAAAAGTAGCATCTGGTCAGGTGGCTTCAATAGAGCTCTGTGTTGACATTTTGCCACAGGCTATCATTGTGTCATTATAAATACTTGGCTGAGTATCAAAAGCTACAATTATCTTAGTGGGTTCTGAGTTCACAGTTTGATTGAATCTCAGAATCACAGATTTGTTACAACACAGAAGAAGGCCATTCAGCCAACTGGCTCTCTGAGCAATTCACTTAGTTCTATCCTCACGCCTTCTCCCCATAATGCTGTACATTCTTCCTTTTCAGATAACAGTCTAATTCCCTTTTGAATGCTTCGATTGAACCTACCGCACACCAAACCTTAACCACTCACTGTGTAAAATAAGTTTTTCCTCATAATACATTTGTTTCTTTTGCCAATTACTTTAAACCTATGCCCTCTCATACTCGATCCTTTCACGAGTGGGAACTGTTTCTTCCTACCTACTCAGCTAAGAGCCCCCATGATGTTGAATACTTCTGTCAAATCTCAGGTCAACCTTCTTTTCTTGAAGGAAAACAGCACTAACTTCTCCAATGTGCCTTCATAATTGAAGTTCCTCATCCCAGAAACTATTCTCGTGTATCTTTTGTGCAATACTCCAGCAGAGGCCAAACCAGTGTCTTTTTAAAATTTATTTGCAGGATGTGGACATCGCAGGCTAGGCCAGCGTTTATTGCCTGATCCGAATTGTCCTTGAAAAGGTGGCAATGAGCTGCCTTCTTGAACCGCTGCGGTCCCTGTGGTGTAGATACATCCACAGTGCTGTTAGGGAGGGATCTCCAGTATTTTGACAGTGAGAGCAACAGTGAAGTAAAGTTCCAAATCTGGATGGTGAGTGGCTTGGAGGGGAACTTCCAGGTAGTGGTGTTCCATGTATCTGCTGCCCTTGTCCTTCCAGATGGTAGCAGTCATGGGTTTGGAAGGTGCTGCCTAAGGAGTCTTGGTAAGTTCCTGCAGTGCAGCTTGTAGATGGTACACACTGCTGCCACTGTTTGTCACTGTTTGAGGGAGTGAATGTTTGTGGATGGGGTGCCAATCAAGCGGGCTCCTTTGTCCTGGATGGTGTTGAGCTTCTTGAGTGTTGTTGGAGCTGCAGTCATCCAGGCAAGTGGGGAGTATTCCATCACGCTCCTCAGGGGGGAAGGAGTTCAGGGGTAGGAAAGACTAAGGGTGGAGGATGGAGTAAGGGTGGAGGAGGGAGGAAAGGGTAAGGGGGGTATCCAGGTGAACGTGCAAGGTAGGGGTCTTTGGAGTCAGTGACTGCCTCCAGGATAACGAATTGAGTGCGGGCGCAGTATGAGGGAATGCTGAATATGATAGAGGACAGATTGAGCCGGTGGGGTGGGAGGGTGACATTGCGACGGCAGTTGTAGAAGGGATGGCGAGGGGGGTTGGTGGGGACTTGAGGCAGACACAGACTTGGGACTGGGAAGGAGGAGGCCAGGGAGGTCAATGTGGATAGGGGTGGGATTCTAAGGAAGATAAGGAACGTGCACATTCACCTGGACATCCTGAAATAACAAGGGTTCTGGCTGGTAGGTGACAGTGGGGAGGTGCATGGTGATGCTGGGGGTGTCAACAATGATGGGGAAAAGGACATCGGTAACTGGGGGTGGGGAAAAGACGGGGGGAGCTGCAGACGTACTTAACCACCATGCTTCTGAAATCAAAAGTGAGGAAGCCTCAAGCTGAGTTTAGACTAAGGATGGAGGAAGGTGCTGCATGGGAGTGTGATCAGTGGGTGGACGGAGATGCAGGTCAGCTCAGATGGACAACTGAAAGAGAACTCTAGCAGGCAGCATTGAAAATGCTCAGGACATTGAGATGAATGTGATGGAGGAAGGCTCCGTGTGCGTAGGAGAGTGCTTATATGAGGATCCGTAAGGCCCTGCCACACACATACCTCTCTCTCCAGAATCGCCTGTGGTCTGACTGTGCAGCTGAACTGCTAGTGGAGCTGAGGGATGCATGGAGAGCACTTGTGAAACCTATGAAGCTGAAAGGCACCATTACACATTACTCCGTGAAAGTGAACATATTTTCAGATTATAAAGTGACAAAGTGTTTTCACCCATGTAACCATTTGTGATCAGAAATTCTTAACTTTTCTAGGCCTACCACTTCTTCTAGGTGCTGCCCTGACATCCGCAGCAGAGGTGGAGACAGCCTGAGCAATGGTTGGCCCTGTTGCCTCTGATGACTTTGGTGTGGGTCCTCTGGAGAGGCGAGGCCTTGAGGTACCTGGCTGGCTTTGGCTGTCCTCCTGTGGGCCAGCTGTTCCCTTTGCGGTGACAGAGCACAATGTTGAGGGGGTCACAGGCAAAGGGGACTCAGAGGGAGAGGCCAGTCTCTGAGATTGCTGAGTGAATGACTCAGGGGTGTCCAGCTGCTGCTTCTCCTCCCTTTTGGGTGCCCAAGGGCCCTGGCCTGACTCCTTGAGGGGAAGGAGCACCTGGAGGGATGTCGAGGTGCCCTATTTCCCTCTCACGTTGCCACTGCAGGAACTCACCCATGGTTCTCATGATGGAGTGCAGGTCTGCACACATCTCCGCGTTCTGCCGGACCAGGGTCTCTATGGCGTCCACCATCCTTCCCATGGAGACCTCCATTCATGCACATGTGGGCACCACTTCATCACAGCAGGCAGACACACTCCTCTGACAAAACATGCCACGCCATTGAGGGCTTCCAACAGCTCTGCGTGATGCTCCCCCACTTCTGCTGACTCTCTATGATGAGCTGCAAGGCCGAATCCAGAGTCTCTTCATCTGACTCGGACTTCATAGATGCCTCTTCCCCAGGAGCTCGGCTGAGCCTGCCTGCCTCCTGCTGCAGACTCATGTCCGTGCAGTGTCCACCAGATTGTGAATCCAAGCATGCTCTAGATCTAGGTCCCGCTGAGGTGTGTGTATCTGCACTGGTGCAGGGTGTGGGTAAGCGCTGTGACAGGTCTTCCAGGCTGCTTATTTCCAGCTCTTCAATGGAGGAGGTGTCCTCTTGGCTGGAGGTGAAGACCTGGATGGAGCTGAGGGACTGGCTGGCTGAGGGTGTCAGTCACTCGGCAGAACTTCCTATGAACCAAAGTAGAGATAACTAGTGCATGGCAGCAAAGTCAAAACCGGACAGACAGCACTCACAGTTGTTTGAGAGAGGGATGATGCAGTGCAGGATCCTCATGAGTGTTCACCAATGACCTCACCGTCCCCGCAGGCACAGCCCACCTCCTCACTATTCACCACGATGGAATACTCTTCAAAGTGAATGAGGGGTCTAATGTTGGCCACTCCACCAACTCTCCCTGCTGATATGAGCCAACTTCAGCTGCATGAAAACAAATGTGAGTGAGAGAGCAGGACACATGGCACTATGTGGAATGAATGTTGCCATGGATGGGATGAGGACACCTCCAGAGGATATGAGCTTTATCAAGCTGTGAGAGCGTGTGTGAATGTTAGTGGTGTTGCCCCTTGGATGTGTGATGGGTTTGTTAATGTGTGAATTAAGAGTGATGAGAAGAGTGACCCAGGCAGAATGGATAATACCATTCATCCTCTTCCTGCACTAGATGGCTGTTCGCTTTTGCAGGACATTGACCACCACTGCCACAGCCTCCCATGCTGGTTTTCACCCAGAGCAGGGTTAGAGGACATTGTGGCAGGGCTCCACTGAGTCCAGCAGCAACCAAGGGAAGCATCATTAAATCTGGGGATGCAGCATTTGTTTTTTATTTGTTCATGGGATGTGGGCATCACTGGCTGGCCAGCATTTATTGCCCATCCCTAGTTGTCCTTGTTCAGAGGGCATTTAAGAGTCAATCAGTCATATATAGGTATAGGTCAAACTAGGGACAGCGGATTTCCTTAGAGAACCAGATGGGTTTGTACAACAATTATCTTCAAACTTTAATTTCAGATTTTTATTGGATTCAAATTTCACCATCTGCCGTGGTGGGATTTGAACCCAGGTCCCCAGAGCGTTACCCTGGGTTTCTAGAATACTAGTCAATGATAATACCACTATGCCATCACCTCACCTCCCACATTCCCTCTCTTTGGCAGCCATCAGTTCCTCGCAGCTTGCTGCTATTCTTTAAAGAGTGGTAGCAAATGCAGGACTGACCTTTAAATATGGCACCCGGTTTACTGAAGGCCTGAGGTGATGGCAGGGCAGGTCAATCAAAGGTCACCCCACCAGCGAAACAGCATGTTTCCCGGGAATGCAAGATTAATGAGATGGGATTGGGACGATGCAGTGTGAAAAGCTGCCACTGCCACCCATTATTGCACTTTATGCAAATTTAGGATGATTCTGCCCTTTTGTGTTCATTGTACAAGTACACAAATCTCTCTGAGCATCAACACTTAGAAGTTTCATGCCTCTTAAAAACAATTCAGCTTTTCTTTCCCTAATATCAAAGTCCTACCTGCCTTGCTACATGGACCATGAGAACTGGACCCTCTCCTCCCACGCCAAGCTCTTCTCCAACCATGAGGAGATATCCAGAATCCTAGTATCCTACCACTGAGCAGGCAACACAATCTTCAGAATTCCCAATCTTGGCTGCAGAGAACAGAATCTATTCAGCTGATTGTGCTGTCTCCCATCATGAAAATGTTCCTTTTCACTCCATCCACTTGAATGGGCTCCTGCACCATGATGCACCATGTACCCTGCAGTCCTTGTTCTGAAGAAGCTCTTACCTGTTGGACAAAGGGAAGGTACCTTGACAGATGGACTGCCTCCAGAAACAAAAGGCTGGTTTTTCAATTTGGAATCAAGAACACAGAGGCCGGATGATTTCCAGGCTCTGTCACTGATGCAACACAATTTTTAAAGGGAAAGGCCCTAATTGGCTTGGAGGCAGGTTCACTGCTGACTTAGGGGCTGAGGGAGCAGGGGGAACACGGAAACATGTTCTGGAAGGTGATTTTAAAAGACAAACGGCAGCCAAAACTGGGATTGCTGTTGCCTGGAGGTATGAAACAGACAGGAGAGCAGAGGTCCTGCAGCCTCAGGTCCACAAGAGTCTCTGAACGGTCACTCCTCAAGTACTCAAGTCTCTGCTCAAGCGATGGCACCTTTGTGCCACTGCATGAGTGCTTCAGTTTGACTATCTATTTTAATACAACGTTTTTCATTAGCAGCCACAATCAATAATGGTTTCCTGCTGTGTTGCCAAAAGATGTGCTCTAACCTGTCCTAGGTTTTGCTATTCCCATCATTAACTGTGAAAATTTGTTTCTGTCCTTCTCTAGCCTGTTAACAAGCTCGTCATTGAGTTTAACAGCAAACTAATTGGAGGTGTGCAAGTTTCCAGCTCCCTCCCTCACCCCCATCCTCCTTTTTAAAATTCCAATGCGTCACAGAGGCACATCATCCAAGTGCTCTATTTTCAGAAAAAGCCTGCACCCAACTTGCCCCCTCGGCCAATTGAAAATTCAACCCAAAGTGTCCAGGTAACTCTCTCCCTCCCTGATGCTCCACAATGTCTGCAGCTTGGACTTCAGCCCAACCACTTTAATCTGAAGATCATTGAACTGAATTCACTGACCACAGATGTGGTTGTCCTGGGACCACAATGGTATCCAAAAACTAGACCATAAGACATAGGAACAGAAATTAGGCCATTCGGTCCATCGAGTCTGCTCCGCCATTCAATCATAGCTGATAAGTTTCTCAACCCCATTCTCCCGCCTTCTCCCCGTAACCTTTGATCCCCTTACCAATCAAGAACGTATCTATCTCGGTCTTAAATACACTCAATGACTTGGCCTCCACAGCCTTCTGTGGTAATGAATTCTATGGATTCACCACTCTCTGGCTAAAGAGGTTTCTCCTCATCTCTGTTCTAAAAGGTCTTCCCTTTACTCTGAGGCTGTGCCCTCGGGTCCTAGTCTCTCCTACTAATGGAAACATCTTCCCCACGTCCACTCTATCCAGGCCTTTCAGTATTCTGTAAGTTTCAATCAGATCCCCCCTCATCCTTCTAAACTCCATCGAGTATAGACCCAGAGTCCGGAAACATTCCTAATATGTTAAGCCTTTCATTCCTGGCATCGTTCTCGTTAACCTCCTCTGGACCCTCTCCAGGGCCAGAACGTCCTTCCTGAGATACGGGGCCCAAAATTGCTTACAATATTCTAAATGTGGTCTGACCAGAGCCTTATAAAGCCTCAGCAGCACATCCCTGCTTTTATATTCTCGTCCTCTCAAAATAAATGCCAACATTGCATTTGCCTTCCTAACTACCGACTCAACCTGCAAGTTAACCTTAAGAGAATCCTGGACTAGGACTCCCAAGCCCCTTTGCCCTCCAGATTTCTGAATTTGCTCCCCACTTAGAAAATAGTCTATACCACTATTCTTCCTACCAAAGTGTATGACCTCACAGTTGACCACATTGTATTTCATGTGCCACTTCTTTGCCCATTCTCTTAACCTGTTCAAATCCTTCTGCAGCCTCCCCACCTCCTCAATACTACCTGTCCCTCCACCTATCTTTGCATCATCTGCAAACTTAGCCAGGATGCCCTCAGTTCCTTCATCTAGATCATTAATGTATAAAGTGAAAAGTTGTGGTCCCAACACTGATCCCTGCAGAACTCCACTTGTCACCAACCGCCATCCTGAGAAGGACCCCCTTATCACCACTCTCTGCCTCCTGCCAGACAGCCAATCTTCTATCCATTCTAGTACCTTGCTTCTAACACCATGGGCTCTTATCTTACTGAGCAGCCTCCTGTGCGGCACCTTGTCAAAGGCCTTCTGGAAGTCCAAGTAGATAACATGCATTGGCTCTCCTTTGCCTAACCTACTCGTTACCTCCTCAAAGAATTCTAACAGATTTGTCAGGCATGACCTCCCCTTGATGAAACCATGCTGACTTTGCCCTATTTTACCGTGCACTTCCAAGTATTCTGAAATCTCATCTTTAATAATGGACTCTAAAATCTTACCAACGACCGAGGTCAGGCTAATCGTCCTGTAATTTCCCGTCTTTTGCCTCACTCCCTTCTTAAACAGGGGGGTTACATTAATGATTTTCCAGTCCTCTGGGACCCTCCCTGACTCCAGTGATTCCTGAAAGATCACCACTAACGCCTCCACTATCTCTTCAGCTCTCTCCTTCAGAACTCTGGGGTGTAATCCATCTGATCCAGGTGATTTATCCACCTTCAGACCTTTCAGTTTTCCTAGCACCTTCTCCTTGGTAATGATCACCACACTCACCTCTGCCCCCCCGACTCTCTTGAACTTTGGGGATGTTATCGTGTCTTCCGCCGTGAAGACTGACGCAAAATACCTATTCATTTCTTCTGCCATTTCTTTGTTCCCCACTACTACTTCTCCAGCGTCATTTTCCAGTGGCCCAATGTCCACTTTTGCCTCTTTCTTACCCTCTATATATCTCAAAAAACTCTTGCAATCTTCTTTTATATTACTGGCCAGCTTACCCTCATATTTAATCTTCTCCCTCCTTATTTCTTTTTTAGTTGTCCTCTGTTGGTCTTTGTAGGCTTCCCAATCCCCTGGTTTCCCACTGCTCTTCGCCGCATTGTATGCTTTCTCTTTAGCTTTTATGCTGTCCCTGACTTCCCTTGTCAGCCATGGTTGCCTCGTCCTCCCTTTAGTATGCTTCTTCTTCCTAGGGATGAATTTTTGCTGTGTCTCCCAAATTACCCCCAGAAACTCCTGCCATTGCTGTTCCACTGTCTTTCCTGCTAGGCTCATCTCCCAGTCAATTCTGGCCAGCTCCTCCCTCATGCCTCTGTAGTTGCCTTTATTTAACTGTAATACCGTTACATCTGATTCCAGCTTTTTCCTCTCAAATTGCAGGGTAAATTCTATCATACTATGATCACTTCCTCCTAAGGGTTCCTTCACCTTAAGCTTCCTTATCAAATCTGCCTCATTACACATCACTAAATCTAGAATTGCCTGATCCCTAGTGGGCTCCACCACAAGCTGCTCCAAAAAGCCATCTCGTAGACATTCCACAAATTCCTTTTCTTGGGATCCACTACCAACCTGATTTTCCCAGTCTACCTGCATATTGAAATCCCCCATGATCACTGTAACCTTGCCTTTCTTACCTGCCTTTTCTATCTCCTGGTGTATCTTGTGCCCCACATCCTGACTACTGTTCGGCGGCCTGTACATAACTCCCATTATGGTTTTTTACCTTTGCAGTTCCTCAACTCAACCCACACAGATTCTACATCATCTAACCCAATGTCATTTCTTGCTATCGATTTAATTTAATTTCTTACTAACAAAGCAACCCCATCCCCTCTGCCAACCTGCCTATCTTTTCAATAGGATGTATATCCTTGGATATTTAGCTCCCAGTCCTGATCCCCTTGCAGCCATGTCTCCGTGATGCCCACCACATCATACCTGCCAATTTCAGTCTGTGCCACAAGCTCATTTACCTTATTTTGTATACTGCATGCATCCAGATACAACACCTTCAGTCCTGTATTTCCAGTCCCCTTTCTCATTGTCGTCCCTTTATCTGATGTGCTTGAAGTTAGATTCCTAGCCCTTTCCAAACACCCTGTCCTTTTTTGTGTTCTGGAGACTTTAATAGCCTCTCCTGGGCTCTCCTTTCTTTTCAGTTTTTTCATAATTTTCTATGAAGTTGAATCCACCACCGCCCTGCCCCCCCCCCACCCCCACCCCCCACACACACTAACCTGCTGCTTTGTTTCCCATTAGTCATACATCTTGGAGTTTTACCCTTCCCTCCTCCCCCACTTTCTAGTTTAAAGTCCTGCTGACCACCCTATTTACCCTTTTCGCTAGAGCATTGGTCCCAGATCGGTTCAGGTGGAGACTGTCCTAACAGTACAGATCCCTCCTGTTCCAATACTGATGCCAGTGCCCCCACGAAATGGAACCCCTCTTTCCTGCACCACTCCTTTAGCCACGTGTTTACTTCCCTTATTCTCGCGTCCCTATGCCAATTTGCATGTGGCTCAGGTAGTAATCCGGAGATTATAACCCTTGAGAACCTGTTCTTTAATTTAGTTCCTAGTTCCTGATAATCCCCAAACAGATCTTCTTTCCTAGTCTTACCTATGTTATTTGTCCCGACGTGGACCACAACAACTGGATCCTCCCCCTCCTCTCCAATATCCTTCCAAGCCGGTCAGAGGTGTCCCTCACCCTGGCACCGGGCAGGCAACATACCATGCGTGATTCTTGATCCTGCTTACAAAGGAAGCTATCAATTCCCCTAATTATAGAATCCCCTACAACTACCACTTGTCTTTTTGCTCCCCCCTCTTGAATGGCCTCCTGTGCCACGGTGCCGTGGTCAGCTGGCTCATCCTCCCTACAGCCCTGTTCCTCATCCACACAGGGAGCAAGTACCTCGTACCTGTTGGACAAGGTCAAGAGCTGAGGCTCCTCTGTTCCTGAACACAGGATCTCTCTACCTGCCTCACTTGCAGTCACACCCTGCTGACCCTGACCACTAACCGAACTTGAGGTACTTAATATACTGGGTGTGACCACCTCCTGAAACAAAGCATCCAGGTAACTCTCCCCCTCCAAGATGTGCCGCAGTGTCTGGAGCTTGGACTCCAGCTCATCAATTCTGAGCTGGAGTTCCTTCAGCAACCAATATTTGCTGCAGATGTTGTCACTGCGACTTGCATTGGGATCTGCCAGCTCCCACATTATACAGCTACAGCACATCACCTGCCCAGCCATCTCAACTTCGATAATTAACTTAATTAGCTCTACAGTGTTTTTTCAAATTTGGTGCAGATTTCCTACCAACCAATCAGGTCACAGCTTTCCTGTGATGTTACTTTTTCAGTTTTGGCTTCAGTTACTCTGTGCCCCGAGGTCACTGCTCCTGTGCTTCTCCCTCCAAGTCTGCTTGCTGGAGACAAGGCCACGAATCCCCAAGGTAAGCTGGATTTATACTCACCACTACGGTTCTCCTCCCTTCGAGTCTGCTCCCAGGATTTACTCACCAATCGGCTGCTTTTTCTTTAAAATCCACTTTCAGAAGAGTGTCCATCGCAGGTCTGGTGCACTCCTGAAGGCACTGCCTCTTCTCTCTTTTTTTAAGGTTTGAGGAGGAGGGAGGGATGGAAACACTACAGCAATGTAACGTTTGGGGCTATTCCGTTCTTTGACAGTGGGTGACTGATTTGCTTTTGTACAGCAAGCAGGTATCATGCCAGATATGTGACTGATGGTAGAGTCTTTTGAACAAATCATGTGATTTGAATTGAAATGATACCGAATTAGTATGTTTATATATATGTATTAAGTCTGCAATATATATAGGATGTTCTACTCCAATAAAATACCGTTGAAATAAAACTGGTCAGAAAATTCAACATGACCAAAAATAGGTGTAGGGATCATGATACACAATTAACCGTGGCCCTTGCTTCCTTTGCTTGTAGCGTTCAACCAGTGATAAGCTGCGTTGTCTGGCCACAAACCTGAGTTCATGCTAGCCTGCTCTTAAAAAGGAGGTGCATCTTGGCTGGAGCAGGTACTGGAAGCAATTGTAAAAGTGAATTTACCTAGGGAAAGACACAGAATGGTGCATCAGGGAAGAGAATTATCCAAGATTATCCAAGGCTACACTGAAAGCCTTGGTTGAGCAGGTACAAAAGAGAGATGTCACCTGTCCATAGAGAAAGCCCTCCAGACAAACTCCCGGGAGGCTGTGGATCAGATAATTGTTACAGTCAATGCCAAGAGTCCAGCCCTGAGAAACTGGATGCAGTGCCACAAGAAGTTCAATGACTTCACAGGGGATCTAGATCAGTGAATTATCTTATCACAACAACTGCACCGATAGCTTCACACATTGCTCACTGCACTTCACCCCATATCACTCACCAGCCGACAGTCTGCATTAATCACGAATCATACCCAACATTCATAGATTCTCCTCACCATCATACACTTAACACAGTTACAAGCTTCACACCCACATTTCACAGCTTGTACGCACTTCCATTCAACAATGACATCTACATCACGCAAATACACTGCACCACATACACTGCACACTTCTCTCTCTTGTTCAGGACCAGGTGGCACATAACAGGAGGTCAGCAGCACCTAACCAGCAGGGGATGGGCATGGCTGGTGCCCTTATCCTCATGAAGGAGACAGTGGCCGTTATCATTGGTGAAGCTATGACTAAGACCATGAGCGACAGACGGACTGAAACCATTGACTGCACCCTTCACCTAATCCTCCTCCTCACATTCTACTTGCCCTTCATTCTACAACCCCTTATGTTTTGCAAGCTGCAAATCCTCCTCCTCTTTCTCCTCTTCCTCGTCCTGCTCCTCAGCTGGTTGGTGTATAGCTGGTGGCAGGCGCTGTGCTGTCATGAGGGTGAGGTTGTGCACCCACCATTAATCTCTGCTGAGTACTGCTGGGCTCCCATTAGAGTGGTCCAGCAAATGTTGTTTAAGCATCCTGATGGTATGGTTGATCACACCTCATGTGATACCATGGTTTCATTATATGCGTGTTACCCATGTATATGCATGGATTGTGCACCAGAGTCATTAGCCATGTCATCAGTAGACACAGCTTTATCGAGGTGGCTCAAATGCAGATGGTACAGCAGACAGTCGCAAATGAAGGCATCATGACTGGTGCCAGGATACCAGGCACTGACCTGCATGATATGCTTTGTATGGTTGCATATCATACGAATATTGAGGGAATGAAATCTCTTTTGGTTGCAGTACACCTTGGAGCTGACATGCAGCGTCTGCAAAGCGACATGCATACAATCATTCCCTGCACCACTGGGAATCCTGCAATCCTGGCAAAGCAGTTGCTCACTTCACCTGCTTTCCCTGGCAAGAGAGGATGAAATGTATTCAGTACTCATGGAATACAAGACCTCAGTGACTTCCCTTGTGCAACTGTGATCTGTGAACAGGGAGATGTTGCAAATAACTCCAACCCAGAAGGAGTCAGATGAATAAGAATTGATGACTATGGCCACCTTCATAGCCACTGGCAATTCTGTCCTCTCCCTGCTCTGAGCAGCGGTCTGAAGATTTCAGCGAGTGCCTCCGAATGATGCAGAGATGTCTGGCATACTGTCCCTGGTTCTGGTTCAAGTAGTAGAATTGCTCTCTGAATATTCTGGGTCAATATAGCCTTCTGAGAGCCCTGGCCACCATCACAGGAAGTGTGCATGTGTGCTACATATGCCATTTTGAGTGCAAAAAGTCACTTGTTTCTCCCAAAACATAGGCACTATTTTCCACACCCGCCGACGTCGGATGTGCTCAGTGGCATGAGCGGACAATATGGCGAGAAGGCCAGAAATTGATCCACTCAGCTGGTCCCTGGTGGATCACGTTTCCCGCCATCGGACATCAAGAACGTCATTGTAATACATCAGCATGTCATTATAAGGCCAGCCCGCTGGACTCAGCCCCCTCCGCCCACATCGGCGGCTCGGTTCCGAAAGCACCGCAGCCACCTCCGGTTCAGAATTGTCACCATACCATGTGGCGGTCGAGCTCATTGTAAGAAAAATACAAGTGGAAGGTTTAAAAACCTGAGCCAAAGCCAGGAATCCATTGTAAAATGAAAATCCTCCGATATCGCAAGGAAAGTCCAGAATAGTCGACTGAGTAAATTGCTGCACAAAACTAAAGACAAAGAGGTGGGGACTGCCATTGCCATGGGAACCTGCCAAAACTAATCATGAATGGAGAGACTCTTTGAAAAAATGATTACTGTGGCACCATCTTTCAAACCACAGCATTTAAAGCCGTCCCCTCCTGAACTTTAAAGCAATCATGGACAAGAAATCAACATTACCAGGCCAATTTGGACTGATCCAAGGGCCACACCAAACACAGGATTGGGGACTTTGGTAGAAAAGATTCTTAAGATACATGATAGCTTCAGGATTAGTTAAAAAGACAGAAGCTGAACAAGTGGATACACTGCTTTATTCAATAGGTTGGATAGCTGATGATGTTATTGCAATGCAAGGAATAAACAAATCCTGAGATAAACCTAATGAAGTTCTAAAATCATTCAATACACATTTTAATCTAAGAAGCAACACAACTTTAGAGAGAGTGAAATTCAACAAAAGCGTCTAACAGCCTGGAGAACCAGTTGACTCTTTTATAAACAAATTATGCAGATTGGCTGAAGGCTGTGACTATGGTGATCTTAAGTTAGAATTCACAAGGGACAGAATTGTTGTTGGAGTGGCTGACGATGCCCTTTCAGACATACTACAGGCCAAGGAAGAGCTGACTCTAGAAAAGGCTGTCCGAATAGTCAGACAGTCTGAAATCTGCCAATAGCACTGATCCATTTTATGTGGTGAAAACAAGCCATGGTACAGAGCAACCCCAACTGTCCCGCTTGCAAATCAACAGAGGGACAGGGACTCCAAGCCAAGGAAGGCCATACCCAAACAAACCACAAGAGGGTGTGTCAGCATTGTGGAGCCAAACAACCTCACAGGCAAGAGCAATGCCCAGCAATCTCAGTGTAGTACTTCAATTGCAACTGCCTGGTACACTTCAGGGAGCTATGCAAAGATAAGACACCTAGACAGGCAGAGGATCCCAAGACAATCCATGAGATTGAGGTACCGCATCAGGAAGAGGCCTCCAGACCGTCTGAATTTATAAAGTCAGAGACATGATGGGGGGGAGAAAGTGTAGCATGCTTGTAATGTAATTACGTTAGGTAAAGACTTAGGGGAGGTGGAGTATAAGGGCATCTGGCATTGCAAGGATTAATGTGACACTGGGAAACAGTACTGCACCAAGTATGATGTAAAGAGATACATGACCTAGGACTGGAGTCAGTTGTGGACTGGACATGGACCTGTGTAGAAGCAAGCATAAAGTTCGCTCATTGCTTGGGCTATACCCTATATATATGTACATAGTTATGTGTTATCAATAAACACTATTCAACCATAGAAGACTCTGAACCACCTTGTAAGGCCAACTGTCAACAATCATGGAACTTGGGTTTGGAACTATCACTAAAAATCCTATAATAATATTTAATGAAAACACAAATTATTCAATCACCATAAAACAATGCAAAATAGTGAGGATTCTGGCGATCTGAAATAAAAACAGAAAATGCTGGAATTGCTCAGCAGGTCAGGCAGCATTAATATTTCAGGTCAATGACCTTTCTTCAGAACTGGAAACAGTTAGGGGTGTATTAAATTTTAAGTATAGATGCAAGGATATGGGGGAGGGGGAGAAAGGACAATGGAGAAGGTCTGTGATAGGATGGGTGGCAGGAGAGATTAAATGACAATAGAGATGAAAGTGCTAGGCAATAGGAGATAGTAATGGGACAAGAGAAGAAACAAAAGATGTGTCTAGAGGAGGCATACGTGGGAAAATGCAGAATCATGTGTACCATCCACAAGATGCACTACAAGAATTCACCAAGGCTCCTTTGACAGCACCTTCCAAACCTATGACCACTACCACCTGGAAGGACTAGGATAGCAGATAGGTGGGAACACCACCACCTGGAAGTTCCCCTCCAAGTCACTCACCATCCTGACTTGGAAATATATCACTGTTCCTTCACTGTCCCTGGGTCAAAATCCTGGAACTCCCTCCCTAACAGCACTGTGGGTGTACCTACACCACATGGACTGCAGTAGTTCAAGAAGGAAGCTCATCAGCACCTTCTCAAGGGCAATTAGGGATGGGCAATAAATGCTGGCCCAGCCAGTGAAGCCCACATCCAGTGAATGAATTTTTAAAAATCATCACCAACCACTGCCATCTGTAAAAAATTAAAAAAGAGGCCTTGGTTATAATCTGCAATTGATGATCTGACTGTTGAGTCCAGAGGGCTATAAAAGTGCCTAATTGAACATGCTTCTATTGAGCTGGATTGAAACAATGTGGAGAAAAAAAACCATGAGGTGAAAGTTGTCTAGGGGAGAGAATTAAAATGGCAGACTACCAGAAGGTCATATTGATGCTTGTGGACTGATCAGAGGTGTTCTACAAAGCAGTCATCCAATCCATGTTTGGACTCCCCAGTGTAGAGGAGGCTGCATCCAGCCCAGTGAATACAGTACATTAACTTGAAAGAAGTGCAGGTAAATTGGTGTGTTGGGACTTTGGGCCATGAGAAGGAGGAAGGTAAAAGGAAAGTTGTTGCATCTTCTACGCTTGCATGGGAAGGTGGGGTTAGAAGGGGAGTGAATGTTGGGGGTCATTGAGGCATGGACTAAAGTGTCATGGATGGAATGGTCCCATTAGAATGCTAAAAGGAGATGGTAAATGCAGTTGCTGGTGGTGTCATGCTGGAGGTGGGAGAATTGGTGGAAGGTAATCTGTTGAATGTGGAAGCTGGTGGGGTACAAAGTTAGGATAAGAGGAAGTAGACTCAGTGGAAGAGCAGAGGGCCTTGAACTTTGCTATCATGGTTCTGGGAGAGGGAATCGAAGGAGGAGATGAGAGAAGAAGTGTAGGAAATGGAATGGACATGGTCAAAGGCCTTGTCAACAACTGGTGGGGGCAGTGGACGTTATCTCTGATAGAATATTGCATGTTTTACAGTGAAAAGTCACATGTTCAAGTGAACTGTTTCCATGCTGTCACTGCTATATATTTTCTTATTTTCTGTGTATCATCTGTGGTTGCTCACAGTGAGTCAGAGGCTACATAGAACTAAAAAGTTCAAGGACCCCTGCTCTTCCACTGAATCTACTTCCATTCAGAGTATCATTACTAAAATGCAGCACCATGCATGAACTGACATTGAATTCCACCTGTCACTTTTAGCCCAATTGCTTATTTATCAACACACCTTTACAGTTTCCTTTGATCTTTTGAAGAATTAACAATACCTCCTATTTAGTTATCATCTGCAAATTTCACCAGTGAAGAGAATGACAACTGAACTGAACCCTGAGGAACACCACCGCCCATTTCCAATCACTCTAAGAGTCCCGAACTCCTGCTTCTAATCAATTTTTAATCCAGTTTGCTCTCCTCTCGCTTAATCCATGCCCTTTAAACATTTCAAATAATCTCTTAATTGATGTAGTCACAACGGCTATCCTACATTTTCTAAGCAGTGAACCTAATTGGGCCAGTAATTACCCAGGTTAGATTTTTGTCTCTTATTAAAAAATATATACTATATTTACTAATCTCCAATTCTCTGGCACACCCTCTTGCTCAGCAGAGACCTGAAATATAATTTCGAGGCCCTCCCCAAGAGGACTTGTGCTTGGAGGCAGAGGCCATGCCTGAGGTACAATTTGAATACTTTGGAACTGTCCTTGACAAGGAAGAAGATACTGCCATGTTGTAATGAAAGAGGAGATAGTTAAGGCACCAAATGGACTAAAAATTGATAAACGGGAGTTATTAGAAAGGCAGGTTGTGCTGAAAGTTGATAAATCACCGGGATTAGATCAGTTCCAAGGATACTGAAGGAAGTAAGAGTGGAAACTGCAGCGGCACTAACTGTAATCTTCTGTCCCTTCTTAGATATAGGGGTGGAGCCAGAGGACTGGAGAATTACAGATGCTACACACTTGTTCAGAAAAGAGTGTAAGGATAAGCCCAGCAGCGGCAGGCCGGTCAGTTTAACCTTGGCGATAGAAAAGTTTTTAGAAATGAAAATCTGCGACAAAATTAAAAGTCACTTGGAAAAATGTGAATTAATTAAGGAAAGCCAGGATAGATTTGTTAAAGGCAAATCATGTTTAACTCTCTTGATTGAATTTTTTGATGCAGTAACAGAGAGGTTTGATATGCTGTACATAGACTGCTAAAAGGCTTTTAATGAAGTGCCACACAGCAGGTTTGTCAGCAAAGTTAAAACTCATGGAATAAAATAATCAGTGGCAGCATGGATACAAAGTTGGCAAAGTGACAAGAAATGGAGAGAAGTGGTTATGGGCGGAATCGTCCCAGATTATTTCCAACTCTATTAAATTTATTCATCAATTTCGCTGCTAAGTTATTTTTCTTTATTCTTTGGCTGGCGGAGGCTGTTTCCCGCTTCTCGGCAGAGTCTTGCTTTCTCACACCATTTTCAGCTGAGGCTTCCTGCTCGATGTGGAGGACAGTGCCATTTTGTGCACCCTGTATTGCTTTTGAATCTCTTACTGTGTTTTCTATGGCCAGGGCTATCTCTACTGCCTTAATGAAATCCAGATTCACTTGGGACAATAATCATTTCTGAATAGTGTCCTCTTTCATACTACACACTAAACGATCTCTGAGCATGTCCTTCAGAGTTGTGCCACTAGTTGTTCCATTAGTTGCTTCAAATTTGCCACTTAGCATGCAATTGTCTCAACTGGGGCTCTATTTCATGAATTAAACCTGAACCTCTGCATCATGACTGAGGGCTTGGGTTGAAAATGATCCTTCATGAGGTCCACCAATTCATCGAAATTCTTCGAATCTGGGGCACTGGGTGCCATCAAACTTTGTATCAAGTTGTAGGTTTTGCTGCCACAAGCACTCAGGAGGATTGCTCGCCTCTTCTCTTCCCCTGTAATCTCATTCACTTAAAAAAAGTTCGGGGTTCTATGTAATGAGACTAACCATCAGTGGCTGGTTGATAAAGACCAATTCTCCTATATTGTGGCATTTTGAGAGAGGATAACTCTTCAATTCTAACTGAGCTTGCTACTTGCAATCACTGGGTGAGGTACAGTGACGATTCCTTTCTAATATGATTTCTTCTGTTCAATCCTGTTTTATCCTCATCACCAGTTTGTTGTATGGTGATCAAGTTGTACTATTAGTGATAGAGTTGAACTACAGACACATTTTGGGTGGAAACATTAAATTTATTTCCAATGTACTCAGTAGCAACTACACATGTGCTTTCAACTCCCACTCCATCTCTACATTGACTGCAGAGGTAGCCCGCCCTACCCTCCAATTGGTTACTATAGATCATGTGATCTTCCTTAACAAGTATTATTCTTAAAGGTACATTACACACAATAAAACCATAATTACTAAGCAAGGTCACCAATCCAGCATGGGAGGCGGTGGCAGCAGTGGTCAGCGCCAAAGCCCTGCCACCCAGTGCCGAAAGAGGATGAAAGGTCTCCTCTGTTCTGCAAAGGTAAGTCACTCTTCTCTTCACTCTCAACTCATACATTTGCAAATCCATCACACATCCAGATGGCCCTCAATCACTGTCAGTTCAAGGGACATCACCATTCACTCACTTACACACCTTCATCTGCTCTATGAATCATGTCCTCATCCCATACATGGCACCACTCATCACCCACACATGCCAAGCATCCTTCTCACCTGGCCTGGCAGGCATCCTGCTTACATCTCTCCATCTGTCTTCCTGCAGCAAAGCTGGCACAAAACAAAAGGGAGGGGTTGCAGACTGGTGGAGGAATGCCCGACATCAAGGTCCTTACAGACTTTGAAAATAGAGCCAATCAGCTGGCTGGCAACAATCTGGACCGTTCCTGTGTTGACAGTGATGTCGGTGGTGCTCAACCAAGTGAGGATCCAGCAGTGTAACATGCATCAGCCAACCATTCTGTGAGTGAGTTCTCCTGTTCTGCAGTCTCCTGACAAGCACTAATGATCTCTCCTTGCTTTCACAGCCACATCTGGGAAGCAGCCAAGGGAATCCATGAGTCAGGTCCTTGACTCCAGTCCCGAAGGCACCTTGGAAGAGGAATCTGGCACCCTAATTGAAGACCCATCACAGTACTTACCCACACCCTCCACCAGCGCAGAGACACACACCTTGGTGGGACCTAGCCCTAGAATAGACTCGGGGTCACAATTTGGTGAGCAATCGCACTGTTTGATCTACAGCAGACAGAGGCAAGGACCTCCCAGGCTTCCAGCACTTGGAGGACTGATGGAAGCCAGAAATCTGCTGAGTCCGGTTCAGATGAGGAGCCTCTGGACTCGGTCATACCTCAGTTGCTGGAGCTGCAAAGGCAAGCTCGGGAACATCAGGAAGGGATGTCCGCTGCACTCAAATTGCAAATCACAATGGAGGAGTCCATCTGCCTTAGCCTGAGGAGATAGCGCTGGCATACCAATGCACTGAGGCCAACACTGATAGGATGGCGGCAGCCATGGAGACATTAGTCCTGCCCTGCTGTGTAGGTTGAACTCCATCGCTGATGTCACAGTTGGCTTCCAACAGTGTTAATGCGAAAGGGGTGCTGGGCCGCTCGATCCAGCTTCCCTTTCTCCTCAAGGGGTCAGCCAGGGGTCATTGGGCACCCATAGGCAGTTCGACACCCCGGGCCCATCCACCCTGGTGACTCAAGGAGTGTCCGGCTGATCCAAATATTGTCTTCTTGTGACCCCTGCAGCTCCAGCTCAAAAGGCTTAGGGGCCACACAGCAGGACCCCGAAAGAAGGCCGGGGCCCCCGGGTCTTGGCCCTCCAGAGTACGATCATGGTCATTACAGGCAAGAGATAGCAGTCAGCAGGCTGCCTCCACCTCCGCTGTGGGTGTCCGTGGAGCACCAAGATGTAGCGGTAGTGTTAGGAAAGTTAAGATGTAACTCTTTTGGAGTTAAACCAATTATACTAAATTAACATAATAAAGGATAAATCAAGCACAGCCCCTAAATCAGGACAGCTGTAAAACCAAGGAAAGTTAAGATGTAGTTGCACAATCTAGGCACAGGTGTTAATCACTTGTACATACTGTTCACTATTGTAAATAAACTCCCACAAATATCTCCTTACCTATGGCTCCTTGTTCCAATAAGCAGCGTTGGAGTCACTCAGATGTGAAACCTTGGTTCCTGCACAAGATAAAGGCAGGTGTCTCAGTCCAGAGCCTCTTCCCTGTGCAGTGTGTGACCTTCAGACCAAAGTGATGGTCCAACTTCACACTCACTGGATACATTAGTGATATCTGCACCTTGATGGTAGTTATCATTACTGCCAGAATGTTATGGGCAGGCATTACAGATTACCATCATTCTCTCTGTGTGCTCTCAGCACCTTTGAGATGGGGCTGGCCCCCCCTATCTCTTCAGCATCTGTGTCCAGTGATGGTGTGGACCTCATCACCATCACCCCTTTTGATGTCTTCTCATGAGAGGAGATGTGCAGATCTTCCATCTCCTCCTCAGCCAGGTCCTCCCTTTCTTGCAGCACCAGACTGTGGAGTGTCCAGCAAGCTACGTTGATGTGCGACATCCTCCGGGGACTGTATTGCAGTGTCCCACTGGACCTTTCGCAGCACCAGAACCTCATTTTCAAAATGCTTATTGTTTGCTCCACCAAAGTCCGGATCACAGCTTGAGCCTCGTTATACCATCACTCTGCTGCAGTCTGAGGCCTCCACAAGGGTGTCATCAGCCACATCCTCTGTGGGTAACCCTTGTCCACAAGGAGCCAACCCCGTATCTTCTGTGGGCCCTGGAAGATGTCAGGGATCCGAGACTTGCTAAGGATATAGGAGTCATGGACGCTCCCCGGGAATCGTGCACAGACCTGTAGGATGCATTTGTGGTGGTTGCACACCAGCTGAACATTTATTGAGTGAAAGTTCTTGTGGCTGACATAGTTGGCTGCTTGTTGCCATGGGAATCTGAGCGCCACATGAGAGCAGTCGATGGCACCCTGCACCTGTGGGAAACCTCAGCAAATCCCAGCGCTCTTGCTTCCTGGCTTTCCTGATCCTGGGCAAAATGAAGTTCTTTTCCATTGCAAAGATGGTGTGCATGACTTCCTGGATACACTGGTGCATGGAGGCTTGCAAGATCCAATACAGGTCACCTGTTGGGCCCTGGAAGGAGCCACAGGCGTAAAAATTGAGTACCGCAGTCACTTTCATGGTCACTGGCAGTGGATGCTCACCTTGTCCCCGTGGCATCAAATCCTGCAGCAGGTGACACAAGTTCCCTGGACATGCGCAGTCTTTGGCGACACAGGTTCTCGGTCATCAGCAGGAATGACAAGCGCTGTCTATAGACCCTGAGCCTAGCGAGATGCCTACAAATGACGTCTCACTCTGGATCTTCAGCTGAAGGCCCTGCCACCCCTTCATCTTGAGGGTGGTGCTCCTCCCTTTACTGAGCCAGGTCGTTCGCTTCTTCATCTTCTTCTCTGCCCCCTGTAAGCTATGAGGCACACCGCTAAATCATCAGGCTCTATGATCCTGTTGTTCTCCTCCTGCAGGATCAAGGAGAGAGATGTGTGGGTTAGCATCTGTGTCTGAAGAACCTCTCTTGGTTAAGTCTAAAGGCCCCTTCACATATTCAGGAGAGTGCTGACCACCACTTGGATAGCCAATGGGTAGTGCGCTCACTGGCTGTCCAAAGCCTCACCCACTTCCGCCCCACTCCACCTGACCGATGGGCGGCAGCTTTGCCCACTGGACTGCAGGCTGTGCTCTCAGCTCAGGCGCAGGCATTCTCCTAACCCGCACTGCAAGGCTGCACTGTTAGCTTGAACCATGGGGGAGACTGATCCAAACCTGAATGATGACATTGCACGGAGCTATGAGCGCCTCCACCAGTGACTGCTCCATGGCCACTTTTTGCAAGGAGTTGTACAATATGCCCAGTCAGCCAATTGTTCTGCTGCCCTTTAAAATGCACATTAATTTGCAGGCTGTGCCCGAGAGGTGAAAGGGTCTGGAATATTTAGTGGCACTTTCATGCTTTTGCGTTGTTTGAGGGGACAGAAAAGCTTCAGAGGCCCGACTCCAAGCATGTCAATGGAGCTGCAGCTGAACAGCCTCATCTGCGGAAGAATGGTCACTTTTGACAAGCCTTTCCAAGCCCGTGGCTGCTTCCCTCACCAGCTCCCCGCCCCCCAACCCCCCCATCCCACCCCCACCTCCCCACACACCCTGAGAATGTGCTTGAGTATTTCCTTCAGTCTGTACTGTCTTGCTGCCCACCAATCTCCCCCTGGTCTGACCCACACCGGGACCCTTGCCCGGCACCACACAGAAAGCCAGCCGGGAAAAAGCGACTTGCCTGCGCCCCCGCGAATGTGCGGCGCCTCTTGCTGGATGTCCTACGAGTGATGCTCACAAGTGCTGTGAAAGGTTGTGTGGACTCACCTCTGGGTTCCCCTTGAAGTTCAGGTCGCCAGGTGAACACCTTTTAAAGGTGGTCATGAAGCACGCCGTTCTGGAGTCACGCCGACGTGGGGGGATGGTTCCGGCGAGCAGGGCTTATAATGAGATGCTAAAGCGTTGAAATTAGGTTTCCGACGTGCAGTTGGGGGTGTGGGGGGTGGGGGGGGTGGGGGGCAGGGAATGCATCCCGTTATTGACAGGGGGAAGCAGATGATTGCAAACAGGTTTCATGATGGCGCAAAACCGATTTTTAGCCTTCCCCCCATATCGATCCCCTCACCCCCGCCTGCCATGATGCCCAATGCCAATAGGGCCGGAAAGTTCCAATCTAATTTTCGGATTGCGGGAAGGCACAGGGCCAGACTTTCCCTTTGTCAGGCGGGAGCGCGCTGTGCGGGCCCCGGAGCGACCGTGAAACGGACCACCTTCCCCGATCGCGCCCCTGACTGCGGTTTCTTGCTGTCTGGCTAACTGATGGCCAGCCAGTGAGGAACGCACACTGAGAACATCAACGCGGCCAGAGTGGGAAAAGCGCGAGCGGTGAAGCCGGCGCATGCGCAGGCGAGCGCACACTGAGAGCTCTCTGAAGGCAAAGAGCTGCCTCAGGGAGCTGAAGAATTTTACAATGGAAAATAAAGATTTTAAAACGAAGGGAAACGTGTCCCCACATGTGACTCAGTCACACGAACAGGGACATATTAAAAATGATACCTAACATTTTTTTAATTTTATTACTTTTGGAAACCTCATTCGCCCGCGGATGAGGTTTCCTAAAAACTGCAAAGGCCACCTGGCCTATTCACTCACCCAACTGTAAGGTTGGATGGGCATCCATAAATATCAATTAATTGCTAGTTTAATGGCCCTAACAGGCCTCTTAATTGTTGGTGGGCGCGTTGCCCACTCTGGCACACGCCCACCGACTGAAATAGTGCATGAGTGCGCAGTGACATCGGGACGCTCGCCCAACCTCATCATCCACTATTTTACTCCCAATCGTGTCGGGCGTACACCCACCCGCGGGACATAAAATCCTGCCCATAGTGGAGCTCCCCAGCCTTTGGTACTAGGCCACTGCTTTTCCTGATCTACATTAATGACCTTGATGTGGGTGTGCAAGGCACATTTTTTAAAATTTGTGGATGACAGAAAATTTGGAAGTAGTGTGAACTATGGGGAAGATAGTGGGAGGCTTCAAGAGGCCCTGGACAGGCTGTGGAATAGGCCAATGCATGGCAGATAAAATGTTATGAAGCAAACTGTGAAGTGATACATTTTGGTAGGAAGAATGAATAGAGACAGTATAGAATAAAGGGTGCTATTCCAAAGAGGATCCAGAAACAGAAGGAGAGGGATATATGTGCACAAGTCATTGAAGGTAGCAGGGCAAGTTGAGAAAGTGATTAAAAAAAACACACAGGATCCTGGGCTTAATATATATAAAGACATCAAGAAGTTATGGTGAACATTTATGAAATATTGGTCCATCCTCAACAGGAGTATTGTGTCCAATTCTGGGTGGCAGACTTTCAGCAGGATGTGAATGCATTAGAAAGGGTGAAAAAAAGATTTGCAAGAATATTTCCGGGGTTGAGAGACTTCAGTTGCGTGGATAGATCGAAGAAACTGGGATTGTTTTCCTTAGGGAGGAGAAGGTTGAGCAGAAATTTGATAGAGGTGCTTAAAATCATGAGGGGTCTGGGCAGAATAGTTTTGGAGAATCCGTTCTCATTGGCAGATTGCTACCCGATCAAAAGCTCAAGCAAGATTGTTAAACATGATTTGCTTTTAACAAATCTAATCCGGCTTTCCTTAATTAATTCACAATTTTCCAAGTGACTTAATTTTGTCCCAGATTATCATTACTAAAAACTTTCTCATCACTAAGGTTAAACTGACTGGCCTGCTGGACCTGCTGGACTTATCCTTACACCTTATTTTGAACAAGGGTGTAATTTTTGCAACTCTCCAGTCCTCTGACACCACTTGCTGGATGTCCCACGGGTGATACTCACAAGTGCTGTGAAAGGTTGTGTGGACTCACCTCTGGGTTCCCCTTGAAGTTCAGGTCACTAGGTGCACACTTTTTAAGAAGGATTGGAAGATTATAGCTAGTACCACTGCAGTTTCCACTCTTTCTTCCTTCAGTTTCCTTGGATGCACCTAATCCAATTCTGGCAATCTATCAACTTTATGCACAACTAGCCTTTCTAATAAATCCTCTTTATCAATTCATAGCCCATTTGGTGTCTTAACTACCTACTCTTTCATTATAAACAGAGAGTATATTTTTCCTTGTCAAGAACTGTTCCAAAGTACTCAAACCAGAGGACATTGATTTAAGGTGAATATCAAAAAACCCTAAGGCGACATAAGGAAATGCATTTTTCTGCAGTGAGTGGTTAGAATCTGGAGTGCACTGCCTGAGATTGTTGTGGAGGGAGGCAAGTTCAATCAAGACTTTCAAAGGGAATTGGATAAGTACCTGAAGAGAAAAAAAAATGCAGGGCTCTGGGGAAAAGGTGGGGGAATTCGACTAGCTGAGCTGTTCTTGTAGATAGCTGGTACAGATATGACAGGCCAAATTGCTGCCTCCTGTACTGTAACCATTCAATGTTCTTTAGGTTCCTCCTATATTTATCTCAACATTTTAGGGTGTTATTAGGATGTGGGATTAAGATTAGGAAGACTCTTCCTCTTTATTTAACCTAAGTTATCTATCATTTTCCTTTCATCCATCATTATATTGCTCATCCAATTCATAACCACTTCAAAATTCACCTCCCCTCTGATGTCCTTTGCTTTAGTAAACGACCAAAGATTGTTATCTACAGATTGATAAGCCTCTCCTCTCAGAGGGGTCCCAATTCACTTTCAACAATTTTATTTTACTGATATACCATACAATACTTCATCATTCCTTCTGATGTTTCTTGAAATTTTTTCATCATACTCCCTCTTACCTTTTCCTATCCTGGTCCCAACCTATTTTCTTATTTTCTCTTATTCTCTTGTGATTTTATCACTAATATTATTCCTACACTTCTCACAGGCTTTCCTCTTCCATTTTAATTGATCTCCAGCCTCTTTATCAATGGCATCCTAAAGCCATCAGCAGTTTCCTTCTTCTTAATGGAATATACTTTTTCTGTACCTTTGCAACCTTGTTTATAAAAAATAAAATCTAGCTGGTCTTCAAACTAAGAGAGGGATTTAAACTAAATAGCAGGGGTGAGGGGATCAGCTGAGGGAAGATGAGATAAGTTAAAGAGAGAGGACAAGGCAAAATTGTAAGGTAGCAATAAGGCAATTGGTAATCTGCATGTGGCAGGAAAGGATCGAGCGTACAAATTGAAGAGTGAGCCAGCAGGAAAGGCTAGAAACTGTGAAAATAATAAAAAGACAGAATTAAAGACACTCTATCTGAATGCATTACAAGAAGGTAGATGAATTGATGGCACAAATGGAAGTAAGCAGGTATGATCTAATTGCCATTAAGGAGATATGGCTGCAGGGTGACAAAGGCTAGGAATTAAATATTCAAGGGTATTCAACTTTAAGGAAGGATAGGCAAAACAAAAACTAGAGGTGGGGTAGCGCTGTTAACAAAGGATGAGATCAGTACATTAGTGAGAGATCATCTTAATTAGAAGATAAAGATGCACAATCAGTTTGGGTGGAACTGAGAAACTGTAAAGGGCAGCAAACATTGATAGATGTTGTTTATAGATCATGAAACAGTAGTCGTAATGTAGGACATGATACAGATCAGGAAATTAGAGGTGCATGTAATAATGGTAATACAGTATTCATGGGTGTCTTCAATCTACATATACACTGGGCAGAATTTTGCGCTTGGCGGGCATGCTCAGTGGGGGCAGGTGGGGGATGATGGGGAAGCCGAACGTCACCCACGATCAGCACTGTACCGCGATTTCACGTTGTAGGCCAATTAATGCTCACCCAGCATGAAACGCAAGTGGCAATGCTGAGCGCTGCCTGTGCGGGAGGGTGGTGGGGACTACGAGCCAGCTGAGCACGAACTTCGCACATGTGCGCGAGTGAGCACTGCATAATCTCCCTGAGGCATGGAGATGAAGAGATATAACGAAAGATTATTTTAAATGTAATAAACCATGTCCCCTCATGTGACTCTGTCACATGAGCAGGGACATGTTATTAATGAAAAATCAAAGTTTTTATTTTATATTTATTTGCTTTTGGAAACCTCATCCTGCTCATTTCACGCTTAAATGAGTCAGGTGCGCACCCGCCCACCGAGCGAAAATTTCTGCCTACTGGATAAATCTAATTAGCACTAATGCTGTGGAGGACAAGTTTGTTGAATTTATATGAGATGGTTTCCTGGAACAGTATGTTGAAGAACCAGCTAGAAAAATGGCTATTTCTGATCTAGTATTATGCAATGAGAAAGGGTTAATTAATAATCTTGTTGTAAAGGAGCATCTAGGGAAGAGTAATCATAATATGCAAGGATTTTATATTAAGTTTGAAAGTGACGTAGTTCAGTCCGAAACTTAGGTCTTAAATCTAAAGAAAAGAAATGACAAAGGTATGGAGGGCAAATTGGCTGTGGTAGACTGAGAAACTACAGCAAAAGTTATGATATTAGGTAGGCAATGGCCGGCATTTAAAGAATAGAAATATCATTTACAACAAATTTACTTTGTTTTGAGGCACAAAAACCCAGCAGGAAAGGTGATGCAACCACAGCTAACAAAAGAAATTATAGATTGTATTAGATCAATGGAAGAGGCTTATTGAGTTGCATAAAAAAAGTTGTAAGTCTGATGACTGGGAGTGTTTTAGAATTCAGCAAAGGTGAACCAAGAAACTGAGAAAGAAAGTGAAAACAAAATATGAAAGTAAACTAGTGAGAAACTTAAAAAGGACTATAATATCTTCTATAAGTATGTCAAAAGAAAAAGATTAACAAAGAGAAATGTGGGCCCACTACATAGGCAGGGACAGGAGAATTTATAATGGGGAATAAGGAAACAGCAGAGAAACCAACAAATACTTGGTATAAAAACAAAAAAACTGCAGATGCTGGAAATCAAAAACAAAAACAGAATTACCTGGAAAAACTCAGCAGGTCTGGCAGCATCGGCGGAGAAGAAAAGAGTTGACGTTTCGAGTCCTCATGACCCTTCGACAGAACTTGAGTTCGAGTCCAAGAAAGAGCTGAAATATAAGCTGGTTTAAGGTGTGTGTGTGGGGGGCGGAGAGATAGAGAGACAGAGAGGTGGAGGGGGGGGGACGGTGGGTGTGGTTGTAGGGACAAACAAGCAGTGATAGAAGCAGATCATCAAAAGATGTCAATGACAATAGTACAATAGAACACATAGGTGTTAAAGTTAAAGTTGGTGATATTATCTAAACGAATGTGCTAATTAAGAATGGATGGTAGGGCACTCAAGGTATAGCTCTAGTGGGGTTTTTTTTTTATAATGGAAATAGGTGGGAAAAGGAAAATCTTTATAATTTATTGGAAAAAAAAAAGGAAGGGGGAAACAGAAAGGGGGTGGGGATGGGGGAGGGAGCTCACGACCTAAAGTTGTTGAATTCAATATTCAGTCCGGAAGGTTGTAAAGTCCCTAGTCGGAAGATGAGGTGTTGTTCCTCCAGTTTGCGTTGGGCTTCACTGGAACAATGCAGCAAGCCAAGGACAGACATGTGGGCAAGAGAGCAGGGTGGAGTGTTAAAATGGCAAGCGACAGGGAGGTTTGGGTCATTCTTGCAGACAGACCGCAGGTGTTCTGCAAAGCGGTTGCCCAGTTTACGTTTGGTCTCTCCAATGTAGAGGAGACCACATTGGGAGCAACGAATGCAGTAGACTAAGTTGGGGGAAATGCAAGTGAAATGCTGCTTCACTTGAAAGGAGTGTTTGGGTCCTTGGACGGTGAGGAGAGAGGAAGTGAAGGGGCAGGTGTTGCATCTTTTGCGTGGGCATGGGGTGGTGCCATAGGAGGGGGTTGAGGAGTAGGGGGTGATGGAGGAGTGGACCAGGGTGTCCCGGAGGGAGCGATCCCTACGGAATGCCGATAAGGGGGGGTGAAGGGAAGATGTGTTTGGTGGTGGCATCATTCTGGAGTTGGCGGAAATGGCGGAGGATGATCCTTTGAATGCGGAGGCTGGTGGGGTGATAAGTGAGGACAAGGGGGACCCTATCATGTTTCTGGGAGGGAGGAGAAGGCGTGAGGGCGGATGCGCGGGAGATGGGCCGGACACGGTTGAGGACCCTGTCAACGACCGTGGGTGGAAAACCTCGGTTAAGGAAGAAGGAGGACATGTCAGAGGAACTGCTTTTGAAGGTAGCATCATCGGAACAGATACGACGGAGGCGAAGGAACTGAGAGAATGGGATGGAGTCCTTACAGGAAGCGGGGTGTGAGGAGCTGTAGTCGAGATAGTTGTGGGAGTCGGTGGGTTTGTAATGGATATTGGTGGACAGTCTATCACCAGAGATTGAGACAGAGAGGTCAAGGAAGGGAAGGGAAGTGTCAGAGATGGACCACGTGAAAATGATGGAGGGGTGGAGATTGGAAGCAAAATTAATAAATTTTTCCAAGTCCCGACGAGAGCATGAAGCGGCACCGAAGTAATCATCGATGTACCGGAGAAAGAGTTGTGGAAGGGGGCCGGAGTAGGACTGCAACAAGGAATGTTCCACATACCCCATAAAGAGACAGGCATAGCTGGGGCCCATGCGGGTACCCATAGCCACACCTTTTATTTGGAGGAAGTGAGAGGAGTTGAAGGAGAAATTGTTCAGCGTGAGAACAAGTTCAGCCAGACGGAGGAGAGTAGTGGTGGATGGGGATTGTTCGGGCCTCTGTTCGAGGAAGAAGCTAAGGGCCCTCAGACCATCCTGGTGGGGGATGGAGGTGTAGAGAGATTGGATGTCCATGGTGAAGAGGAAGCGGTTGGGGCCAGGGAACTGGAAATTGTTGATGTGACGTAAGGTGTCAGAGGAATCACGGATGTAGGTGGGAAGGGACTGGACAAGGGGAGAGAGAAGGGAGTCAAGATAACGAGAAATGAGTTCTGTGGGGCAGGAGCAAGCTGAGACGATCGGTCTACCGGGGCAGTTCTGTTTGTGGATTTTGGGTAGGAGATAGAAGTGGGCCGTCCGAGGTTGGGCGACTATCAGGTTGGAAGCTGTGGGAGGGAGATCCCCAGAGGAGATGAGGTCAGTGACAGTCCTGGAAACAATGGCTTCATGTTCAGTGGTGGGGTCATAGTCCAGGGAGAGGTAGGAGGAAGTGTCTGCGAGTTGACGCTCAGCCTCCGCGAGGTAGAGGTCAGTGCGCCAGACAACAACAGCATCACCCTTGTCAGCGGGTTTGATGACAATGTCAGGGTTGGACCTGAGAGAATGGAGTGCAGTAAGTTCAGAGAGAGACAGGTTAGAATGGGTGAGAGGAGCAGAGAAATTGAGACGACTAATGTCGCGCCGACAGTTCTCAATGAAAAGATCGAGAGAAGGTAAGAATCCAGAGGGAGGGGTCCAGGTGGAGGGAGAATATTGGAGATGGGTAAAAGGATTCGTTGAACTGGGAGAGGACTCCTGCCCAAAGAAGTGAGCCCGGAGACAAAGACGGCGGAAGAAGAGTTCAGTATCATGCCGAGCCCGAAATTCATTGAGGTGAGGGCGTAAGGGTATGAAACTAAGTCCTTTGCTGAGCACTGAACGTTCAGCATCGGAGAGGGGAAGGTCAGGGGGTATAGTGAATACACGGCTGGGGCTGGGATTGGAAGATGGGGTGGGGATGGAGGGACAGGCAGGGGTGGAGGGTCCTAGATGGGTGTTGGCGTCGATGAGTTGTTGGAGCTTGCGTTCCTTAGCACTTGAGAGAAAGAGAAAAAGTTTCTTGTTGAGGCGTCGGATGAGCCGAAGGATAAAATGAAACTGGGGGCGCGCGCAGCTTTGAAAAAGGGTATGGCGGTGCTGCTGGAGGGAGAGGTCGAGTGTGTTCATATGGCGGCGCATGGCACTGAGTGTGGATTTCAGAATGTGATGGGAACAGCAGTCCGAGAAACGTTTTATGTCCCGGAGATACCTGTAATCCTGGGTGGGTTCGAAACATGAGGGGTGGAATTTCAGTTGAAATCCACGTGGGGTAAGTCGGAGACGGAGACAGTCACTGAGAAAGGAGATATGGCTGTGAAAGCGGGTTTTAGTAAACACCTTGTCAAACACTAGGAGGGAAATGGAAAGCAAGGAAGGTGAGCAAGACAACAGAGAGATACGGAAATCTTGTCGCAGAGAGGAACAGAACTTCTTCAAGGAGGTAGGCATTTCTTGAAGAGCAGTGGCAGTCAATTAAACACAGAGATAAAAACAAAAAAACTGCAGATTCTGGAAATCAAAAACAAAAACAGAATTACCTGGAAAAACTCAACAGGTCTGGCAGCATCGGCGGAGAAGAAAAGAGTTGACGTTTCGAGTCCTCATGACCCTTCGACAGAACTTGAGTTCGAGTCCAAGAAAGAGCTGAAATATAAGCTGGTTTAAGGTGTGTGTGTGGGGGGCGGAGAGATAGAGAGACAGAGAGGTGGAGGGGGGGGACGGTGGGTGTGGTTGTAGGGACAAACAAGCAGTGATAGAAGCAGATCATCAAAAGATGTCAACGACAATAGTACAATAGAACACATAGGTGTTAAAGTTAAAGTTGGTGATATTATCTAAACGAATGTGCTAATTAAGAATGGATGGTAGGGCACTCAAGGTATAGCTCTAGTGGGGTTTTTTTTATAATGGAAATAGGTGGGAAAAGGAAAATCTTTATAACTTATTGGAAAAAAAAAGGAAGGGGGAAACAGAAAGGGGGTGGGGATGGGGGAGGGAGCTACAAATACTTTGTATCTGTTTTCATGGAAGAAGATACAAAAAAACCTCCTGGGAATGCTAGAGAACTAAGAAACTGGCGAGAATGAGGAACTGAAAGAAATTAGTATCAGTAAAATGTAGTGCTGGAGAAATTAATGGGACTGAAGGTTGATAAAATCCCCGAACTACATCCCAGAGTGTTGAAAGATGTGGCTGCAGAGACAGAGCATGTGTTGGCTGTCATCTTCCAAAATCCTATAGATTCTGGAACGGTTCCTGCAGATTGGAAAGTAAAAAATGTAACCCCACTATTTAAGAAACAAGGGAGAGAGAAAACAGGGAAATACAGACCTGTTAACCTGACATCAGCAGTAGGAAAAATGCTAGAATTTATTATAAAGGATATGATAACTGGACACTTAGAAAATAATAGTAGGACTGAGCAGGGTCAACATGGATTTATGAAAGAGAAATCATGTTTGACAAATCTGTTAGTTTTTTTGAGGATGTAACGAGCAGAATAAATAAGGGGAAACAGTGGATGTGGTGTATTTGGATTTTCAGAAGGCTTTTGATAAGGCCCCAAACAAGAGGTTAGTTATTAAGCAAAATTTGAGCACGTGGGATTAGGGGCAATATACTGGCATGAATTGAAAATTGGTTAACAGGCAGAAAATAGAGAGTAGGAATAAACAGATCTTGCTCGGGTTGTCAAGCTTTGATGAGTGCAAGGATCAAGTACTTGAGCCCCAGCTATTCACAATCTATATCAATGATCTGGATGTGGACGCCAAATGAAATATTTCTAAGCTTGCTGGTGACACAAAACAAAATGGGAGTATGAGTTGTGAGTAGGATGCAAAGAAGCTTCAATGGGACTTGTACAGGCTAAGTGAGTGGGCAAGAACATGGCAGATGCAATATAGGCCTGAATTTTTATCCTTGAAGCAGTTAGCGGGAGTCAGGGAAATCGGCTTGTCCCCCTCTGGAGAAAGTATCTGCAAAGGCAGGATCTTCATTACTGGGTGGCGGGTGCAGACTGGGGTTGGTGAAGAGGTTTGGAGGCAGCCACAGAGACTGCCGGACGCCAGGTTGGGCTGTTTAAAAGACCCATCTCGGTGCTGTGGGACTTCATCCTAGTTAAATTAAATACACAAAGGCCCTCTAGCTCTCTCCCCTCACTCCCCACACACTACCCCATGCCCCTATCCCTCTATGACCCTCATGTCCCTATGCCAGGGTATGCACCTCCACCGATACCCCATGGTCCCTCCCACCCCTATGACAAGCTATGGGGCTCCAGCCATCCCCATGGTCCTCCATGGCTTCTATGCCAAGCTATGGCACTCCACCCACGCCTATGGCCCCCGTACCCCCATGCCAAGCCAAGGCACTTTGCTCAACCTCCCATGGTCCTTCATGCCCCCAGTGTCATGCTATGCCCCCCCACCACCCCAAATGGCCCCTCATGCTCTATGCCAAGCTATGGCACTTGCATGCCGATTGACCCATTATATACTGTAGAGAACCAATGAGCCTTATGGTGACAGTAAGATGTATAAAGAAAGCCTTAAAAATATAATTCATTCATTACTTTCTACTATGTGAAAAAAAAATCATTTCACTACAAGGCAATAAAAGTGTCAATCATCTAAATCTTTAAAATATCAATAATGGAAACCACAAACTCTTGAAACCACTTAACCTCGTGTTAATAAACATTGTGAAATTGATCACAGAGATTGACGAGCTGGAGGTGTCCATCAAGCAATGTTTTCTCTGGGGCGCAGCTGTTTCAACAAGAGTAATGAATTTCTGGGATCTCAACCAAGCCTCATGCTTGGCCCCAGGACTCTACCCAAGGGGGTACCTTATCTTTCCAAAAGGGTATGCTGGCTATCCAAACAAATCCAAAAGGTTCAGATCTGTTCCCACCAGGTCTAATCTGCACACTTCAGGTTTCAGACACCTACCTGACCATGGTTTGATGATGACTCCCGGTGTGTCCTCCTCCAGCCTGTGAATGAACAGTGGGAGGTTCTCTTACCACAGGATGGGGAGAGGAGACCTCCCTGCCAGACCAGACAAGCATGGATGGAGGTGGCAGAGGAAGTCAGTAGCCATGGGGTCATCCAGATGACCTGGCTGAAGTGTCGCAAGTGGGTGAATGACCATCTCCGTTCTGACAAGCCTAACTGATTGACAGACCTAACTCTCAATGTGGACACTTACTTATGGGAGGGCATATGGGTGATGTGTGTGGAAAGTGGGTGCCAAAGAAATGGAGGAATGAGTGGCATGTGGCGGGAATGCATACTCAAGGAATGTAGGCAGCCTGGGGGCAGGGGTTAGAAGGGAAGGGTGGCGTGTGAGGAACACTGCCACACAGGGGAGCCTGGCACTGTAGGTTGTGGGCCCCACGCTGAAGGCTTGATCTCTCCAGATATGGAAATCATCATTCTCCCATTGACTTCGCAGGAGAGGAAGGCCCATAAAGCCCAGGAGGGGGTGAGGATCAGTGGGGGAAGTGCCCAACTTTGCAGTTATGATGGAGATGGAAGAGGACATCCTGCAGCTGGCCAGTCGCCATGGGTACAGACCCATTGGCCACAGAAAGGCTGGAGTTTGTTGCTGGGGGTAAGAATCTAATGGACACTCACTCAGTCTGGTGGGAGTTGCTGTGTGAAAGTAGATGGGATGGATATGAGTAGGTAAAAGGCTGGGTGACATCACTCTGTCTCCTGGGTTAGTTACATGGTGAAGGTGTCTGTCTGAGACTACAATCTCATTTCTGCCTTCATCTGCAATGTTGAGCAGTGCTCATCTTTCTGTCTTCTCAATCAGGTCAGTCATCAGCCCCAGCAATCATCATCCCTGAGAGACAGGCATCGACCAGCTCAGATACGAGCATTTTGGTGGGTATGATTTGTTGGCCAATACAGTAGCACAAATGGGCTTGAGCACCACACAAGCACCAGCCCAATCGGAGGCTTGGACAGTCCAGGTCTCTGACTTGGAGGAGTGTGGGAATGCAGGCCATGCTAAGCCCAAGGCTTATAACAAGCCACTGAAGTCATCCATAAGTCGGCAAATGGTGGGCATACAGTAGGACGGGCATGAAGATTTGGTGGAGCTTTCAGCAGGTTATGCATGGACAGTGGAAGAGTCCATCCAGGAAGATGCATGCTGCTCAATGAGATCATCCTTTGCCATGGCCTTCTCTTTTAGAGTGCCAGGTCGTGAAAGGTGCATCAGGCTTTAACAATAAGGGAGACCTGAGCCGGTGCATCAGGCTTTAACAATAAGGGAGACCTGAGCCGGTGCATGCTGGAGTGTGCCACCAATGCTGGTCCAGGCATCAGAATCTCTTTTTGAGTAGAGCAATGATCTGCTCAATAGTGGATCTGATGGATGCATGACTCACACAGTATCAGTGCTCAGACTCTAAACGCAGATTCCTTACAGGAATCAACAGCCATCACTTTAGCAGACATTCTCTATTGCCAAATATCCATCTCTCCAATTGAGCTGGTGCTGGAAGTAGCTGTGGCACCTGGGAGTGCCTAAAGATATTGGTGTCATAGTTACTTCCAGGGTTCCAGGCACAATCTGAAGGATACTCTAGTGCTGGTTACATACAAGTTGAACATTCAAACAGTGAAATCCCTTATGGTTCACTAATGCCCTGGCTGGCCCATGGGAGTCTTTATGGCCACATATGTGTAGTTGATGACTCCTGTACTTTGGGGAATCTAGCTATGGCACCAAACCTTCTGGATCTCTTGGCCTGAGCGTCCTTGAGGTGACACTGTTTACATTGAACTCTATGCCTATCTGCTCCCATTTCCTTCTAAGCTTGTCTGGAGGACCTCCTGGGTCCCTGTGAATACCTCTCTCCTCCTCTCCACCTCCTGCACCAGGGCTTTGAGTACAGCATCTGAAAATCTGGCAGCCCATTCTCTGCCCTGTTGCTCCTGCTTCACTCTTCCTGTAGTTCAGACACTCTTCTACAACCACTCTCAGTACCTACTGTAGCCAAAATGCACCCCCCCCCCCCTTGAAGAGGCACAGATTGGCTTTAACAATCACTAGCCTCAGATGAACGTGAGTCTCCTGCATGCATGCCACTATCATTTAAATTAGCGAGCAACACAAAGTTATGTACTAACTGCATGGGGAGGCGATGGTGTAGTGGTATTGTTGCTGGACCAGTAATCCAGAGACACAGGGTAATACCCTGGGGACCTGGGTTCAAATAGCTTTTCAACGCTAGTGAGTCCATGCTAAAGATGGCTCTGGCTAAATATTTGTTGCTTCCATCTCCCGAGGAGGAGAAGAGGAAACATAAAAGTGTCTTGTGCAAAGTCCCAACTCCTACTTCTTGGATGTCAAGTGCCCCGGTTGCTACAAAATAACTAGTGTTCAGCCGCGCACAGACTATGGTGCTTGTGTCGGATGCCCCACTGTACTTTGCCAGCCCACCGGTGGAAAGGCCAGGTTAGCAGAAGGCTGTTCCTTCAGAAGAAAGCAGCGTTAAAAATGAAAATTGGCATTTGAGGATGGGTGAGACTACACACAGCTGGGCTTCTGGAGTCTGGCTGCAGGATACTGATCCGTTTCCTTGGGATTTGGACAGCAGTATGGCAGAGGTGTAACTGGGGGAAGGGCGGAGTGCGTCAGTGTCCCGAAGCCTTGCCCATCTGATTCAGATGAGCTTTTTGTTTTTGGGCCCTTCTTGCTGGTATTGAGTTATTTATTAGAATTGTCAAATAAAATGACATAACGTAAAAAAAAACTCCATTACTTAAAACGGATACGGATTAATTGTGCATCACAATTCCCTCACTTGTCTTAAGGAGCTATCGATTTTTTGAGCCCCTTGTTCTTTTGAAGAATCAGTTTGTAGAGGGATTTGGGAAACCAATGACCAGTTTTGCTTTATCTGGACCCCTGATTTTCCAAGTCATGGATTCTTCAAAGTCTTCAAGCTGACCAGGTATTGAATTCATTTAGGACACAAATAGCATTAAAGTGGAGTGCATTGTTTAGATTTCATGTCTTTATTAGTTTTGAAAATAGTTACCAGGGAATGGTAAAATGATGCACAATATAATGACATACAGGTATGGTGTCTCAAATCCAGCTATCCGAAAACCAACACTGGCCGAAAATTGTACATGTTTTTAAGCTGCCATGCGTGAATTTTAATTATTATTAGATGAGTAAAATAACTTACTGGCTTTTTTTGGGGGGGGGGGGGAGGGGTGGGGAAATAGGTGCTGCATTGGCATAGCGGCACGCTCTTTTACTGGCTTAGCGCACCAGCCTTTTCCTGCACTCCCAGTGGTCCGAGCAAGCCTGGATTCGGCCCGAACCGCCCGACGTGAAAACTTGCAAGATCCAAAATCCGGCACAGACCCCGGTTCCGAGGTTTGCCGGTTTTGAGAAGCTCCCCCCTGCGTTATTTCTACTGTTTTTCATAGTTTGTTTTACCGGGTAATGCAGTGAAGTTAACCATAAGTTTACGTAGCACGTGGAAATAATTGTATCGCGCATAATGTTTCTCATTCCTTTGACTAAAAATTGTAGTTTTATTTCTGTAACTTTTTTGTCCAGCCTAGTTTTCAGTTTTTTCCAGTTTTTGATTCCGGTTTCATCACCAATGGAACATTTACAACCCTGTTCTCTCCATCAAATCCTTTTCACTGCAACTCTGGCAATTTCTGCATATTTATGCCACATCTGATGTAATTTATTGTTTGGATTTGGCTATCATTAATGTAATCTTGTTCAAAGTCTTTGGCTTATAACCAAAAAATACTTTTCTCCACTTTTAAGTTGCACTTTCAAGCTTTCCCCATGTCTAAACACTCGTTTTAAATTGCAGATTCTGTCAGATGCTATGATTCAATGGCTTGGGATCTTCCCAGCAGTGGCAATGATCATTGGATCGCTGCCACCATGAAAATTCCCCTGCACGTTTCTACCAGGCTAAGTTTCTACAGAAACGCACAGCGCAGTCTCCGTCGGAGCGCTCAGTCGAAGCAACGTCGGACAGTCAGGGGAAGACAGGACGCACCCCGCGCCCCCCCTTTTTTTTAAACAGCACTCGCTGCTGTATGGTAAGTTTAAAGGTCCAGTTCGAATGTTAATGAATGAAGATTATTGGATGAAGATTAGTGGATGGGTGAATGAGTGAATGGGTAGTGGGTGTGGTAGGCAAGTGGATAAAGTAGATGGGGGGGGGTGGGGGTTGGTGGGTGAGGTGATAGGTTGGTTTGCGGGCGGGTAGGGTGGCAGGTGAGTGGTTTGGCAGGTGGGTGAGATGCGTAGGGTAGATGAGGTGGCAAGTCAGTGAAGTGGCAGGTTGGGGGTGGTGGTGGTGGTGGGGAGTGAATATTTGGGTTGAGTGTGGAGGGTGGTCCAGTCAGGAGGGGTAGTCGAGTGGCCGGGATGGGTGAGGTGTGGGTGGGGGGGGGGGGGGGGGTGCATTTGGGTCAGATTGGGGGAGGGTGGTTGGGTCAGGTGACTAGTCGGGTTGGGGTTGGGGGGTGGTTGGATGGTTGGGGGGTGGTTGGATGCTCAGTGGGTAGTTGGGTCAGGAGGGTAGTCAAGTTGGGTTGGGGTAATGGGGTGGTTGGGAGGGTGATTTGGTCAGGGTGGTAACTGGTTTGGGGGGGGTTGGTTGGGGGGAAAGCCAGGTGGTCAGGAGGGGTGGTGATGGGGGAGTCATAGGTGGTAGTGAGGGTTGGCTTTGGAGTTATTCAGGTGATAGATTTAACCTGTCTACCATTTCCCTGATAACTCTGCAGGGGCAGAATTTTACCTTTGACGTGTGGGGGCAGGACCCACATGCCGACGCATAAAGTGACATGCAGTGACCTCGGGCGAGCAGGATATTTCATTGGGTGGGTGCGTGATGATATCTGATGCGCACCTGGCATTAATTAATGGGCCACTTACGGCCCTTGAGGTTCCCGTGCGATCTTTGGGTTGTCGCACGGCCACAAAGGGTAGGCGGGTAGGACACATTTGTATAAACCTCATCCATGGGTGGGATAAGAGGGATCACTGGGGTTGCGAGTGTGCTCTGTCAAATATTGATTTTTCAAAGTTACTGATACTTGCCTGGGTGATCTGCAGTTCTTCAAAATGCAAACCAGCTAGTTGGACTGGACTCACTCCCTTCAGGTCAGCACTCGGCAGTGAAGAATCTTTTTTGGGCCTTCAGGTTTCAGGAAGCCTTCCCTTGGCCTAGGAATGGGAGCTGAACTCTCCACTGGAGGCAGCTCCTCTGAGGAGGAAGGGGGGTGCTAGAAGGGGGAGGAAGCCAGGAGTGGACAATCAGCCACCATTGGGAGGCCAGGAGTGGACAATCAGCCTCCAGGGGAGCCACCTTTGGGAGGACAGGCACAGGCACAAGGGTTGCAGAGCAAAGAGGTAGTCCAAGGCAAAAGGAGCCGCAGAAGATGCCATTATCCTGCTGCCAGGGTATACAGGCAGCGAAGCAGCTACCTCAATATGTCTGAGGTGCAGTGCCGAAGGAGGCTCCGTCTCTCAAGGAAGGCAGTCAACTATATCTGTCAGATGATTGGGCCGGAGATCTCCACGAACTGTGTGGATGGACACCCCATGCCAGTGGCTCTGAAGGTCACAGCTGCCCTCAACTTCTGTGCCTCTGGCTCCTTCCAGGGCTCGATGGGTTATCTTTGCGGTGTCTCCCAATCAGCTGTCCACACTTGTGTCAAGTGACAGATGCTCTGTCAGATGGGCATTGACCTTCATCCACTTCCACTGGGACCAGGCAAGCCGGACACAGTGAGCCAGAGGCTTCGCAGCCGTTGCTGGCTTCCCCCGTGTCCAGGGTGCTATAGACTGTACACATGTGGCCATCAAGGCGCCAGCAGGTGAGCCTGATGCCTTCGTCAACAGGAAGGGCTTCCACTCCATGAACATGTAGATAGTGTGTGATCACAGGATGCTGATTCTACAAGTCTGTGCAAGGTACCCAGGCAGCTTCCACGATGCCTACATCCCCAGACACTCCCAGGTGCCGGGGTTCTTCATTGCTTCAGCCCGGCTTGATGGATAGCTGCTGGGTGACAAGGGCTATCCCCTCAGAAGGTGGCTCATGACACCTCTCCACCATCCAAGAACAGAAGCTGAGCAGCGGCACCACAAGGGCTGTGGTGGAGAGAGCCATCGGCCTTCTCAAGATGCACTTTCATTGCTTGGACCACTCAGGGGGTGCACTCCAGTACCCCCCAGATTGTGTGTCGCTGATAGTGGTAGCATGCTGCGCTCTCCACAATCTTGCGCTGGAAAGCGGGGACGCAGTGGATGAAGGTGAATTAGGCACAGTGGCTGCGGCTGCACACGATGAATCCAGCAGTGAGTCCGAGGATGAGCACGCACAGGGAAATGCTGAGGGGATAGACACTTACCTGGGCATACTCCAGGGAGGCTGAGACACCCGGAGGCTTTAATCCAATGACCCTTCAGCTAGCACACCACATACAGACCTCCAGGACAAGCCTGGGCTGCAGGGTCCACACTTGATTCCGGAGTGCAAAACCTGCCAGGTTAGGAACATTGATCAAGGGCCTTGTTAATAAAGGTGAATGTCCCACAATACACTCATTACATTATTGGTAATCATCCACCTGCAGAAGAAAAGAGGCACCCTCAGCCTTGGTGACAAGTCTGAATTTAATATTAAAACAAAAGGATCTTAAGAAAACAAAATGACAGAAGAGTTAAACATCACACCAATTCATAAAGACCTCATCTCAGGCCAACACAAAAGCATCAGTGATAAAGCCGTGGTGTCCCTAAGGTGCCTTATGTTTACTTTTTGGGGTGTTATGTCTTGGTGCTGCCCCCTCACTGGGAGTGGTATCGGAGCCAGCCTGCTGACTCTGCTGTCCTGTTGGCCTCGATGACCTTGGCGGCCGTCCTCTGCCCAGTGGAGCCTGTGCTGGCCCCGCCTGGGAGGGAGCTGCCAGTTCCACAGCTGGCATCTCCCCAGTCGTTGCAGCCTCATCGAATGCAACTGTTACTGGCAGAGGGGCGGAGGAGCTGCCGCCCTCATCCGGAGCGCCCTGAGAGGAGCCCGCAGGGACGACAGGCAGCTGCTCCGCCAACATGAGATCGCTTTGGACCTCCCTGCTTACCATGGATGGATGGGCACCAAGCTGGGAAACTTGATGCCCAGACCGCCTCCCACACTGGCACTGACCAGCTGAGGTCAATGCCGATGTGAGGGCTTGGTGCTCCCAGAGCATCCCCAGGAAGCCTTTATTGGTTCCCTGGAGGAGCCTCTCCATGAGAGTCGCCACTCTCTCCATGGAGGAGTCTTGGCGCTCGGCCATGAAGCTCATAGCTTCAGCGATGGTCCACGTAGACTCCTCCACCATGGACACCAAGCTAAGCTTAGCCTCATGTTTCTCCCCCAGATGCTTCCACACACCTGGCCGCATTTCCTGTGTTTGCTGCGTCGCGGACGGCTCCAGAGGCACATCATCAGCCACTGACTGAGCATGTGCTTGGTACCTTGCTGTCCTCTGACTGCTGATGCCATGGGCACTCTCTGTCTCTACCAGCTCCTCCAGCTGCAAAGTGCCCTCAGCGCTGTGCCTTGGGACACTAGCTGATGTTCTAATTCCCACTGAGGTGCTAATATCTGCGCTGGTGCCTGCCTGGCAGAGATGGTGTGACACTGGTGAGTCCGAGACTTCAGGGCCTTCAGGTGTGAGAGGGGACCCTTGCTGCTTCTGCTCCCGGCCCAGCTCCGCTGATGCTGAAAGGAAGAACAAGGACATTTGATCAGTTAACGTGGAGACAAGGACAATGTGCATCCCTGTCCCCCGGATCATTATGCGCTCATCCTTCCATAAGCAATGGTCAAGCCATGTTGCAAACTTCAATCGCTGAACATTCAGCACTGCCATGGCTGTTGGGAGAACAATGGTGACCTCACTGCTGGGCAAACATACCTGCCCGTGGCACCCCAGCCTCACTGACACCAGTGGACCTGGGCACTTGGTGCCTCTCCAAATCTAGGGCCTGCTGTTCAAAGCAGCTGTGAGTGGCCAACTGGGCTGGACCTCCGCCAGTCCCACCTGCTCGGCGGCATCATGTGCATTCTTCTCCTGAAAAGGAAGGAAGAGCATTGATTAGTGCTACTTGTGCCTGGATTCTCTTCATTGCCTTCCCCAACTAGAGTGGGGCATTACAGGGCTCCAGAGCCTCCTCACCCCACTGCTGCTGAACACTAGCACAAAGATGCTAGGCCTGTCCCCCCATCCCGCACCCCTCCCCCTTGGCCAAATGCTGCCTACAATGCATTAGGCACCACACGGTCTACCTTCCATAGCAAGGAGGTGCAAGCACGTGGAGCGCAGAGGGCAGCAGATCGATCGGTGCCACACCACCTTGAAGCTCTCCTCCCAGCATGTCATCACCCTGACTTGGACATGTTTTGCAGTTCCAGCACTGCGCCTAGGTGCAGCTCCTCCAGGTTGCCCCCTAAACAGTCATGTGGGTGTCACTGTACCACATGCGGTGGGTGCAGAACCCATCTCTTCACCACCCTCGGCATGGGCAACATCTGCTGGCTCACCCAGTGAAGGACACATACCGTCAATGATTCAATGCAATTATTACACTCAGACTTGAGGTGGCACCAGGGGGGAAAGCCTACCTGCTGGGTTAAGTGACCAGTGCCAAAATGATACTCACCCTTCCCAAGCATAACAGATCGTTGAAGCGGAAGCGCTTGTGACATTGGATCCAGGTACGTCGCACTACATCACGGGAGCTCACCACCTCCGCCACCTCCTCCCAGGCACGTTTGGTCATCTGGGGGGAGCCTCCTCCTCTCGTCCTGGGGTACGAGGACCTTCCACCATGGTGCCACCTCCTTGAGGAGGGCAGCAAGGCAATCGTCAGGGAAACGAGGGGCACAGTGCCCTCCTGCCCTACCCTCCTGCCTGGCCTGCTCACCAGCCGCGCTCTGGGGAGTCCTTCCGCTGGCCGTGATTCTCAGCCTTTGAAAGGCTGCAGGAGCTTTTTCAAACAGGCCGCCTGGTCGCCATTGGACCCAGTGGTCATTGCAGTCCCACCACCGCCTGCCCACTCCCTCTGTTCTCCGGAGCCACAATTCACACTGGGCGGGCCTTAATTGTCCCGCCCACATAAAATGGCGGCGCAGACCCCATCACAGGCGGTGATCAGATCCTTGCCCACTCCCGCACCGCCTGCCCGATGGGCAGAAAATTCTGCCCCAGGTGTGCATCGGAACTGAAATCTCCGACTGTAGCTCAGAGTTGGAAACATTCAAGCTGGGTCCTGGGCAGCATGGGGATTGCCCATCAGAAGTTGAAACTTTCCAGGCAATTCCCATGTAGACCTGTGGTAGGACTTTCACAGGGTCCCGACGTGAATCTTCAGTTGTATGTCCATCCTCCGACAATCCGGGGACCGGAAAATTTGGGCCCAATATGTGACATATCTCCTAAATCTCCTTATGCTGTTCAAGCTTGGTCTAAATCTGACTCATAGGGCTGTTTTTGAAGGCCTTTTCAAAGATGTAGATTTGCAGCATTAAGTTAATATGATCCACCTCTATCTAACACTGGGCTGAGTGGATGTTTTTAGCAGTTGTTTACTGCTGTGTTAAGTCTATAATATACAGATCAATGATAGTCAAATGTTTACTCAATGGTTGAAGTAAAATTGGACAGATCCAACCCAGGCTGCCTGGTGTCTATAGTGGAGTTTGAGATATTTGATTTGATACTTTATTGCTGATACTATCAGTTTGATGTTTAGAATTTTTCAGAGGATATGAACTCGAGTTGAATGACTGATGAAGATGTGGAAATGAACAACATATGCAATATATCTGATGTTTTAAACAGAAGAACATTCATGTCTATTATTCACTCGAGTCAGCAAAAGGGAGCATGGAAGAGGCCCCATTCCATGAAGTGCATCTGAACTACTGATGACCTTCTACAGTTGCTTAATAAAATGTAAACCAGTTTATGTTTAAAAACACAATGAAAAGAGCACCTAATGATTTGCAGTTAGATGTGGAGGTGATTCCATTCATGAGGAAACTTTTCATTACCATTTAGCCTCTTTTATGTGCCATCATAAACTTGACAATTTTCAAGAGTACCACTGCATCAAACTGCTTGTCATCTATCAAAGCACCCTTTTCTTATAATAGAGTTCAAATTCTTGTGCATGAGGGAGCTTAATTCCTTTTATCAAATCTCTCCGCTCCTCTCCTGAAAGTCCATAATCCTTTTACAGCTATTGACTGGCCTTCTGTAAATGCCCAAGTGGTTGTTCCTCATGCGTGAGCGTAGGCAGTGAGTGTTGACAGGCTGCTCAACTGGGGGTTACACAGCTGAGGCTGATTCTGACCTTGCGTGACATTTATTCACAAGCACTTACCAGCCAGAATCACTGGCTTGTGAGCAAGAGTGGGTATCCCAGGTAATTTCCTCCTCCTCCCTAGTCTAGGGAGCACTTAGGTCAATCCAACTCTGCTACTGCTAACCTGGCTCGGCTCAACTAACAGAACACAAATGGTGATTGAACCTGAAATGTTTCTCTTATGGCTCAATTCCTTACTGAGAGGTGCATTAACCAAATAAGCCACCATGGGAATTTGAAGTTTTCCTTTAAAATGGGGTTGTGTCTCCAACAATAATTTTAAACTTCTAAATATGTGGTTATTTTAAATTCTTGTAGCCAATTATGCTCTCAAGGCGAGCTGCCATCTGCTTCCCTGCCAAGAATGATTGCTTTCTCACTGAAGGAGCTGCCTCCTTGCAAGAATCGCATAACAATTTGTGGATGTGATATTGCCTTTCAGAATAAACCTGTATTCATTTCATTATAGTGGGTAGTGTGTGAAGGTATGGTCCCAGGACATTGTGGTCTTGTGGGAAAATTTAGCTTCAGCCTTCCTGCCTAGTGGAAACAGTGTGGTCGCACCACTAAAACTGGCGGGCAATGACTAACTGCCCCATTGCAACAGTGGCTACAACAATATATCTCCTGGGCCAACTGTTGAGCAATTGGATGGCTCCCAAGTAAGGCAGTAGTCTCAATTTGCATCCAAGTCAGGATCTTATGATGTATGTAGTAGTTCAGTTACCATTATCGGGCTGAACTGGAGGGTGAATGCTCTGTTCTGGCTGTGATCAGTGTCAGGGTGTGGTTCATTGGCACAAAGTGAAATTGAGATCCTATCTGTTCAGTGCTTCAAAGGCAAAATTTGAAGAAAATTAGGTGAATAAAGATTAGTTGGTCATCTAATGATTTTATATGGGAGGTTGCTAATGCAAAATCACTGTCACATTTTCCCACATAAGAATAGTTATTGTGCCTCCAAAATAACTGTACCAGAAGCACTTTCCAATATTTTATTATGATTAGCCATTATGTAATTCAGCATGCACACATGTATGCGCACATGTGCACAAGCCCACACGTGTATACACACACACACACAACCATGACTAAGAAATACATAGAAAACACAAGCAAGGAGTTTCCATTCTGCAGCCTGTGGAGCTTTTTTGAGGGACCAAGACCTTGTCCAGGATCTTGCCAGTAACAGGGTGAGTCCTGAAGTATTAACTAAATGTAGGTCCCAAGCCTGTGCAGACTGATAGTGTGACCACAGCAGCCAATTTAAGTGGCCGCCAAAGGCCCAGCGTCCAATCAAAAGGCTGGCATTGCTGCAGCTTCGCCAATGCCACGGAGGGAGGTGGTCATTGCTGAGGCTGCAAGGAGAAGGAGAAGGAGAGGGTGCCTCCATCTTGCGGTGCCCTCAAAGGGCTGGTACGATGTGCTGGGGCCAGGTAGAAAGTCCCCAGCAATTGGAGGGGTGAACCCTCAAGTGGTGGCTTCAAGGTTGTAAGGGCAGCCATTGTCACCAGGGAGCCTCTTCTTGGGCTATGAAGCCTCTGGAAAGGGAGGGGGCCCTTGCCCCCACCTGGAAGCTACTGGGAGACCACCATATTGTAGCTGGTGGACTTCCCACATGGTGGGGTGCCATTCCGATGCCAAAATACCTGGCAAAATGGCCTTCAATAAATTAATTGTCCCTCACAGAAGGAAGAAACAGTTCAGACCAGTATTCCTATTTCCCAGTTTTTACCATTTTTTTCCTTCTTGGGAAATAGGCGTGGTGGGTGGACTATATCGCGGAGCTGCCCTGACATGGCTTCTGGTATTTTACTGGCACCCTGCCTCCTAGACAGCCACCTGGGAGTTGATAAAAATCCACCTCATGGGTCCTTTCTCTTGGGGAATTGTATGTATCTAGGTGATTCTATTCCATGGGATCATGTAATTTTTTTATTCATTCATGGGATGTGGGCTTCACTGGCTGGGCCAGCATTTATTGCCCATCCCTAATTTCCCTTAAAAAGGTGAAGGTGAGCTGCCTTCTTGAACCACTGCAGTCCATGTGGTGTAGGCACACCCACAGTGCTGTTAGGAAGGGAGTTCCAGGATTTTGACCCAGCGACAATGAAGGAATGGCGATATATTTCCAAGTCAGCGTGGTGAGTGACTTGGAGGGGAACTTCCAGGTGGTGGGGTTCCCATGTATCTGCTGCCCTTGTCCTTCTTGATGGTAGTGGCCATGTGTTTGGAAGGTACTGTCGAAGGAGCCTTAGAGAATTCCTGCAGTGCATCTTGTAGATGGTGCACACTGATGCTACTGTGCATCAGTGGTGGAGGGAGTGAATGTTTATGGATGTGGTGCCAGTCGAGCGGGCTGCTTTGTCCTAGGTGGTTTCAAGCTTCTTGATTGTTGTGGAATCTGCACTCCTCCAGGCAAGTGGGGAGTATTCCATCACACTCTTGACTTGTGCCTTGTAGATGGCGGACAGACTTTGGGGAGTCAGGGGGTGGGTTACTCATCACATGATTCCTAGCCTCTGACCTGCTCTTGTAGCCACAGTATTTATATGGCTAGTCCAGTTCAGTTTCTGGTCAATGGTAACCCCAGGATGTTGATGGTGGGGGATTTAGTGATGGTAATGCCATTGAACGTCAAGGGGCGATGGTTAGATTCTCTGTTGTTGGAGATGGTCATTGCCTGACACTTGTGTGGCACAAAAGTTACTTGCCACTTGTCCAGGTCTTTCTGCATTTGGACATGGACTGCTTCAGTATCTGAGGAGTCACGAATGGTGCTGAACATTGTGCATCCCCACTTCTGACCTTATGATAGAAGGAAGGTCAATGATGAAACAGCTGAAGATGGTTGGGCCGAGGACACTACACTGAGGAACTCCTGCAGTGATGTCCTGAAGCTGAGATGACTGACCTCCAACAACCATATTCCTTTGTGCTAGGTATGACTCCAACCAGTGGAGAGTTTACCCCTGATTCCCATTGACTCCAGTTTTGCTAGGGCTCCTTGATGCCACACTGTTAAATGCAGCCTTGATGTCAAAGGCAGTCACTCTCACCTCACCTTGGGAGTTCAGCTCTTTTGTCCATGTTTGAACCAAGGCTGTAACGAGGTCAGGAGCTGAGTGGCCCTGGTGGAACCCAAACTGGGCGTCAGTGAGCAGGTTATTGCTAAGCAAGTGCCGCTTGATAGCACTTTTGATGACCCCATCCATTATTTTATTGATGATGGAGAGTAGACTGATGGGGTGGTAATTGACCGGCTTGGATTTGTCCTGCTTTTTGTGTACAGGACATACCTGGGCAATTTTCCACATAGCCGGGTAGATGCCAGTATTGTACCTGTACTAGAACAGCTTGTCTAGGGGTGTTGCAAGTTCTGGAGCACAAGTGTTCAGTAGTATTGCTGGAGTATTGTCAGGGCTTGTAGCCTTTGCAGTATCCAGTGCCTTTAGCCATTCCTTGATATTATGTGGAGTGAATCAAATTGGCTGAAGACTGGCATCTATGATGCTAGGGACCTCCGGAGGAGGCCGAGATGTATCATCCACTCGGCATTTCTGGCTGAAGATTGTAGCAAATGCTTCAGTCTTATCTTTTGCACTGCTGTGCTGGGCTCCTCCATCATTGAGGATGGGGATATTTGTGGAGCTCCCCCTCCAGTGGGTTGTTTAATTGTCCACCACCATTCACGATTGGATATGGCAGGACTACAGAGCTTAGATCTGATCCGTTGGTTGTGGGATCACTTAGCTCTGTCTATCACTTGCTGCTTATGCTGTTTGGCATGCAAGTAGTCCTGTGTTACGGCTTCACCAGGTTGACACCTCATTTTTAGGCATACCTATTGCTACTCCTGTCATGCCCTCCTGCACTGTTCATTGAACCAGGGTTGATCCCCTGGCCTGATGGTAGAGTGGGGGATAAGCCGGGCCATGAGGTTACAGATTGTAGTTGAGTACAATTCTGCTGCTGCTGATGGCCCACAGCTCCTCATGGATGCCCAGTCTTGAGCTGCTAGATCTGTTAAAAATCTATCCTATTTAGCATGGTGGTAGTTCCACACAACACGGTGGAGGGTATTCTCAACGTGAAGGCAGGACTTTGTCTCCACCACGACTGTGCAGTGGTCAATCCTACCGATACTATCATGGACAGATGCATCTCCGGCAGGCAGATTGGTGAGGATGAGGTCAAGTATGTTTTTCCCTCTTGTTGGTTCCCTCATCACCTGCCGCAGACACGGTATAGCAGCTATGTCCTTTAGGGCTTGGCAAGCTTGGTCAGTAGTGGTGCTACCGAGCCACTCTTGGTGATGGACATTGAAGTCCTCCACCCAGAATACATGCTTCACCCTTGCTTCTTCCAAGTAATGTTCAATATGGAGGAGCACTGATTGATCAGCTGAGGGAGGATGGTAAGTGGTAATCAGCAGGAGGTTTCCTTGCCCATGTTCTGGCAGATGCTATGAAACTTCATGGGGTGCAGAGCCAATGTCGAGGACTCCCAGGACAACTCCCTCCTGAATTTGAATTTGAATTCGAATTCAACATCTGCCGTGGCAGGATTTGAACCCAGGTCCTCAGAGCATTACCCTGTGTCTCTGGATTACTAGTCCAGTGACAATACCACTACACCATCGCCTCCCCCTTGTATAGCAATATAAAGGCAAAAAGAATTGGAAATCTAAAATGTCAGATTTCATGTCCTATTGAATTTTCCTTTTTCTGGAGAATAAAATGTCCTAGTATTACTGATAATTTGGATTTGCTTTCTAATTTCAGAACTCATAGGCTTTGTTCTTATATTTGTGTTAATGGGGTAATTTTCTGACTTCCTACGTCCCACTAAGAATGTGGTCAGAAAGTTATCCCTTAAATGTAGATTTCTGTAGGCTTAAGTTTCACGTGAACTACAAGCATCAAAAAACTTCCGCAAATTGTTTGACTCAATGCTGCTTCTCTGCCTCCACAATGAAAGTAGAAACAACTTAAAATGGCTTAGCTCCTTGGACCTCCTCTGGCTCTGGGTTCTCTTCCCACTAGCTTTACCCAGCGAGAATGCTACAACTACTTCCCCTGTCAGTCAGCCCCCAATTAGAGGGACTGAAGTGTGTGGGAAGTAAAGTAACTGTTGGTGGGTGATTTCCCCAGGTGACTTTTCATTGCCTGGTTGCTAAGTATCCACTGAGTGGGTTGAACTAAAATTATTTTGGTTACACTTTGGCCTTGAACTGCAATTTTAAACAAGGGGTGGAAATTGAACCTAGCATGTGACACTTCTATCCATCAAGATAGAAATATTCAAACTATGACACAGCTTTCTTTGATCTCAGTTTTCACTGGATTTGTGGTGGTTCCTTTGGTGAGGATCATGGCTTGCTTAGTGTGGAATAGGCAGAAAATGATAACGTGTTCCTGAGGGCAGCCAAATTTGTGAAGGATAGAAATATTCAAATTATGGCCCATGTTCTCCTGGCCTGCAAGCTTGGGCAAATTGATCTGCATATATGGATCACCGCTGCTGGCTAATACCATTGTGGTGAGTAGAATGTTAGTTTTGAAGCTCATCACAGATTGCCTTTTTCCTTCTTAGGCACTCCCTTAGGATCAAGGATGATTTGCTTTCACTCCAGTTCAATGGGTTCTAAAATGGCTGATGAGTCCAATGTGCGATCTGCAGACTCTATCACAGGCAGGATCCGTGGTGTGTGAAGGGTTGTGTAGAGTGGTTATTTGGAAGTTTGTGCACTCTCTCTGATGCCTCGACTTCGCCTCTGCATGTTCCCGCCATTTCTGCATGTGTTTGATGCCTTCATGAATGAGCCTTCTCTATTTTGGTCGATCACAAGGCGGGATGTTCCTTGAGTCAGTGGATATGTTTGACCACTTCAGGGATGTTTTGAGGACATCCCTAAAGCATTTCCATTGTCCTCCTTGGAGTCTTCTGTCGCAAGCGACTTCTGACTAGAACAGTTGCTTTGGGAGTCTGTTGTCAGGTACACGAGCTACCTGTCCCACCCAGCGGAGCTGGTTTTGAATGATTAGCGATTCGATGCTGGGCAAGTTAGCTTGGGCGAAGACGATGTTGCTGGACTGCCTTTGTTGCCATTGCATTTGGAGGATCTTGAGAAGACACTGCTGGTGGTACTTCTACAGTGCTTTTTGGTACCTGCTGTAGGCTGTCCAAGCCTGTGAAGCACACTGGAGCACAGGGATCACTGCTGCTCGGTAAACCATGACTTTAGTCCCTGGCTTCAGATCCTGGTCTTCAAATCCTCTTTTCCTCAGTCAGCCAAAGGCTTAGCCGACACATTGGAGATGATGATGAATTTGGTCACTTATGTTCCCTTCATTGAGAGGAGGCTCCAAAGATATGGAAAATGGTCCACATTTTCCTGGATCTTGCTGCTGATTTTAATTGACAGGGGGAGGTGTTTTGCTGTGGGAGTAGATGGAAGAAGACCTTAGTTTAGTTTTAGCCCGGCCGTTTAATGAAAGGCCCATTTTCTCATATGCTTTGGAGAGCCGACAATGACCTGGAGCTCAATTTCTGAGTGAGTGTGCACAAGCGTTATCTTCATACTGTAAGTCTATGACTGAGGTTGGAGTGGTTTTAGTTTTGGATTGAAGGTGGCATAGGTTACAGTTTTCCATCTGTTCTGTAGATTATTTCCATGCCTGTGGGTATTTTCCTGGATGTGAGATGCAGTATTGAAGCTTGGAAAATGGAGAAGAGAGTTTGTGCAATGACACAGACTTCTTTGATCCCAGTTTTCACTGAGATAGGGCTTGTGGTGGTTCCTTTGGTGAGGATCATGGCTTGCTAATGTGGAGTAGGCAGAAGATGGTGACAAGTTCCTGAGGGCAGCCGAATTTGTGAAGGATACTCCAAAAGTCTTTATGGTTGACAGAGTCACAGGTTTTTGTGAAGTCGGAAAAGGCCACGTACAGGTTTAACAGGTACATATTTTGGCCTCCTAATACAATTTCTCCATCAAAACTGTTTGGGAAAAAAAGTTACTTTAGTTTTATTTAAAAAGCAAAGTGCATTCACACATGTTTAGGAACAAGTTACCAGTGAAGGGTGCTTAATATGCTGATGGACAGGATTCTCCCAAAGGAGTGTAAACAATGAGCAATTTGTTACCTTGTCTCTGTAATCTACAAACAACTCTGTGTTGACAACTCTCTGGTCCTTAGCACTTGGCAGGAAGCATTTGGAAGGCATTTTTTGGCTCTGAGCAGATGAAGATAAAATACAGAGATTGTAACACAAGCTGGCAGGTTTTTCAAATAAAATGGTGTGAGAAGGTGAAGCCTAAGGAGGTAGAGTGCAGGCAGTAATGAGGAATTATTCGGTTAAAGCCGACCCACTGATATAGCGAATCCAAACAAGTTCATTATTTTGTATTATTGTATATGAACACGTTGTGGTGGAAGCATGGGAATTGAATCATAACTGTTCCTCTGATGTTCAAGTACTGTGCAATAAAGCAGCTTAACAAGGTGTAACTGGCTTAATTTCTCCAAGTATTCACATGGTCTGCCTTTGGAAAGTTTCAAGAAACCAACAAATGAAAGACACAAATATCCATTTCAGATTGCAAGTGGATGCTGTTGTTACATGTCTAGGTTACACTATAGTTAGAAATTATGTGACATGCGCAAATTCTGAAACATAAGATGCTCAGATCACTTATTTATACATTTGTATCAACTTGTTGCTTGTTGTGCAGTTTAAATTAATCCTGTGTGCATGTCATTGCCATGGACATTTAAAGATGCAAACAAGATGCATGCGTAACAGAATAACTAAATATTGGAAATTCTGATTCTATTGCCTTTGGTCCCTGCCACAAACTTGGTTCCCTGATCCCCATTTCCATCATGGAAAATGTCTGCATTTGAATCAGACTGTTTGCAAACCTGGTTTTGTGTTTGACCCTGAGTTGATCTTCTGTCCACATATTTGCTCCAACAAGCTACTGTCCACCTCTGTAATGTTACCTCAGTTCATCTGCTCACAAAGCCCTTATCCAGGCCTTTGCCACCTCTGGATCCCAGCATTTCTATGCTTCCCTGGCTGCCTCCAATCGTCGACCATACATTAACTTGTGCTAACTCAGCTGTGCAAATCTTATCTCACACCAGATCTTTTCCACCAATCACCCATCTGCAGATGACCTACATTTGATCTCAGTCTGACAATGGCTCAAATTTAAAATCTTCATCCTTGTTTTCAAATCCCTCCATCCCTTGCCACTTCATATTCCTGTAACTTCTTCCAAGCTTGTGAAATTTCTACACTTGGCCAATTCTGGCCTCTTGAGCATCCCAAGCATTAGTTTCCCCACCATTTGTGGCTGTGATTTCAGCTGCCTTGATCCTAAGTTCTGAAATTCCCTCCATAAACTTTTCTGCCTCACTACCTCTCTCTCCTCCTTTAAGATGCTGCTTAAAATCTGCCTCTTTGACTAAGTCTTTGGTTACCTGCCCTAATACCTGTGGTGTGGTGTCAAAAATGTTTTTATTGATAACACACTTGTTTAGTACCTCAAGATGTTTTGCTATAGGTGCTATATAAATGCAAGTTTTCATCGTCAGTGTAGAATGTTTTCAGAAAACAATGTTATTCCCCTCTTTCCTTTTATGCCCTTTTGTGCCTTACTCACTTTAACTGAAATAGAACCAAGTGTTAAGAAGGAAAGACTTATACTTAAATGGTGCCTTTCACAACCTCAGGATATCTCAATATGGCCAATTAAGTTTTTTTGAAAGTGCAATTGCTGTTATAATATTCGGAACAACATATCCACTGGGAACAAATACCTTGAGTTAAGATTCTGTCCTTGCCACCACTCTGCAAATGAACTTTTTCTACCTCTAGCAGCCCGTAGGACCCTCCAGTCTATAGCACTGAGTGTGTCAACACTGTTCATTCATTTTCCAGCTGAAAGCAGATGTTAGCTTACCAAGGCCAACATCAACAGATGGCTTGAAAGATAATCATAACTATGGTATTTTCATTACAGGACGAAAGTTTAAAAACTCTTGGCCAAGAAAGTACAGATTTCTTTTCCTACTTGCTCAGCAGGTTTTCCTCTATTAACTTGGTGGAGTTACAGTTTATTTGTATTTTCTTTTGTGTTTTTCCCATCCTTTCTTGAAAGATTTGAAGAATGCAGAGATTATTTCCATGGCATTGCATAAGCTATTCTCCCATGGGACGCTATGGCCCAATATTCACACAGTAACCCTAGTTCCAGGGTACTGGGGCTAAATCTAACACCTCCACTGCTACCCTGGCTAAGGTGAGTTAACTCAAACACCAAGGTTGGAAGCCAGGACCTGCAAGGTCTGTAGTGCTCAGTAGTAATCTGGACAGTGTGCTATATCAATTGGGCAACTCCTGAGTTGCCTTTCAATTCTGTATTACCTTTTTGTTCCTCTTCTGAACAAAGTTGACATTTGTGGCTCAGATATGGCAATTATTGTACAGAAAATTATGTTTTACTTTTTGATGTGTATGGACTTAAAGTTTAGGAAAAAATGCAAAGATTAGAATTTTTGCCTGTTTTGCTGTGTCTTGTTCCCTTGAAATTTCTTTTGTGAGGTATTACTTTCCAGTTACAAGATATCCCAGTTTGTTAGAACGTGTCTAGTTTTGTTTATAGATCCCACTCTACAGTGCCTGGGGGTCCTGAGGCTTGTTTGATTTAATTAAAGGAACTTGCACTTTTGTTTTCACTTAGCCTCCCTCTTGTCCATCTGAACATTATTACATGAGGTCTCTGGACTGTGAATCACAGGTCACCAGCAGCTTCCGTGTTAAATGAATATTTAGCTAGATTGGAAAATAAGAGGCCTAAGCAGTTTAGTAAAATTCACTTCATCTGGTAGCCAGCTATGTTAACAATTATGTCACATATCTGCACATTTACCAGATGAAAGGAGCCCTCGCGGGGATATGGAAATGAATTTTTACAGAAATCATCCTTTGCATGCCTTATGTCTATTTTAGTTATTCCAATCCAAAAGAAACATTTCTAATGGATGAGCTATGTTTTCTAGACTAAAATAATATCTGTCTATTGGGCTCTGAGTCTCAGTAAGATTTTTTTCATTCTCATCTTCTACATAGTCAACACAGTATACCATTTAGTAAGAACAATATTGTCTGCATAAATAATCAGGGCAGTTTTACTCGACTCAATATTTTAACATTCCCGAAATTGTTATTTTGGCTTGCTCCTGCTGGAATTTGAACAGAATTGGTATTGTGAATGTGAAGTGGATTCTTTAGGGTGCAGTGATGCAGAAACAGTACGGTTTTAACAAAAATTGTCTGATACAGAACTCAATTTGATCTGGCCTTAAGAATCCAGGATAGGAGATGCAGTTAAGTGACACAAAGAAGGAAATATTCACAGTTCAGAATGGCACATCCCTTCACATACAAATGAAATTGTTAAAAGCAAAAACGCTGGGAATATTCGTGGGAGTAATGAATGGGGTTAAATTTGGTATACCTCAAAACCGGGAGTAGGGATTGTGATGTGTGATTAACCCATGTCAATTGACTGTAGCACACCAAATTCATGCTGTCTACTGTTTTAAATGATTCAGTATCCAGCCAACATTAACCATGTTGATGATAGGCTAGACAACTGAGCAGTGGGTCAATATTATCAGTGGCTAGCTTGCACTGCTTAAAACTAGCCTGTACTTTTTAAAGGGGCAAGTATTGTGGTCTTGTGGGAGCTGGATGTAATCTGGGAAAGACAGAAGAAGTCAAAACATTGGAGAGCGTTGTCTCTAAGGTTTTTGAATGCTGCATGGAAGACCTTGGCAGATGAAGTACAATGTAAGACAGATGTCCTGTATCTGCAGAGAGCCAGGAGGCCTGAAAGACACAAAGCTGAGAAGGCGGTGGGAAAAGATAGCCATACAGATCAATGTCAAGAATCAAGCCCAAGAACATGATTGCAGTGTCACAAGAAGGTCAGTGCTGCACCTTCAAATGCCTTATCCTACCAAGTGCACCATGAATCTCAAACACTGCTCAATTAACTGCAGCCTCATCACTGACCTACCAACACAATCTATCACTCAGGACTCCTACCTGACATTCATAAGCTGCATCTTACCCTCACCCACTTAGCACTGCTACAACCCTCACACCAACACCTCACAGTTTGCTCACAGCCATTCAAACATGACAGCCATATCAGCCAAACAGAGTGCACAGCACTAACTGGCACACTTGCCTATCTCTTGCAGGACAAGCTGGCACAAAACTGGAGGCAACAGGAGTAAACTGGAATGGGACCCGCACACCTACATATCCTTACCCTAATGAAGGAGATGGTACAGACCATTATTGCGGCACGTATTGCTGAGGCCTTGACTAATTTGTCCTGAAGTCATCAAAGATGATAGTACCCTCAGGCCTGATCCTCCCCCTCACATCTCACCTCCTCGTCATTTGATACTCTCTTTTGATTTCCAAGCTGCAGATGGTGTAAACATGCACTTCTTACTTTCTCCCACACCCAATACCACAACCTTACCCTTGTGCCATTCTCCTTTCAGATATCAAAGGAGTGCAACCTGATCAGGCAGTGCAGGAATAGCAGGGCGACAGAGAATGTGAAGACACAGCGCTGTCATTCCATTTTATACTTGCAGCCACCAGATCAGATCCTGAGACTGTGCGTAATTTAGAGGATAACAAAGGGGCAGGATCTGCATATGCTGGATGAGTTTGGAGGTGTGGGGCATTTAAGCAGGAGGGAGGGTGCCAGCTGGGGAGCCTGTTGCCTTCCTACCTCTGCCCAGACCAAGGGCCCTTATGTAGCCCTTAAAATGAACAGCCTTCCACCAGCCAAGCTGCAGCCACTGGAGTAGCCCTGTATTGGAGCACTGGAATGGCAAAGGCATATAGAAGACAGGCACTAAGGGAATTCATAAAGGTGATTAGTTCATGATTTGATTTAGAAATTTGGTTTTTGAATGTTTATTTTGTGGTGACTTTTATTTTTGCATCATGACTGAGGGGATGCTGTGATGCTCAATAACAGAGGGAAGGTAAGGTGTGGGACTGTTGGTGATCAGGAATTGGCATTGCAATTACTTGGACTGCACTGAGATGAGGTCTTCACTGACAGCCTGACCAGAAAAAGGCTGACTAGGTTGCGTCCTTGTTTCCTTTTCCTCCTCCTCCCCTTGCTCTTGCGTGTGTGTGTGTGTGTGTGTGTGTGTGTGTGTGTGTGTGTGTGTGTGTGTGTTGTTTTGCACTGGTGTCATCAGGCATGTGATCAGCGGATAGTCCTTGTGAGCCAATAGCCACCCTTTGCTTTTCTGTGTTGGCTCAAAAGCAGCTGGCACAGTGCACTGCTGCAGAATGAAGGCATCATGGCTCCTGCCAGGATACTGTGCATTGACCTGCAGGATTCTCTGCCTTTGGTCACACTCCAGCTCTGAAATGGAATTAGTTGGAGTACAAGACAGAGTTGACATCCAGGACCCGCAATATAATGTGTGTACAGTAAATGACACCCAGTGCCTGGGGGGAGGTTGAGAGGGGAGCTTGCATGCTCACTCCACTTGCTTCTCTCTGACAAGAGGGAGTGAAATATTTTTAGCTATCAATGAACAGAGAGCGTTGGTAACTTCCCTCATACAACTGTGGACCAGAAACAGCGAGATGTTACAAATATATCCAACTCCAGCATGAAAATAGCCAGGCGCATAAAAACTCATTGCTATGTTCACCTTCTCAACTGCTGACAATGCTGTCCATGCCTTCCTCTGTGACTGCAACAGGAGAGCAATTTCAGTGAGTACCTCCTTACTAAAGGGCAGACATTGCACACACAGTTCCTTGCTAAGGTTCAGGTAGGAGAATTGCTCACTGAACACCCTAGATAGGTACAGTGTCCTGTTGAAAGCTCTTCTCCCCTCTCCTCCTCCTCCCTCTTTCACCTGTGTGTCCTTCTCTGTGTGACCTCTGCTCATTCTCCATGTATTCCAAGGTAAAAGCTTACAAGTGTGCATGCCTGGGAGCACCTGGTTTGTGAAGAAACCTTGAAATCAGCAACAATCCCTACAGGATCTTCCGCAACACAGCCTCCAGACTTTAATACCTTTAAGCAACTATAGAAAGCACCAAGTAAGTGGAGAATCTAAGCTTCAGCCAGAAGAAATCAAATAGCAACTAACCTTTAAATAGTGCCTACGGGACCTTTCCTGCAGCTGACTGTGTGCTCAGCTGGATGAGATTAAGTGTTAAGAAAGGGTTTAGTGGATTACTATAGTTATATGGGCTAGATGGGCCAAATGGCGTTACTCAGCTTTACTTATCTCTGTGAAACAAATTTCATTCCATTATCCTCTGGCTACTTGTTGTAAGCAGAAGAATATTCTCATAGACAGCCTGGTTTGTATTAGTAAGTCTCCTGGGGGAGGATGTGGTGGTGGAATATTGTTACTGGGTTAGAAGACCTAGGGGGCTCGGGTTCAATTCCCACCATAGCAAATTGTGGAATTCCAATTCAATCAATAAAAATCTGGAATTAAAAGTCTAATGATGATCATGAAACCATTGTTGTAAAAACTCATCCAGTTCACTAATGCCCTTTAGGGAAGGATATCCGCTATCCTTACTTGGTGTGGCCTACATGTGACTGCAGCTACACAGCAATGCTTAATTGCCCTCTGAAATGGCCTAGCAAACCACTCAGCTGTATCAAAAAAAGATACTAGAAATACTAGACACTAGAAAGTCAATAAGGAAGGAAACTGGTATTGATCTAGGCACCAGAAATGTCAGATATATTGACCCTGCAAAGGCCTCCTTACTAACATCTGGGAGCTTATGATAAAATTGGGATAGCAGTCCCACAGACTAGCCAAGCAACAGCCTGACATAGTCATCCTCACAGAAACATGGCTTAGAGATAATGTCCCAGACACCACCATCACCATCCCTGGGTATGCCCTGTCCCACCAACTGGACAGAGGTGATGGCATAGTGGTATACAGTGGGGAGGGAGTTGCCCTGGGAGTCCTCAACATTGACTCTGGACCCCTCAAAGTCATGAATGGTGGTGGACAATTAAACAACTCACCGGATGGGTTTTTACAACAATGGTTTCATGGTCATCATGTATCTCCATCCTCATCAATGAAAAAGATAAGGCTGAAGCATTTGCCACAACCTTCAGCCAGAGGTACCAGGTGGATGATCCATCTCAGCCTCATCTGGAGGTCCCTAGCATCACAGATTGTCATGAAAATATAATAAGTTTAATAATACTATTGTAATTTATTGTAAAGGTAGGTTAATAGTGGGGTTTGGATTAGCTTCCCTGTGTGTAGGTTTTAATTGAATTGCAGACAGCTGGTCTGGGTGCTTTGGTGTATCAGAAGGGAAACTAGGTTTGAAATGCTAAATACATAAACATGCTTGAAGTTTTAGAATGTGAGGTGTGGGGAACATTTGCATTTTTAGATAAACCCGAGTAGTGAATTTCAGAGATCGTGAGGTGTTACACCCAGCCAACAGAGGCTAAGCCAAATAGTGTGTTTATTTTTCCCAAAGATTACTGATAATATGAGCGCTATGAAAGATTTATATTATGGAAAAAGTAAAGTTGCAAAGACATATTGGGACAATGGGATTTACATTAAAAATGGAGAAACCAGTATAAAGGAGATGAGGTTATGTGTAAGAAGGCATTCTAAGATCCAACAAGTGTGAAAAGCTTCTGGCCTGTATGTACCAAGCTGCTGTCTCCAGGAACTAAAGCTAAGATAATTAATTTTAAATATCACTGTCCAGGGTATTGTGCGCTTTGCCTGGGTCTGTTGAAATCTATGTTGTTTTACCATTGGCTTAATGGAGGTATAACTGGGAGTTCAATTAATTAGGGGATTTAGGAATTATCATATTAGTAATTTGTAGACCTATGTATGTGCTTACAATCATTTCTTTTATTAATAAATGTTTAATTTAGTTTTGTAAAAATCCTCTAAGACTCAGTGGACTTATTACTACTGAATTCAAGGCACACATATTGAAATAAAAATACAAATTGCAAAATCAGTTGTGGCAGCTGGTTCAAGTTTCTCTCTGGGATTTGAGCAGTTCAGCATTTACCATCTATTGTGCCATAACTCAAATACCAGTCTTCAGCCAATTTGATTCATTCCACGTGATTTCAAGAAACGGTTGAAGGCACTGGATACTGCAAAGACTAAGGGCTCTGACAATATTCTAGGAATAGTACTGAAGACATGTGTTCCAGAACTTGCCAGGGCTCTAGCAAAGCTGTCCCAGTACAGCTACAACACAGATAACTACCCGGCAATGTGGAAAATTGCCCAGGTATGTCCTGTACACAAAAAGCAGGACAAATCCAACCTGGCCAATTACTACCACTCTCGATCATTAGTAAAGTGATGGAAGGGGTCATCAACAGTGCTATCAAGCGGCACTTCTTAGCAACAGCCTGCTCACTGACACTGTGTTTGCTCTCCGTCAGGGTAACTCAGCTCCTGACCCCATTACAGCCTTGGTTCAAACAAAAGAGCTGAACTCCCGAGGTGAGGCGTGAGTGACTACACTTGACATCAAGGCAATATTTGACCAAGTGTGGCATCAAGGAGCCCTGGCAAAAATGGAGTCAATGTGAATTAGTGGGAAAACTCTCCACTGGTTAGAGTCATACCTAGCACTAAAAAAGATGGTTGTCGTTGTTGGAGGTCAATCATCTTAGTTGCAGGACATCACTGTAGGAGTTCCTCAGGGTAGTGTCCTAGGCCCAACCATCTTTAGCTGCTTCATCAATGACCTTCCTTCCATCATAAGGGCAGGGGTGGGGTGTTCGCTGATGATTGCACAGTGTTCAGCATCATTTGCGACTCCTCAGATACTGAAGCAGTCAATATTCAAATGCAGCAAGACCTGGATAATATCCAGGCTTGGGCTGGCAAGTGGCAAGTAACATTCGCGCCACACAAGAGCCAGGCAATTACCATCTCCAACAAGAGAGAATCCAACCATCATGCCTCAACATTCAATGGCATTACCATCACTGAACTCCTCACATTCAACATCCTGGGGGGTTGCCACTGACCAAAAACTGAACTGGACTAGCCATATAAATATTGTTGCCTTATGAGAAGGTCAGAGGCTTGGAATTCTGTGGTGAATAACTCACCTCCTGACTCCCCAAAGCCTGTCCACCATTTACAAGGCACATGTCAGGAGTGTGATGGAATACTCTCAGTTGCTTGGATGAGTGCAGCTCCAGCAACACTGAAGATGCTCAACATGATCCAGGACAAAGCAGCCCACTTAATTGGCACCCCCTTCCACAAACATTCACTCCCTACACCACTGCGCACAGTGACAGCAGTGTGTACTATCTGCAAGATTCAGTACAAGAACTCATCAAGGCTTCATAGACAGCACCTTCCAAACCCATGACCACAACTGTGTAGAGGGACAAGGATAGCAGACACATGGGAACACCACCGCCTGCAAGTTCCCCTTCAAGCCACTCACCAGCCTGACTTGGAGATATATTGCCATTCCTGCACTGCTATTGGAACTTCCTAACAGCACTGTGGGTGTACCTACACCTCATGCACTGCAGCGGTTCAAGAAGGCAGCTCACCACCACCTTCTCAAGGGCAATTAGGGTGGGCAATAAATGTTGGCTTAGACAGTGATGCCCACATCTCATGAATAAATTTAAAAAAATTATAGTCTGAGGTCAGAATCGTCCCAGATTCGCATTAAGTGCAGTAGAGGGCGGGAGAAAGGATACTCTACCAGCCAGCTGCAACAGTGGCTTTTCACATCGTATCGTCCCAATCCTGCCTCATTAATCATGCATTCCCAGGAGACACGCCGTTTCGAGAGCGGGTGAGCTCTCATTTGCCCTCCACTCCATCACCATGCCGTTTTATCACGCTGGGCGCCATATTTAAAGTGCAGCCACACGCACACCTCTCAGTGCTTCCATCCCAGGACTGCTGCACAGAAGACATGGCCCCAAAAGGCAAGAAGACTGCACTTTGGTTAAATGACATGTTCCTTGAGTATCGAGGCTCACCGTGATGTCCTCTACCCCACTCTGGCCGCAGGAGGGGCAGCAAGATCATTAATCCAGCATGGGAGGCAGTGGCAGCAGTGGTCAGCGCCAACGTCCTATAAGGTCAGCCACCCAGTGCCAAAATAGGCTGACTGATCTCCGTTCTGCCAGGGTAAGTCACTCTTCTTATCACACTGAACTCATAAACTCTCAAACTCATCACACATCCACAGGGCCCTCACTCACTGCCAGTTCAAGGGACATCACCATTCACTCTCTCACACACACATTCATTGCCCTCACCCCATCCATGGGACCACTCACAACCAACACATGTCAGGCATACTTATCATCTGGCCTGGCAGGCATCCAGCTTATGCTCTCTCCATCTCTATTCATGCAGGACAAGCTGGAACACAACAAGAGGGAGAGGTCACAGACTGGTGGAGGAATGACTTTGAAAACAGTGCTATCCAGCTGGCCAGCAATGACCTGGACCAGTCCTGTGCTGATGGTGAGGTCAGCACTGCTCTGCCAAGTGAGGGTCCCGCAGTGCAACATTCATCAGATAACCATGCCATGAGTGATGTGTCCTGTCTTACAGGCCACTGCCATGCACTAATTATCTCTCCTTGCATCTGCAGGCACATCTGCCAAACAACCGACCCAAGACCTCAATCAAGCCCCAAAGAAACTTCAGAAGAGGAATCTGATGGTACCCTCATTGTAGATCCATCACAGCGCTCACCCACACCAGCTCAGAGACACACATCTCGGTGGGACCTAGTTCTAGAGTAGCCTCGGGATCACGCTCTGGTGAGCATATCACACTGTCTGATGCACAGCAGGCGGTGACAGGGACTTCTCAGGCTTCTGGCACTCTGAGGACTGCTGGAGATCAGAAATTTGCTGAGTCCGCGTCAGATGATGAACCTCTGAACTCAGCAAGTTCGGGAACATCAGGAAAGGATGTCTGCTGCACTCCTCAGATTGGAAGGCACGATGGAGGACTCCATCCGCCTTCAGGCTGAGATAATAGTGCTGGCACTGCAATGCACCGAGGCTAACACTGGTAGGATGGCGGCTGCTATTGCTGAGGCCATAGTTGGCTTCCAATAGTGTCAACACAAGAGAGGCGCTGGGCATCTCAATCTCACACCAGCTGCTCCTTCTCCTCAAGGAGTCTGCCAGCGGCTCTCAGGCACCTATAGGGAGGAGGATCAACAGGTCCACACCACAGGACCATCCACCCAGGTGACTCCGGGAATGTCCGGCCGATCCAAATCCCCTCTTCTTGTGATCCCTGCAGCTCCAGCTCAAGAGGCCGAGGCAAGTGCAGCTGGCACACAGCAGGCCACCCAAAGCAGACCGGGGCCCTCCAGGTCTCGGCCCTCCAGAGAACACCCACCCAGATCATCACAGACAAGGTGTAGCAGTCAGTAGGCAGCTTCCACCTCTGCTGTGGATGTCAGAGGAGCACCAAGACGTAGCGGCAGGGTTAAGAAGGTTAAGAAGATGTCGTTGCACAGCCTGGGCACGGGTGTTAATCACTTGTACATAATGTTCACTATTGTAAATAAACTCCCAAGAATGTCTCCCTGCCCGTGGCTCCTTGTTCTGATGAGCAGTGTTCTTATCATTCAAATGTGAAACCTTGGTTCCTGCACAAGATAAACACAGGTGTCTCAGTCCAGGGCCTCTTCCCTGTGCTTTATGCAGCCTTCAGACCAAAGTGATGGTGTGACTTCACACTCATTGGACACATTACTGATGCCTGCAGCTTGATGGTGCTTGTCATTGCTGCCAGAATGTCTTGGGCAGGTGTCACAGAGTTCCGTCATTCTCTCTGTGTGCTCTCAGCACCTTTAAGGGGGTCTGGTCCCTATCTCTTCAGCATCTGTGACCAGTGATGCTGTGCTCCAGCTCCTGAAGGGGTCAGGTGATGAAGGCTGACAAAGGTTCAGGTGCATTTAAAGTTTCATGGCTGCGTCTCCATGATATGACCCTGATTACAGAGCACAAGCAAGCTGCCCTCCAACAGACAGGATTCAGGCACAGAGGCTATGTGACGATTTATGTAGTGTCCTCACTGCATGTCATCATCATTCTCCTGGAATTGAGCGACTATTAGAGCCCCGGCTGAGTCTCCTTGACAGCAGCATTATCACAGAGGGTATGTGCACTGCTGTCAGCCAGACGGAGTCAAGTGTGCACAGGCGCAATGTGAGGATCTATGGTGTCTCCTCACTGCATGTCATCATCATCCTCCACAAATCTGGCAGCTAGGGGGGCCTCCTGAGTGCACCTGTCTCATCTGACCAGTACGATGGCCTCAACCCCATCATCATCACCTTCCAGAACCTCCTCACCCTCATCACTGTCGGCATCCTCCTCATCGGAGGAGACCTCCAACTCCTCCATCTCCTTATTAGCCAGCTCCTCACCCCATTGCGGCGCTAGGTTGTAACGGGTGCAGCAGGCGACGACGATGTGTGACACCCTCTGCGGACTGTATTGCAGGGCTCCACCAGGCTGGTCCAGGCACTGAAACCTCATTTTCAGAATCCCGATGGTCTGCTCCACCAAATTGCGAGTTGCAGCATGAGTCTCGTTATACCTTTGCTCTGGTGCAGTCTGAGGCCGCTGCATGGGTGTCATCAGCCACAGCCTCTGCGGGTAGCTCTTGTCCCCGAGGAGCCATCCCTGCAGCCTCTGTGGACCCTGGAAGATGTCAGGGATCTGTGACTGACTGAGAATGTAGGAGTTATGGACGCTCCCTGGAAACCCTGCCCAGACCTACAGGATGCATTTGTGGCAGCTGCACATTGGCTGAACATTAAGCGAATGGAACCCACTGTGTTTGACATAGTTGAACGCTTGTTGTTATGGAGATCTGAGCAGTCCAGATCTGTAGTTCGCTAAAACACTCAGCAGTTTGCAGTCTGTGCCTGAGGGGTGCAATGCTCTGGAGCACTTGGTGGATCTTCCATGCCCCTGCATTACTTGAGTGGGCAGATTAGCTAGAGGCCCGACTGCAAGCATGTCAATGTGGCTGCACTTGAACTGTCTCAGTTGCAGTGGAATGGTCACTTTATACAAGGCTTCCCTAATGCGTGGCTGCTTCCCTGTCCTCCACCCCGCACGTGCTTGTGCACTACCATCAACTGCAGTGTAGCCCTTGCCCCGGTTCCAAGTCGCCTCAACCACAGGACAGCCCTTGCCCCCCACCCCCCACCCCCAATGCAGCTCAACCTTGAAGTCCAACAGACGACCCTCAGGAGCACTGCGCAATGATACTGTCCAGTCATCTCCGAGTTCCCCTTGAATTGCAGAAGAAATTGTGGGGGGAGAAAGGGGGGTAGTGTGTCCAATGCCATCCTGCTGACATGCCAATTTGGCAGCAGTGAGGAAGGTGACAGGTGCCCTCCGCTCAAAGGCCATTTGAGTCACTTAGGTGACCAATATGAGCCTCTGACCGGCACCAATGGCCCTTTACCAGTAGTGGCTGGGCCCTCAGCCAGATGGGAGAGACCATCTGGTGACCCCGATGTCTTCCCTGTGGGCACGGGAGGCCATCCTGATCAGGCATTCTGGGCAACACCAAGCACTCTGCCCATTGGCAATGGTGCTCATCTATACCCTCCTCTTGCTGGGGCCAGGCAGGCACCAGCAATGCCCGATCCCACGTACCTTGTTCCAGGTGCATCGTCCAGGCTACTTTTCTTGGTTCCTGTACTGGCCATCACCCCTGGTGCTGCTGGCACTTTTAAAAAAAATTATTTACCGAATGTGGGTATCGCTGGCTGGGCCAGCATTTATTGCTCACCCTAATTGCCTTTGAGAAGGTGGTGGTGAACTGCCTTCTTGAACCGCTGCAATCCATGTGGTGTAGGTACACCCACAGTGCTGTTAGAGAGGGAGTTCCAGGATTTTGACCCAGCGACAGTGAAGGAACGGCGATATATTTCCAAGTCAGGATGGTGGATGGCTTGGAGGGGAACTTACAGGTGGCGGTGTTCCCATCCATCTGCTGACCTTGTCCTTCTAGATCGTAGTGGTTGTGGGTTTGGAAGGTGCTGCCTAAGGAGCCTTTGTGAATTTCTGCTGAGCATTTTGTAGATGGCACATAGTGCTGTCATCGTTCATCGGTGGTGGAGGGCATCAATGTTTGTGGAAGGGGTGCAAATCCAATGGGCTGCTTTGTCCTGGACAGTGTCAAGTTTCTTGAATGTTATTGTAGCTGCACTCATTCAGGCAAGTGGAGAGTATTCCATCACACTCCTGACTTGTGCCTCGTAAAAGGTGGACAGTCTTTGGAGAGTCAGGAGGTGAGTGACTTGCCACAGGAGTCCTCGCCTCTAACCTGCTCTTGTAGCCATAGTATTTATATGACTAGTCTGGTTCAGTCTCCGGTCAATGGTAACCTCCAAGGATGTTGATAGTGGGGGATTCAGCGATGATAATGCCTTTGATTGTCGAGAGGCAATGGTTAAATTCTCTCTTGTTGGAGATGGTCATTGCCTGGCACTTATGTGGCACAAATGTTACTTTCCACTTGTCAGCCCAAGCCTAGCTATTATCCAGGCCTTGCTGCATTTGGACATAGACTGCTTCAGCATCTGAGGATTTGTGAATGGTGCTGAACATTGTGCAATCATCCGCAAAAATTCCCACTTCTGACCTTTAGATGGAAGGAAGGTCATTGATGAAGCACTAAGATGATTGGACCTAGGACACTACCCTGAGGAACTCCTGCAGTCATGTCCTGGAACTGAGATGATTGATCTCCAACAACCACAACCAAGTTCCTTTGTGCTAGGTATCATTTCAACTAGCGAAGAGTTTTTCCTCTGATTCCCATTGACTCCAGTTTTGCCAGGACTCCTTGATGCCACACCCGGTCAAATGCTGCCTTGATGTCAAGGGCAGTTATTCACACCTCACCTCTGGAGTTCAGCTTTTTTGTCCATGTTTGAACCAAGGCTGTAACGAGGTCAGAAGCTGAGTGACCCTGGCGGAACCCAAACTGAGCATGAGTGAGCAGGTTATTGCTAAGCAAGTGCATCGTGATAGAGTTATTGATTACGAAGGGTTGCCGGCCAGTTGATTGGCTGACTGCTCTTGGAGGCATGATTTCATCCCTTAAAGGACAAGAGCCTTGATGGCAGCTCACCAGCTGCCTGATAGACATGAATGCTGGTTGGGCTCCCCAAGGCAGCAAGGGCGCTACTCTTAGAACAAGATAATTGGGGTCAGGGGTCACTGGGGTCAGGCAGGCAGGCCTCAGCGAGGGCAAGTGGTTGCTGAGGACGAAGGTGTTGCCATTGGGAACAGCCATTACTGGGGCTCACAGTGGGCCACAAGGTGCCTGATCAGGATGGCCCCTTTGCCCACAGAGAGGCCACCAGGATTCAACAGGCAGTCTCCCCACAGGGCCAAGGGTCTAGTAACCACTGGTAAAATGCTAGTGATGACAGGATGTGAGCATTCATTGGCCATTTAAGTGGTTCAGTTGGCCTTTGGAGGGGAGGGCCATCTGCAACCTTCCATGCCACTGGCAAATTGCCGTGGCAGTGGGAATGCGATGGGCATTACAGTCTCCACCCTCTCTGCTGTTTTCCCCTCCGCCACCCTCACCTCCTGAACTGTTCCCCCAGGACCATCATCTGGGCCACTGCTGTCCTGACAAAAACCTGATCTTTGACTCTCTTGTGAATACATTTGGGATTCCCAGAGCTCATTTGTACAATTTGCGTTCTGCGTCTCAGTGGATATTTTTGCAGTTTAAAAATACGTATTTTTAACACCATTCATTTCTCTATATGGTAAAACTTTTAAAAGCTGTAATGTAGAAAAGAACTATACACATGGAATTCACAATTATTTTCCCTCAACTGCCCTCTTCTCTTTTCTCCAGTCTTTTTTCCAGCCCATTGAATTTAGAGATCGGAGCGAAGGGTTACAGAATAGATTTAAGTCTATTTTCTGTTAATAATTTACCATTTACAAACCAATTCTGGCTTTGATTTTCTTTTGTTATTAGACATTTTTCATTTGGACACAAGCACGAGCCTTGCCCAATGTTGCATTTTCAGGCATTTTCACACCACTAAAATGCATGTTATTGTAAATCATATTGAGCGCTTGCAACATCTTGTTTTCATTTAAGAGCATTTTTGGGGGAGGGGAATGGGAAGCCTACTTTGTAATCACAGGATTTGGTAAATTCAGGTAATGCTTCACCTGGTCTACGGTTAGAATCAGTTGTACCAAATTATTTGCTAATCATTCTTCTTGTATTAAAATGAAACTCAAAACTTAAGTCAAAAATAGAGAATCTTGATGTTAATGTATCATTTTCTACAATAGTACCGTTTTTAATGTTGGCCATTTTGAAACTGGTCCAATTTAGAGAATAGCAGCAGATTTTAAACCCTGAAGCACTGCTGTAAAAAATATGTTCCTGTTTAGTGTTTTCTGTTAACTTTGGTCTCAATTTGAATTATTGAATGAATTACTAAGTGGGCTGTGGTACAAAGTTGTGCAAACTCTGATATTTTTTCAGCACTTTATAAAATGCCTGACTGAAGAGAAATATTCTTGACAAACAAGTTACGTGACCGTGGTATGCTATTCGCTGTATGATTGAAGCTTTGGAATACAGCATGTGTGGCTGTTACATCTGGTACACTTTAGAAAGGAGTGTTTAGTCACTATATGGGACTATGACTTGAGAAAGATCAACTTGCCATGTATAAGGAAAGCCCACTTCATCATTCTGAATGAGGAAGCAATTTGTATTCAACCAATTTTTATTAATCACAAACATCTCTGTCCATTATAAGGAGTGAAGTATTAATGATCCTCATTCTGCTCTGGCAATCTGAAAATAGTTACCACATGTTCTGCGTTATGTAACATATTTCTTGTGCTTTTATGACAACTTTTTACTCACTTTGAAAACGTCTAGTTTCAATTTGTTGTTTGCTTTATGTATCCAACAACTTTGAGAGCTATTATGTGAAAATGCGTCCAAATGATACAGCCTTTGGCATGTTTTCTTAATCCACATATGCATGTGGTAAATTGGGAAAAGTCATGCAAATGTAACATATGAAAGAATAAGTTGTGTTGTTAAAGGTTCTTCATATCTTTATCCAACAACAGCAGCTGTTTCTCTTTCCTTTCTGAACAGGGCTCTGGTTATTCAACTGTAGTTTTTTGGCTTTCTGTCAAAACAACTGGGAGGAATAACACACCTGTCAGCATTTGGCAAACCATAGTAACATAATTGTTTTAATTTTTCAAGCTTATTTACAAATGTATATTATTTTATGAATTTCCATCTCTCTCCCCAGCTGGGTCATTAAAAGCAAATGGTCTCATGCAACATATGAGCTGGCTTTGAGTTTTCCTTACTAGGTTCCTTTGTTGCTATGGAAATCATGCAGCTCTTAAGTGGCTTTATTCTCTTTGAGGTGGCTTTCATGTGAATCATCTGTTTGTGAGCCAGGCAATTGTTTAATTCATGAACGAGCTGTTTTTTTTCTCCTCTTATTGGTCAAACTGAGGCTTTGTTCAGAAACTTCAGCATTTTCCTGAAAATGATATAATTCCCTTGTTTAATCTAGTGTTTGAGTAGTCATGTTTCTATTTCCTCTCCGATGGATTAGATATTTTAAGAAGCTCAGCTTTTTTGCAATTTATGTTTGGATTGTATTAAACAGGACACCCTTCAGATGTTTGCAACAGGCAAATTGCTGACCGTACTCAACAAGGCCATGCTGCAAAATTCAGAACATAGTGTCCAACATTAGTTGTGATTCTGCGATTGGACAACACTTGCTGAAGAATCCTGATTGTGCTAAAAATTACACTGAGGACCAATTTAATATTATTAGTCAGGCTGTCAGTGTGGCTAATTTGTACATGCTGGAAGCTACAGGGCCCTGTGCTTTGCCAACAGAAAGAACACACCCACACTTTGCTCTTTTTTCAACTAAACAAAAGCTTGGGGGACAGCAATTCCCCTGGTTCATTCCCCTTGTCAATGCCTTGACCAATTAAAGTCAACCTGCCTGGTTTGAATATAAACAAAAACTTGGCAGTTAACTGTTCCTTGGTGCATTCCCAATGGCAATGCCTTCACCAATCCGAGTCCATCTGCCAATCAATCAGCACTCTCTTCTCTTGCAGTATAAATTGTTGTTCCTTTTGAAATTTGTATTCTTGCGGATCTGTCCTGATGAGTGGTTGACCAAAAGCTTCGATAGTATACTTCTTTTCTCAGCACTACTCAAATTCATACTTTGCAAATCATTAGCTGTCAGAAAATCTGAACTTTATCAGCATATGCTGTACAAATTTTGGACATGTTGTTCGCAATAACATAGACTGTAGGTTGTATCTGAACTTAAAGAAAGGAATGAAGTTTAGAGACAAAGTTTTCTTTAACTTTTAATGAAGGCACTGAAAGGTTTGGGAAAGGGATACTGTAACTTTATGTTGTACTCTCCTTACGGTTCTATTTCTGGCAACATCCTTGGCTATAGTTGCACTATGGTAATGTAAATAAGCTGCAAGTAATGCCTCAGATAGCATTTAATACCACTGCAAGAGATGGGATTTCTCTGCATTAGAAATGGGACAGCACAGCTAGATGCTGCATTCTACCATTTTTGTTCAGCTTGCTAGCAGACTCAGTGTTCAGCCTGTCCGCACAGGTGGCTTTGTGCTGCCCATCAATGTGGAATTCTCCCTGATACTGCGATGGTGCGGGGCTAGAAAATAAAATAAACTGCAGGTTAGTAGGGTGGATTCTGCGGTATTTGAAATAGAACGCTATGTCATACTGTATAGCAAACTAAAATCATATTGAAAGTAGCATTCTGTGGAAAAATATGTTTGCCAAACACTCAGGCACAGTAATGCATGCATGCAAGGTTCATCATTTGCACACAATGTCATAGTTTTGGCAGCCTCTTTTTAGCTGTTCTCCATTGTAGAAACACGCTCTGTGAGGCTTCTTCATCAAACAAAATAAACTTTAATTACACAAGATCTTCTGTAGCTGCTTGTATCTAGCCAGCCCCTCATACAACCTTTTTCATGGGAATTCCTCCCCTAGAATTTATTTCCCCCATACTTTCTATATATTGGTTAAAGAAATCATGTGATGCCTACTCAGTTGAACTGATCTTAAAGTGGCAATCATCACATCCCTGCCCCCCTTAACTCTTTTGTACATCTTTTCAGTTGACAATTGTTTTATACAATTGAACCAACAATTTTCTGAATTCTAGAAATAGTTAAGCATGTCGTTAGCCTGGACTTCAATTACGCAATACATACAATAGTTATAAATTAAGTCTTTGGGGTGGTTTTCGAATTCGTGTCGAGCAGCGTAGGTTGTGAGCTTTCTACTGGATCGACATTTTCCTGAACTGTGCTAATGGATATCCCTTTGGTACAGACAATTCATTACCATTAACTTCCACAGGGATGTCCTTGATGTTTATTATAGGTTGACCAGAATCTTCGGTGCGCACAGGTTTGCCAGCGCCCGGTGGTAACACTGACTATGGGAGTGCCCCTCTACCCCTCAAGTGGTCAATGTACATCTGAATGATCCATCCCTCTATCCTTACTTGATATGACAAGAGGTCTGGTCTCAAAGACTACCCTTCCAGGAATCCACCTAGGACCACTACCGAAGCTTTTCACGTACATATTTTCATTAGCCGAGAGCTTCCTAGCTCTCCTGTGAAAATCATGACTTGTCTTCTGGTTGCACTGACTTGGCTCTACCCTCCTCTGCAAATTTGGAAACACAAAACATAACTTTGTCCTGAGGCGATGTTTCACTAACAGTTCAGCAGGAGGAACACCTGTCGTTGCATGTGGGGTGGTATGGTAACTCAGCAGAAAACGAGAGACTCTTGTTGCTAAAGGTCCACCCGATAGATTTTTTCATGCCAGATTTAAAAGTTTGGGCGGATCTCTCAGTTAGGCCGAGATGCTGTGTGGTAGGGCGCTATGTATTTTACACCATTGGAGAGCGGTGAAGGTTTGAAACTCCGTACTCATGAACACTGTCCCATTATCGGACACGATTACTTCAGGCAAACCATGAGTTGCAAAAGAGTGCCGCAGCTTTTTGATGGTCACCATCGATGTCGGTGTCTTTACCTCAAAAATTTCTATCCACTCAAGAGTGCACATCACTCACAAGGAGAAACATCGTACCCATAAATGATCCTACATAATCGACATGGGTGCGGACCCATGGCCAGCTAGGCCAGTCCCAAGTGTGTAGTGAGCTGTGGCTGGCAGGTTTTGCTGCAACTGGCACTGTTGGCAGTGCCTTAGCAGGTTTTCGATATCAGTGTCAATTCCAGGCCACCATACATAACACCTGGCTAGCATTTTCATTTTCAAGATACCAGGGTGACCACCGTGTAGTTCCATCAGGAGTCGCTCCTTGCCTGGCACAGGAATAACTCCCCATAGCACAATACCATCTTGACAATTAAGTTCATGTTTACGGATGGATTAGGATGTCCTCTGAAACTGCCCATTTCCTCATCCCATAAAGATTTTATCCCACACTCCGGATAACAGTGGATCCCGACTGGTCCAGGTTTTGATTTGTTTCACACTGGTAGCGTATCCAAAAGGTTTAAGGCCAAGGCAATTTCTTGAGGAATAGGTGGACATATAATACTTTCCCTTAAGGGCAGGTGATTCAGAGCATCTGCATTTGCAATATGTACCCCGGGTCGATGTTTGAAGGTGTATTCATAAGTGGCCAGGATCAATGTCCGTCTCTGAATCCTCACAAAGGCTACTGGTGGAATAACCTTGTCCTCCTTAAAAAGGCCCATCAGTGGCTTGTGGTCTGAAACAAAAGTGAAATGTCTCCCATGTAGATATTGGTGGAACTTTTTGACGCCAAATATTATTGATAGACCTTTTTCTATTTGTGAATAGGCTCTTTCAGCTACTGATATTGTTCTTGACACATATCCTATTGGTCTTTCTGAGTTGTCAGCCATCTCATGGGACAACACTGCCCAAGACCATATGGAAAAGTGTCACGCATCAGTTCCTTCAATGGGTCGAAGTGTACAAGTAGGCTTGCAGCAATTGCTTCACCTTGTTGAAAGTCGTTTCCTGAAGAGCTCTCCAAGACCAGTGGGGGTGCTGCTTTAGTAGGGTGTGTAAGGGGGTCAGCACAGTGGATAGACTTGGCAAAAAAAAACACCCATAATAATTGACTATTCCGAGAAACGATTTAAGTTCAGACACATTTGTGGAGAAGGCGCTTCTTTAATGGCCCTGACTTTCTCCTCAACAAAGTGTAAATCTTAAGCATTGGTCCTCTGTCCCAGGTAAATCACTTCCTTGGCTTGAAAAGTGCACCTTTCTTTCTCGAGGCGGTCTCCAGCCTCCAGAAATCTTTTCAGCACCTCTTCTAAATTTGCCAGATGTTCAGCCTCCATGGTCCCCATTGAGCAGTACATCACTGAGGCATACCACAAAATGCGGCTAGCCCTGTAGTAGGCTCTCCATTGTGTATTGGAATATTGCACATGCTGACAAGACACCAAAATGAAGATGCATGTACTGAAAAAGCCCCTTGTGGGTGTTTATCGTGACATATCCTCGGGAACCGTCATCCAACTCAAGCTAAAATAGCTGGAAAAACTCAGCAGGTCTGACAGCATCTGCAGAGAGGAACACAGTTAACGTTTCAAGTCCGTTCTGATGAAGAGTGATACAGACTCAAAATGTTAACTGTGTTCCTCTCCGCCGATGCTGTCAGAGCTGCTGAGTTTTTCCAGCTATTTTTGTTTTTGTTTCAAATTTCCAGCATCCGCAGTATTTTACTTTTATTCAACTCAAGCTGTTGGTCGGCTTGATTCAGGTCCAGCTTGGTATGTGATTGGTTCCTGACCGGTTTTGCGTAAAGATCTCCGATTTGTGGAAGAGGATACTTGTCCAGCTTTGCAGTCTGATTGCCGGTTTGTTTGTAATCACTGCAAATGCAGATAGTCTTGTTGGGCTTCAAGATGGGGACGATGGATGCAGCCTGTTCCTAAAACTGAACTGGCTGGATTATAGCTGGTTCTCCTAACCTCTTTAGTTCAGCATCCACTTTCTCAATCAGGGCATATGGTACTAGTCTAGCTCTGAAAAATCGAGGAGTGGCTTCCAGACCCACGTCGACTTTGGCTTGTAAGCTCCTAATTTTGCCTAACTGGTCCCGGAGACACTGTCATATTTTCTTAACGATTCTCACAATCCCCCCCTGTCCTTGCCTGGAAAATGTCAGCCCAATTTGGCTTTATTTCCTTGAGCCAGTCACGGCCCAGAAGGCTTGGTCCTTCACCCATTACGACTCTGATAGGTAGCTGGGCAGACTGCTGTCCATTGCTTCCAGGTACAGTGGTGGTACCCCTCACCTTTACTTCTTCTCCAGTGTATGTTTTCAGCTCGGCAACGTGCTCTCTAAATTTGAAGTTTGGCACCCCCTCCCAAATACTGGAATGTGTGCTTGCCCACCACAGTGACTGATGCACCTGCATCTACTTCCATATTTAGAGGCTTCCTATTTACACAGACTGTTATGGTGATTGGGTCTGGCTTAACATCCTTGAAGTTGAAAAGAGAGTAAATATCAGACTTACTGGTACCAGGGTCTTCTACACTGGGCTTGTAACATCTTGTTGGATTGGCTATTCAGATACCTGGACCTAGCCCTGCATTTCCTCCTCAGGTATCCTTTTTTCCACAATAATGGTGCTCAACGTCCTTAAATTGACAAGATTCAGGAGCGTAGTTACTCCCACGTTGATAACATTGGACCTTAGGAATCACTGCCTGACTGCCTCCACTGTATATTTTAACTCTGTAGCTTACTAGAACTGCTTCCCTTTCTCCAGTGGCCGATTTGGCGCTGTGGCTGGCTGCCAGTTCCTGCCCTAACTGGTGCATGCTGCCACTTTGTGCGCCCTGCAGTTCTAATACATCTGCCTCAGTGCTTTCCATAACGAGTGCAATCTCCATCGCGCATTTGAAATCAACTTCCGCTAACAACCAACGTTGTATGGCATCGTTACATGCACCACAGGCTAATTTATCATGCAGCATATCACTTAGGGTTGTACCAAAATTGCAATGCTCTGATAATTAAGTTTCACAATGTACATTGTGGTCAATTCCCCCGGGGCTCTCACTCGCAAATTAAACTGAAAACGTTGCATTATGGCTGAAGCTTTCGGTTGGAAATGACCCTTAAGTACATCCACTAACTCACTGAATGATTTGGAATCATTGCGCTTGTAAGTCTGACTTCCACAAAGGCTCAGGAGGATCACCTTACGCTTTCCCTCATCCCTTATTTCATTTGCCTGACAGTAGAATCCAAGGCGCTGGACATATTGACCCCATTCCTCTGCAGAGAATTCGAATGGATCTATCCAGCCAAAAAGAGGCATCTCAGTGAGTAATATAATTTCCTATTCACAGTCGTCGATTAAACACGATATTCACAGATGCAGGCGGGAGACAGTGCCAGGATAATTTTTCCTGGTTGCCAAATGTAGGAACACGCTCTGGAAGGTTTCTTAGTCAAACAAAACAAACTTTATTTACCTGAGAGCTTCTGTGGCTGCCTGTATCCAGCCAGCCCCTCTTACAACCATTTTCTAGGGAACTCCTGCTCTAGAATTTATTTTCCCCGTGCTAGCTACGCGTGACCCCCTATTCAGTCAAACTGATCTTAAAGTGACAGCCATCACATCCATGTCTGTGTAAATAAACAATGCAGTCTTGTTGCTAAATAACCATAGTATGGTAATGGTAGTTTCCCACAAGTGTTATCTTTTAGTTTTGTGATCCTGTAGTTATGGGATATTATTGTGCTAATCCATGAGCAACCTAACCTTGATTTATTGGCTGATTTTTAACTAGATCTAAGCACAAAGCCTCGAAGTTGCACTACCACACTATCCATCCTAGCTAGATGTTTATTCAGATACTTACCAGCATTATCATCTTTTAGCTAAATTACTCTCAGCCAGTTGTTCTGTTAGCCCCAATCAGTTCTTTATGCACAAATTACCAGCCATGTTATCAATTCCGATCTGTCTGACACCCACATAGCTGATTGCATTTTCCCCTCTGATAAGTGTTGTTAATGATATTCCAGGTATTGGTAAATTAGTTAGTCAAACACCAAGCCAGAACTTCCAGTCTTTTTAATTCTTTATGGACATACAAACCAAGGGTTGGAGTAGGACACTTGGCCATTCCAGCCTGCTCCACTATTCAATAAGATCATGGCTAATCTGATTGAACCTTCCGTCCATCCCCGATAAACTTTCACCCCTCCGTCAATCAAGGTTCTTTCTAGCTTTGCCTTAAAACTATTCAATACCCTGTTTCCACTGCCTTTTGAGGAAGAGAGATTCAAAGACTCACGACCCTCTGAGAGAAAAAAAACTTCTCATCTCTGTCTTGTGCGGCTTTACATTGCACTAATCCTCAAAAGCAATCCAATTTGTCTTTAATCCAGTGTTCAGGGTCTAGATTCTAATTCCTACTTAATGATTTAAGTTTTCTATTATGCTTCGTGCTAAACTTATTGCCTCTTTCTATCATTAAGAATGTACTTATTCAATAAAAGACATGGAACCTGATAATTCAAATCTCACTGGCGCTGTATAGGAAGAACTTATTAGGACTGATTGTATCACTGGCCATGTGAGAGTGAACTGGATGACTTGTGAACGATAACATGAGAGACTGACCTCTACTTCTTAGAGAAATTGTATTTACAACCGATAATGGTAACAGGTGTACCAAGACAGGAAAGAACTCAAAACGCTTCTCAATAATTGCTGAGACGGGTGGGATAAATGACTTTTCTTGTTCCTTCTCAAGTGTTATTATGCAGTATATATTTTATGTGAACTCTATAAGTTACAATTAGCAAAATCAATTTAGTGAAAGTTTGCCAAGTCTGTACTAAAAGTAATTCTCATGGTTTTCCTTTTGTTTATTAGGAAGAAAAGAAGAGGTCTCATTTATTCAGGACCATTCAGGTTGTCCGGATATTCCAAAGTGCTTTACAGCCATTGAAGTGCTTTTGAAGGAAAAAAAATAACACATTTACATTTTTAAAATTCTTTCATGGGATGTGGACGTCGCTGGCACGGCCAGCATTTATTGCCCTTGCCTAATTGCCCTTGTTCAGAGGGCATTTAGGAGTCAACCACATTGCTGTGGGTCTGGAGTCACATGTAGGCCAGGACATTGTGATGGGTTTCATGGTCATCATATTAATTCCAGACTTTTATTAAATTCAAATTTCACCATCGGCTGTGGTGGGATTCATACCCAGGTCCCCAGAGCATTACCCTGGGAATACCAGCCCAGTGACAATACCACTATGCCACCGCCTCCCCGTCGTGCTCTTCACAGTTAATTACTTTGGAAGTGTACTCACTGTTGCTTTATAGACATAACTCATATATCCTCTCAATACTACATTAAAGTGTTAGTCTAGATTATGGGTTTAGCCCTGGGAATAACAACTGTGGACTCTGAAAGACTGCAGGGATCTGGAAATGACTCAGGGTGTAGACGTCGTGCACACTCCCTGGAAACTGCGCACTCCTGCAGAATGTGTTTCTGGTGGTCGTATACCAGCTGCACGTTCAGTGATTGGAAGCGACTGCAGTTGATGAAGTCCACTGAGTGTAGCGATGGAGACCTGAGCAGCACATGAGCGCAGTCAATCACACCCTGCACCTATGGGAATCCTGAGATCAGGGCAAATCCAATGACCCTTGCATCCTGGCTGTCCCGGTCCCGGGTGAAATGCACAAAGTTGTGTGCCATGGAGAAGATGGCATCTGTGACCTCATGGATACATTTGTGGGTGGCGGCTTGTGAGGTCCCACAGGGATCACCTGTGGAGCCGTAAAAGGAGCCACTGGTGTAGAAATTGAGCACCACAGTTACTTTCACAGCCACTGGCAGTGGATGCCCTCCATGTCCCTGGGCAGTAAATGACAGATGTGAGCCACCAGGTCTCTAGACATGCGCAGTTGTCGGTGATGCTGGCTCTCACATCTGCAGGAGTGGCAGGCAGTGTCTATAGATCCTGGATATCGCTAGGCGCTGACCAGACACGGATCGCTCTCGCTCCTGGGCAGAGTGTGTGGGTGCGCCTGCTGCCCCTTCTTCATGAGGTTGCTGCTCCTACCTTGCACAGCCAGGAGCCTCAGTCATTCTCCTCAGTCTTTAATGGTTTCTTTAGGCCATCAGGCACACAGCTAGGTCACCAGGATCCATGATCCTGATGTGGGCCTCCTGCAGCATGAGAGAGAGAGAGAGACGTGGTTATCGTGGCTGCACTTAGCACCTTTCCTGGCCCTGTGTGACTGCCCCTTAATGCTTCCTGGATATTGCTGGTCACCCCTCGGATGGCCATAGATGAGGACACTGCATGGCTGCTCTGTCAACCTGCATCATGGGGGACACTGGTCCAAACCGGGATGTTGAGCTTTGTAAGGGGCTGTGAGCACATCTATTAGTGACTGCTACATGGCCAGTGTTGGCGAGGAGATTGTACAACCTGTGCAGCCCAACTGCTCCGCAGTTCAATAAAGTGGTGGCAGACTGGAAGTCTGTGTGGGGGAGGTAAATTATGGAGCGCTTGGTGGGCCTTTGGTGCCTTTGTGTTTTTTGCATGGGTGGGCAGGCTAGGAGCCTGACCCCAATCATATCACTGTGGCTGCTCCTGACCTGTCTCGGTTGCAGAGGCCTGGTCAGTTTATACAGGTGTCCCTAATGTGTGGCCACTTCCCTCACTTACCCTCACCTCGATTTGCTGTGCGCGGGATGCAACGCCAGGGCAGCACTCGACCCCGTCCCCCATCACCGACAATAGTCGCCTCCGAGGCTGGCCAGCACTTGCCTCTGGACAACCCACCCCACCCCCCCCAACCTCAGCAGTTGTGTCCGGGGCCAGGCATCAGTTGCCCTCCCTCCCCCCTTCAACCCCCGGTGCCCCTGAGCCCTGTAAACAATGGGCGAGCTGTGGAGAACGCTGCTGCTCACTCACCTCAGTTCCCCCAAAGTGAAGGCCACCAAGTGCATGTTGCCTGTGTGTTGTTGTGAAACACGTCACCGTGCTCTCTCGTTGATGTGGACAGACAATACTAGAGCCTGGCGGGATGGCCTTCTAATTATATACTAATGTATTAAAATTAGCTCCCCATTGACCAATGGTAGGAAATGTGGCCTGCCATTGGCGGGCTGAGCAGATGATCGCGACCTGCCTTCAAGCTGTCCTGGAGCAGGTCACGCCATATTTTCTGCGCACTCCACCTATCACACCCGCCGCTAGCGGGCTCGGGAAATTCCACCCAAGGGGTGGGTTGCAGGTGTAGGGGGGTTGCAGCTGTGGTAGCTCGTAGGAAAGATGTTGCAAATAATCATGGGCAATTTTAATTTTCCTGTAGGTTGGGTGAATCAAATTAGCAAAGGTAGCCATGAGGATGAGCTCATAGAGTGAATTAGGGATACTTTCTTGGAGTAATATATATTCTAGCACCAACCAGGAAACAGGCTATTTTAGACCTGGAAATGTGTAATAAGACGGGACTGATTAATGATCCCATGGTAAAGAATGAATTCCGTAAGCATGATCATTACATGGTCGAATTTCACATTCCGGTTGAGGGTAAGAAACTTGGATTTGAAATTAAAGTCTCAAACTTAATGTAATAAAGACAATTACAAAGGTATAAAGACAGACTTGGCTACAATGAACTGGGGACATAGACCTAAAGGTAAGATGGTAAAAAATAAGCAGCGGAAGACATTTAGGGAGATATTTTATGATTCTCAACAAAGGTATATTCCATTCAGAATGAAATACTCCAAGAAGATTGCACCATCTGTGGCTAAGGAAGTTTAGGATGGTATCAAATGAAAAGAAAAGGTGTAAATGTGAAGATTAGTCATAGGACAGACAATTGGGGAAAGTTTAGAAATGCTCAAAGGAGGACTAAAAGAAAAAGAGGCAGAAATTGAAATATGATAGCAAACTAGCAAGGAATATAAAAACAGACAGTAAGAGCTGTGATAAGTATTTACAAAGGAAGACGTTCTAATGCCAGATTAGGTCAGGCACACGCCCGCCCGTGGGACATGATATCCTTCCCTTAGAATCTGGTAAGATCCCAGCTGATTGGAAAACTGTAAATGTAACACCCCTATTCAAGGAAGGAAAGAGATAGTAAGCAAAAAAACAATCGGCAAATTAGTCTGTCTTTGGGAAAATGCTCGAATCCATTATTAAGAAGGTAATAGCAGGAATTTAGAAAATCATAATTTAATCAGGCAGAGTCAATGTAGTTTTGTGAAAGGAAAATCGTGTATGACAAGTTTGTTAGAGATCTTTGAGTGTCTAAACGTTAAAGTAAATATTTGTTCCTTCGAGGATGAGACTGGGAATTAGTAAAGGAAAACAAGGGAATGGCAGAGACTTTGGATAGTATTTTATATCTGTATTCATTGTAGATGGTGGAAGAAGCATTTGAAGAATATTAGAAAATCAAGGGGCAAAAAGCGGGGTGGGTGGGGAACTTAAAACAATCACTTCTCATTAGAAAACAAGTACTAAGAAAACTAATGAGACTAAAGGCTGACAAGTCCCCTGGACCTGATGGTCTACATCCTCAGGTCTGAAAAGAAATGACTGCAAAGTCTGTGGTGTATTGGTTTTAATCCTCCCAAATTCCCTTGGGCAGGATTTTCCGTTTGTGGCAGATCCGGGAGCAGCCGGGAAAAGCTCCGCTGCCCGTGATTGGCACCCCCCCGACCACAAATTCACACTGGCTGACCAATTACAGACAGCCAGCGTGAAGTGCGCACTGCATAGCTCAGCGCTGCTGGGTTGGGGGGTGGGAGGAGAGCGAGTGCTGTCCTTCAGCAAGTGGAAGCGTCTGTTGAAAGCTCCCTGAGAGTACAGAGCTGCCTCAGGGAGCTGAAGAATCGGAAAAACAAAACAAAGATTTAAAAGGTGATATAAACATGTCTCCATATGTGACTCAGTCACGGGAAGAGGGGCATGTTTGAAATGAAGTTGAAATATTTTTTCTTGCTTTTTTTATTCGCCATTGGAAGGCTCATCCCACCCGTGGATGAGGTTTCGTACAAAATGCAAAGGGCACCTGGCCGATTTGCCTGCCCGCCAATGGAATAGTTGAGCGGGCAGTTAAAAATGGTGGTTAATTGAAACTTTAATGGTCTTACTAGCCCTCTTAATTGGCTGACTCTCGCGCTCGCCTGCTGACCGAAAGATCGCCAGAGTGTGTGATGATGTCAGGTTGCTCGCCCGACGTCATTGCCCGTGATTTTACGCCAGGTTGGGTCAGGCACACGCCCGCCTGTGGGACATATTATCCTGCCCCTAGAATCTGGTAAGATCCCAGCTGATTGGAAAACTGTAAATGTAACACCCCTATTCAAGGAAGGAAAGAGATAGTAAGCAAAAAAACAATAGGCAAATTTCCCAATAGTCATTGGGAAAATGCTCGAATCCATTATTAAGGAGGTAATAGCAGGAATTTAGAAAATCATAATATAATCAGGCAGAGTCAATGTAGTTTTGTGAAAGGGAAATCGTGTATGACAAGTTTATTGGAGTTCTTTGAGTGTCTAACAAGCAGGGTGGATAAAAAGGAACCAGTAGATGTAGCGTATTTGGATTTCCAAAAGGTATTCAATAAGGCGCCATGTAGAAGGTTACTGCATGAGAAAAGAACTCATGGTGATATATTAGCATGGACTAACAAACAGCCAACAGAAATTTGAGGCAAATGGGTCATTTTCAGGTTGGCAAGCTGTAACTAGTGGAGTGCTGCATGGATCAGTGCTGGGACCTCAGCCAATTGTGATCTACATTAATGACTTTGATCAAGGGAGAGCCTGTATTGCAGGCAAATTTGCTTATTCATTCATTGGATATGGGCATCACATCATTCCCTAAAGGGCATTAGTGAACCAGATGGGTTTTTATAATCAGCAATGGTTTTGTGGTCATCATCACACTTTTCATTCCAGGTTCTTATTGAATTCAAATTTCACCATCTGCCATGGATGGGATTCGAACCGGGGTCCTTAGAGCATTACCCTGGGTCTCTGGAATACTAGCCCAGTGACACAACCACTATGCCACTGGCTCCTCTTTAACTAAATGGAAGGACAGGTAAGAAAGCAAGTTGTGAGGATACAAAGAGTATGCAAAGGGGTATGGATAGGTAAAATGAATGGGCAAAAAATTGTCAAATAGAGTATAATGCAGGAACGTTTGAGGTTGTCCAGTTTGGCAGGAGAATAAAAAAAGCAGAATATTATTTAAATACAGACAAACTACAGAAAGCTGCAGCACAGAGGGATCTGGATGTCCTTGTGCATGAATCGTTAAAAGTTAGCATGCAGATACAGCAAATGATTGAGAAGGCAAATGAAATACTGGCCTTTATTGAAAAAGGGATGGAATATAGAAGTGGGGAAGTCTTGCTCCAGCTGTACAGAGCATTAGTGAGACAGCACCTGAAATGCTGTGTCCAGTTTTGGTGAGACAGCACCTGAAATGCTGTGTCCAGTTTTGGTGAGACAGCACCTGAAATGCTGTGTCCAGTTTTGGTTTCCTCACCTAAGAAGGGATGACCTTATATTGCAAGCATTTCAGAGAAGATTCGCTAGGTTGATTCCTGAGATGAAGGGATTGTCTTATGAGGAAAGGTTGAGCAGGTTGGGCCTGTATCCATTGGAGTTTAGAAGAATGAGAGGTGATCTTATCGAAACATATAAAATTTTGAGAGAGTTTGACCGGAACATAGAAACATAGCACTTAGGAGCCCGAGTAGGCCATTCAGCCCCTCAAGCTTGCTCCATCATTCAATAGGATAATGGCTGATCTCGTTGTGCTCTCAATCCCACTTCCCTGCCTATCCCCATAAACCTTGACTCCATTGGCTATCAAAAATCTGTCTAAGTAAGTCTGCCTTGAATACATTTAATGACCCAGCCTCCACTACTCCCTGGGAAGAGCATTCCACATAGTAATGACCCCCTGAGAGAAAAATGTCTCCTCATCTCTGTCTTAAAGGAGAGACCTCTTATCCTTAATCTGTGTCCCCTCATTCTAGTCTCCCCACCAGTGAAAACATCCTCCCAGTATTCCAGATATGGTCTTACCAATACCCTATACATGTGCAGTAAAACTTCCCTTCTTTTATATTCTGTTCCCATGACAATAAATCCCAACATTCCATTTGCCTTCCTGATCACTTTCTGTACCTGCATGCTGACTTTTAAAGATTCATGCACCAGGACACCCAGATCCCTCTGTACCACTGAGTTCTGCAATCTCTCTGCATTGAAATAATATACTGCTTTTCATTCTTCCTGCCAAGATGGACAAGTTCATGTTTTAACACATTATCCTCAATCTGCCAAGTTTTTGCCCAGCGCTGGTCCCTATGGCACTCCATCAGTTACAGGTTGCCAACCTGAAAAATTCCCATTTATCCCTACTTTCTGCTTCCTATTAACTAACTAACCCTTTATCCATGCTAATATGTTACCCTCTCCACCATGTTCTCTTATATACTATATCTTGTGTAGTGACCTTTGATGTGACACCTTACCAAATCCACATACACCACATCCACAGGTTCCCGTTTACACACTTTGCTTGTAACTTCCTCAAAACTTTAATAGATTAGTTAAATGCAATTTCCCTTTCACAAAGCCATGTTGACTCTGCTTGAGCACATTATGATTTTCTTGGCATCCTGCTTTAACCTTCTTAATAGTGGATTCTAGCAATTTCCCGATGACAGATGTTAGGTTAACTGACCTGTAGTTTCCTGCTTTCTATCTCTCTCCTTTCTTGAATAAAGGTGTTACATTAGCTATTTTCCAATCCACTGAGACCCTCCCCCCTCCCAGAATCAAAGCAATTTTGGAAGAAAATAATATCTCTGCAGCCACTATTTTAAGATCCTAGGTTGCAGGCCACCGGGTTCTGGGGACCTGTCAGCCTTTAGGTCTAATAGTTTTCCCCAGCACCTTTTCTTTAGTGACAGTGATTGTCTTAAGTTCCTCTCTCCCCTTCACGTTTTGATTTTCAAGTATCTTTGGAAAGTCTTCTAAGTCATCTACAGCGAAGGCAGATACGAAATACCCATTCAATGCCTTCACCATTTCCTTGTTTCCATTATCAGTTCCCCAGACTCACTCTTTAAAAGACCAACACTAGCTTTCATTACTCTTCTCCTATTTAAATACTTGTTGAAACTCTTACCATCTGTTTTCTAGCTAGCTTTCTTTCATACTTAACTTTCTCCCTCTTTATTATTGCTGTAGTCATTCTTTGCTAGCTCTTAAAACCTGACCAATCTTCTGACCTACCACTAATGTTTTCAGATTTGTACTGTGTTTCTTTCAACTTGATACAATCCTTAACTTCTTTATTCAGCCATAGATGATGTATCCTTCTCAAAAAGCCTTTCCTTCTTACTAGGATAAATCTTTGCTGAGAGTTATTAAAATCTGCTTAAAAGTCTGCCACTCCGTCTCCACTGTCTTACCTTATAACCTAGTTTCCCAGTTCAATTTAGCTAGTTTGATTTCATACCCTTATAATTACCTTTGTTCAGCTTTAAAAAATCTTAGACCCACACTTTACCCCTCCAAACTGAACGTGAAATTCTGTCATGTTATGGTTGCTGTCACCTAAAAGCTCCTTTACCATGAGATTTTTGATTAACACTATCTTATTGCTCATTGCCATGTTGAGAATAGCTTTCTCCCTGGTTGACTCTGGAGCATAATGCTTTAAGAAATGGTCCCACATACACTCTGAACTCGTTTTCTAGGTTACCTTTGCCAATCTGATTCATCCAATCTATATGTAGATTAAAGTCATCCATGACTATTGTGTTACCTTTCTTACATGGGCCATTTATTTCTTCCTGTAATCTGTGCCCTACAGTGTAATGACTGTTATGGAGTTTATAAACTACTCCCACAAGTGACCTCTTACCTTTCCTATTTCTTATCTGTACCCAAACTGATTCTACATCTTGCTTTTTTAAGCTAAGGTCATCTCTCACTATTGTACTAATGACATCCTTAATTAACAGAGCTACCCCACCACCTTCTCCTAGCTTCCTATCTTTTCAAAATGTCAAATACCCTTCAATATTCAGGTCCAGGCTTTGGTCACCCTGCAACCATGTCTCCATGATGGCTATTAGGTCATACATCTTACTTTCAATCTGTGCTGTTCATTAATTCATTACGAATGTTGCGCACGTTCAGATACAAAGCCTTTAATTCTCTCTTTTTACCATTTTTGCAATCTCTGGCCTTATTTGCTGGTGCACTCCTAAGTTTTTACTCTCTGTTTCTTCCTGCCACACTCTGGCTATTTTTACCCAAATTGCTACCCTGCTGTAATACCTTGTTGTTACCCTTTGATTTACTATATCTCCTTTCACATGATACCTCCCTCCCATTATTTAGTTTAAAGCCCTCTCCACCACCTTAGTTATATGATCTGCCAGACCACTATTCCCAATGTGGTTCAGGCGAACCAGTACTGGGGTCCGTGCCCCATGAATTGAAACCCATTTCCCCCACACCAGTCTTTGAGCCATGCATTCATCTCTTTAATGTTATTTACCCTGCAACAATTTGTTCATGGCTCAGGTAATAATACAGAGCTTATTACCTTTGAGGTTCTGCTCCTTAATTTAGCCCCTAGCTGCTCTTAATTCCTAAGCAGAACCCCTTTCCTAGTCCTACCTATGTCATTGGTACCAACGTGGATCACAACAGCTGAATCATCCCACTCCCACTGCAAGTTCCTCCTGAGCAGATGTTCTGAACTCTGGCACTGGGCAGGCAACGCAGTCGTCTGGGCTCACCCTCTCAGCTGCAGAGAACTCTGTCAATCATCCTGACTATACCGTCCCCTACTACCATTATATCCCTATTAACTACCCCAAACTTGAATGGTTTCCTGTACCATGGTGCCATGGAGTGGAATCTCTCTTGGTTGAGGTACATCTCAGAGTTGACATTCAGCACCCACAAAGCGACATGCGCGCAGTCAATGTCACCCTGGACCACTGGGAATCCTGCAATCCTTGCAAAGCTGGATGCTCACTCCTCATGCTGCTGTCTGTTAAGACAGAATGAAATGTATTCAGCTCTCATGGAATACAGAAACCCAATGCCTTCCATATGCATCAGTGGATATTGCACTGGGAGATGTTGCAAATTTTGCCAATTCCAGCCAGCAAGGAACCAGTTGCATAAAAGTTCATGGCCATGGTCACCTTCATAGACACTGGCAATACCTTTCTAGCCTGTTCTGATGTTGTTGCAGCCAGTGGCAGATTTCAGTGAGAACCTCCTTAATGAAGTAAAGATATCTGGCACATTGGATAGAATTTTCCCAGCTCGGTGGGGGCCGGTTCAAGTGCACGTGGTTTGGGTAAGTCCAGGAAATTGACATTGGGTTGGGATTCCAACATCATCCCACCCTCTCTCCTGTGGCCTTTGCCCATGGGGTAGGGAGGATGGGGATTGAAGATGGGTGAGGAACCCCCTTGGATCTGCCAGGTAAGTAATTAGGAAGTAATTGTGGCCATTCAGGAGGCACTTAAGACCTATTTTAACCCCGAATCCTGGATTTCCCAGCCAGGGGACTTATTTCCTGCTCTGTCAGTAACTCACTAGGGTCACCCAGGCCAATGCACATTGGGAATTATTTCTTCAGTGAAACTGATGAGCTCAGAAGGTTTTGATCAGTGAATCTGAAGAGTTCCAGCCATGACCACTGAGAAATGTTTAAAGCATTTCTCCTTTCAGAGAGTGCTATCTCTGCTAGACAGGTGTCAACTGCTTGGAAGATGCTTCACCTATCTCGCGCTGCACTCACCTTTAAATGCACACCCCTGCTGCCGATCTTCAATGTGGCATGTGAGCACCTTTCATCTCTGATGAGGGGCAAGAGCAGAGGACATGCCATCAGCTCCAGCAGCATAAGGAGAAACACCAGCAGATGCACCAGGTGTCTTCTACTCAGTCACCTGGCCCTCCACAGGGCAGAGGGAATGAACACTGAGATCCAACTGGGAGGAAACCACAACCCCTAAAACAGGGTCTACAGGCATAGGATCAGCTCTCTTGCCATGTCAGAGCAGCAGTTCCTCAGGAGACTGTGGGCCTCTTGCCAGGTAGCCTCCTGGAACAGGAGCAATGGGATATGGGTACACACTGCCAGTGCCCGATAAGGTACTTGTCAATGGAGTGCTGTTCTCCCAGCAGTCTCCATCTCTCTGAAAGCAGAGATGTATGAGTGTTCATTAGGGATTATGAAGAGAGGAGGGAAGGACGACATTTGTGGAGGTGATTGTGAAGCATGGGTACCAGAGGGCAATAGGATGAGGATGCATGTGAGTGTTGACAGTGCAATGGGGACGTGAGATGTTTGAGGGACATGGGAGGTATGAATGGAACTGCAAGGAGTGTTGACCTGAGGTGTGCTGTGCAAGAGAATGCTGGGCAAGTCAGAATGTGGGGCTTGGCACCTGAAGGAGATATTCCTTCATGCCCTCCTGAAGTCCTAGATCCTGCTGGTACACTGTCTCCAGGTTGGGGGGACCACACTCTTACTCCTCAGGCTCTTCTACCCACTACTACCTACAGGGAGATGTTGTCCACTTCCTCCCATTCTAAGGAGAGCTCACCTCACTGCAGCCGCTCAGATCTCACAGCAGGACCTCCAAGTAAGAGAAGGCAGCCTTTTCAGGTCTCCTCTTCACTCCTGCGGCTGCTGCAGCCTCAAAGATCCAAGTGCTGGTGAGCCCTTGTTACCCATTTTGTGGTCCCTATAATTAGAAATCCTTCCTTCAGCAGAATGGATGTATCATTCTGTCTGCCCTTCCTGACCAGTTGGAGGAGTTTAGGGGCAAAATTTGCACTAAGTGTGTTAGCGAAGGGGTAAAACGACATTTTACCCACTGGCTGTGATGTTGGGTTTTCAGTCTGTATCATCCCAAACCCACCGCATTACTCATGCATTCCCAGGAAACACACCGTTTCCATGAAAGGCAGGCTCTCAATTACCTGCCCACCATCACCTCAACGCTTCACCACGCTGGGCGCCACATTTATAGTCCAGTCGTGTGCACACATCTCAATACTTCCAGCCTACGGCTGCTGAAAGGAAGATGTCCATGAAAGGCAAAAAGACTGCAGCCACCCCCCAGGTTTAATGACACATCAGTGGAAAGCCATTTGAATGCCGTGGAAGCCTTATATGATGTTCTCTACCCCCGCCTTGGTTGGGGGGCAGGCAGCAGCGTCACCAATCCAGCATGGCAGGCGGTGGCAGTGGTGATCAGTGCCAATACAGCACAGAACAGGTTGGCCAGCCAGTGCAAATAGAGGATGAATTATCTCACCCGTGCAGCTAGGGTATGGCAACCATCTCATCACTCTAAACTCACAGCACCCTGCTAGATGTCAATGCGCTCTTCAAAGTTGGTAATCTTGGTCTCTACTTGCAGTGCTGTTTGGAGGGGGGGGCTCAAACCTTGCCCTTCTCATTCAAAGGTGGAAATACTACCATTGAACATGTGATCACTGCATCCAAATGCAAATGCCTCACTGGATGTGAATTCAACACCAAAAGATCATGGTCAAAATTTTACACCAACACCCAGGAGTGGGCAGGCAGTTGGGGGTGACACAAAATTGGATATTTTTCCAGCGGATTGGTAGTTGGATGGTTCCCCTGCCCTTAGGCCAATAAGTGGCCAATTAAAGGCAACCCATCACCTTTGGTGTTTTCCCAATGGCATGGGTGTCCAATGTACCAATGGCTAGGTAAACCTGCGGGCTCACATGGGTGGGTTTCCTCACTTGGACCGCACCCCCCCCCCCTCACAATAGTGATCGAACATCTGTTTGTCTTTCCCCCCTCCACCACACCCAACCTCATGATTGCACCTCCCTCCCTCTGCTCCACCACCCACATCCTTCGCTGGGGCCTGCCTGATTGACCCCAGTGATGCCAACCTGATTTACTTTGGGATTCGGCCTCCATCACTGTTCATCGTGGTGGGCTGGCCGCAGTTCCAGCAGTGGTCAGTACTCTTAGTAATGTTGCTCAAACTGGAGACCTGCCTCCCAGATGGGGGCGGAAGCCACGACCTTAGCATCTTAACAGACCAGCAACCGTAAAATCAGGTTTTGGCTCCCTGGCCTACAGAGGCAGAATTGCCCTTGATCTTACAGCCAGGGGTGGCATCACCTCCATGGCCCGTGCTGTAGTCTCCATTGGGTGGAGCTACATGGAATAGGACTCAAATTCATCACCAGAATTACCTGGAAAAACTCAGCAGGTCTGGCAGCATCGGCGGAGAAGAAAAGAGTTGACGTTTCGAGTCCTCATGACCCTTCGACAGAACTTGAGTTCGAGTCCAAGAAAGAGTTGAAATATAAGCTGGTTTAAGGTGGGTGTGTGGGGGGCGGAGAGATAGAGAGAGAGAGAGAGAGGTGGGCGGGGGGTGTAGTTGTAGGGACAAACAAGCAGTGATAGAAGCAGATCATCAAAAGATGTAGAGATACGGAAATCTTGTCGCAGAGAGGAACAGAACTTCTTCAAGGAGGTAGGCATTTCTTGAAGAGCAGTGGCAGTCAATTAAACACAGAGATAAAAACAAAAAAACTGCGGATGCTGGAAATCCAAAACAAAAACAGAATTACCTGGAAAAACTCAGCAGGTCTGGCAGCATCGGCGGAGAAGAAAAGAGTTGACGTTTCGAGTCCTCATGACCCTTCGACAGAACTTGAGTTCGAGTCCAAGAAAGAGTTGAAATATAAGCTGGTTTAAGGTGTGTGTGTGGGGGGCGGAGAGATAGAGAGAGAGAGAGAGAGGTGGGTGGGGGGTGTGGTTGTAGGGACAAACAAGCAGTGATAGAAGCAGATCATCAAAAGATGTAGAGATACAGAAATCTTGTCGCAGAGAGGAACAGACTTTAAACCAGCTTATATTTCAACTCTTTCTTGGACTCGAACTCAAGTTCTGTCGAAGGGTCATGAGGACTCGAAATGTCAACTCTTTTCTTCTCCGCCGATGCTGCCAGACCTGCTGAGTTTTTCCAGGTAATTCTGTTTTTGTTTTGGATTTCCAGCATCCGCAGTTTTTTTGTTTTTATCAAATTCATCACCTTCTGACCCAGATGTGAATGCTACCACTGAACCAAGACCTGATCCAACATATTGTCTGGCTTTAAACTGCTGTATAATTTTGAATTGTTGATGATTTCAAACTTTGTTATGTGACTTCCACTGCCAAAAATGTTTACAGCAAAAATATAATAGATAATGATTTATCATTGTTTCACAAATTTTCTGCGGTATAATTTTTTTTTGTAAAAGTTCTGAAACCACTAAATATGCATGAATACAGACTGAATGTGGCTGATGTTAATTCTCACCCACAACTTGCCAGTAAGTTCCATTACCCTTGTGCTGTTCAAAACCTTTAACCGTAGTTTGCAGAATAGTTTATAGTCTGATGTTACTGGAAATAATGGAAAATATAACCCATGTGTTGTGATGCTTATAGGAAACGCAGAATGCCAATGTCATTAATCTATCCATTGGTCACTTCATTTGCATTGCAATATCCTTTGTATCTTGGAAAAGTTGATTTGTAGAGAAATGTCGGATGTTGTAAAAAATGATTAATAGGGGAAAAGGTTAAACTTCTATTTTCCAGATAGATTTACATGACATCTCAGTCACAGGTTTGATCATAATGGAAAAATGTTTCCAGTACCTCAGAGGATTATAAACCTAACAAAATTATTGAATTATTTTTAACTCAAATGTAATATTGTGCATCATAAATATGTGACTATAATCCAAAGCTATTTTTAAAAATGCTGTTAAGTGATTTACTTGTGTGGTGTTTACAGTTGTAAGGAAATGAGTCCTGAGAAACACAAACACTAAGGAACTCACTGGAGAACCACTAAAGCATTTATTGTCTGCAGGGAAGCGATATTTCTGACCAGCTTCTCCGCATGCTCGGAGTTTGGAAATTTTTACTTTTGCAGTCCATGTTATCCATATTGTAATAAGCTGTTTCTTAAGGAGGTTGTATTTGTATTTTTATTTCAGCCAATAGGTATATCCATTTCAAGGGAATAATGTCTATCATTTGATTTTATAAAAAATCAGAAGCTGTACATGCTGTAAAGGTAATGTGTATCTCTTTTTTTAATACATTGCTGTGGAAAACTCCAGCATCTGGACTCCATACCAAATTGTGGATATGTATGGAGCCCTTGTGTATAAGGAAGTGACAGAGAGAGGTGAGGGAATGATGTCTACTCATCATACACAAAAAAAATCATGTAAATGGTTAAAAAAAATCTGTTCGCTTAGCAATTGCATTGACACGAATGAAGGTATTAAGTACATCCTAAATTCATAACCATTACATTTTTGACATCTTCTATATTATTGACATAACTTACTCATCGCATCACTGTATCCATGGTAACTTTGCCTGCATTCTTTCTAAAATTTGCTCATTCTCCTTTCTTTAAAATTTGTAATTGTTGTTTATATCCATGACAGAAACAGAAAATAGATCTGGGGCCCATTGGATATGATAGTTATTTAGCAAAGAGATCTGACCTAAAATTTAATGGATCACATCTAATGGGACCTGACATGTATTGTCATATATACCTGACATATATACCTGACATATTTTGTCGTATATATATATCTTCCTTGAGTTATCATAAGGAAGGAATGCAGGTAACTGAAAGATGGTAAAAGTGATACTGTTGATCAGTGACCTTTGAAAGCATCACACTAAAATGTAAGCAATCTGTTTACATGTACCAGAGTTAGGAAACATGCAATCAATCATGCAGTTGCTATAATTTCTTTGAAACCTAGATTGTCAGTACCAATCAGACATGCAAGAGTTCCTCAACAACCTTCATTATACCCTAGAGTGCAGTGTTCTTCCATCAGGACGACAATGAACCTGAATTTTTATTTATCATTCTTGTAGCCTGTGACATATTGAGCTGAAGTTTTCCTTTCCTGACCCACTGGGACCAGGTGTGGGAGTAAGGATTCCCCCACACACTGTGTCATCATTGCGGATCATAGCCCCAGATTACTTTTGGACATTTGGACTTTTAAGTAAGACGTGTGCTTTTTTTAAAAAAAAAAGGACCTGCAAGCAAAAGCTGGCTGAGACTGTAAAGTAACCACTTGCTGGAAAATTCCTATGTGGATTACATTCGACTAACTAGTCCAGAGAGAATGGAACGTCATACCTAAAATGGTGTCAAGGCCAACTTCAGACAGAGGAACTTCAAAAGAAGAGATGCAATGCAAAAAGCTGATTACCATCTCAGCAGAAACTATTTCCTGTTGAGTTATATCCCAGACTGTGGACATGATCTGAGTTGAAAGAAAGTAGTTTCTGGCTGAAAGACATGTTTGTTTTTCCCTTCCAGGAATACACAAGAAAAGGGGTTAAAAAGCCAACTGCAACCTTAGTCCGGTGTGCTGGCCTTGTGTTCTAATTCTACAGTGCTAGTGTGTGCTGTGAATGTCAGAGCTGAAGGACATAAACTTGGCATCCCTGCACTTGCACGTAAAAAAAGTCTCTCTGATTGCTGGAAGCAAGACACAGATCAGCAAAGCCATAGTCGAGAAGGAAACAGGACAACTCCTTTCAGCTAACCTGTAGAACCAAGAATCTCCAAACCAACTGCTCAACTGCCAAAGTCAGTTCTACTGGAATCACCCAACTTAACGGCCATAGCATTTCACCATCTATTCCTCATGGACAAGCCAAAGACTGATTCGTATATCCCTTTTAACTTTTAGTTTTGGATTCACTTCTTATTTCTAATCTGTGTTTATGTGTATTGCATTTTTATGATTTTTTTCTCGCATTTTAGTAGCTAATAAACTCACCCTTTCTTTGACACAAGACAGCCTAGTTAAATTGGCTCCTTTTAAAACATAAATACATTTGGACTGGGAAAGGTATCCACAAGGTTGGCGATCCTTTTTAAATTAATCTTGTTGCGACCAACCGAGGGGGTTGAATAACCAAGGGCAGTCAACTCATCCCTCCTCACCTGGGAGCATAACAATTTGGGGGAACCTCACCTGGAAACTGGTCATAACACCTGCATACGTGTGACATCACCGATCAGTTCCCCTGATTGATAAGTTTAGCTTATAGTCCCGCAGGGAACTGGTCTATAAAGGCCACAGGACCAGATAGCCGAAATTTTACCTGACCTTTGAAGACAGGCTGGGTGGCGGGAGGGGTGATTAAGTGGCAGGGAAGGCATCAGGAGGGAAGGTCCCAATGCCAGGGTATTCCAACTGGAGTGAAAGGCAGAGTTTTCAGCCACCCAACAACTGGAGATTAGTTGGCCAACTGACAGCCATTTTACCACCCTATCAGCATCGGATTGGTGGGATATAAAGATTGCGAACAGTCAGCCTCAGACGGTTGCCAGGGAGAGAGCTGGAGTTTGTTGCGAAGATTGAAGACATTGACTGCAATCACCATTGAATTGCCACTCTGACCGTAATTTTTTGCATCCTGATGCAGCCCCACATTTCTGGCCAGGTCTTCCAAGCCAGCCTTCTCCAGAAATCAGAGCATACAACCCACCAGAGAACGACATCACAGTGGATTAATGTAGGAGGCGAGACTGGGCACTCCCCTTTGTTATGGCACTAGCTGTATGTTAGTAAATGGGTGAATAGATGAACGGGTGAGTGGATGAATGAGTGAATGGGTAGGATGGGTGGCTGGATGAGGTAAATGGGTAGGATGGCAGGTGAGTAGAGCAGCAGGTGGGTAAATGGGTAGGTGGGTTGGGGGTGGTTGGGTCATGGGGTGGTCAGGTCGGGTCAAGGTGTAGTTGGGTGGTGGTAGGGTAGTTGGGTGATGGGGGTAGTTGGGTGGGATCGAGGCATCAGGGGGTAGTCAGGGAATCTGAGGTAGTCAGAGAATCAGGGGTGGGGTGGTTTGAAGGGTTTCGGTGGGGGCAGTGGGTCAGTGTCAGTGATTGGAAGGGTCAGTTCTGTTTGGAATTAGACTAGCTATTCTTTTGCCTAACATTTCCTGATTAATTCTCCAGGTAAGTACACCAGAACTGTCCAAAGTCTCCGGCTCTAACTCAGAGTTAGAGACTTTGCAGAGCGTCCTGGGGAGCAGGGGAATTGCTTGTTGGAAGTTTAAACTTCCCAGGTAATTCCCACGGAGTTCAGAGCATCAGCTCTTCGATGGGGTCCCGACGTTCATTTTAGATCGTACATCCAGTCTCCGATGATCCAGAGACTGGGAGATCTGGGCCATTGTCTTCACTCTTGCCAAAGTTTAATGGGAGGAAATTTCTGCTCATCCAATGCTGAATGTGGGAAAAGCAGCCTGAAACACTGGAGGGGTCAAGAAAGGGGCTGCTGAGGTAGAGATGGACATCATCAGCATCCATGTGAAAACTGATGTTTTCATGTGACATCATCAAGGGGCATCCTGTATGAGAAATATGGTGGGGGGGCGGTGGGGCGGTGTCCAAGGATAGATTCCAAAGGGACATGAGAGGTCATGGCGCGGGAGCAGGAAGTGAAGCCATTGCAAATGATTCTCTGGCTATGATTAGATAGATAAGAATGGAACCAGGTGAGTGCAGTTCTACCCAGCTGGATGACAGTGGAGCCACATTGAAGGACAGTGATGTAATCAATGTAGGCAGGTTACGAAGGAGGAGTAGTTTGCCTTTGTCACAGTCACAGAGGATGCAATCTGTGACTTTGATAAGAGCTGTTTCAGTCCTATGATAAAGGCAGAAACCTGATCAGAAAGAATTCCAGGAAAGACACATAGGTTTGGAAGCTGATCCCACATTCAAGGACTTTGGAGATGAGAGAGAGGTTGGAGATGAATTAGTAGTTTGGAAGGATGAAGGGGTCAAGAGTCATGCTATTTTACCGGAGAATCACAATGTTATATAGGAAATCCCAAAGGCAGTGAAAATATTAGTTTTTGAATGAATTTGAGCAATAACAAATAACAATTCATTCTCCCTATCTAGATCTCATCATTAGCATACCTACAAAAACAAAACACAGCGAATGATGGCAACCTGAAATCAAAATAGAAAATGTTGGAAGTACTCAGCCCATCTAGCAATACTGATGAAAGGCTGTCAACATGAAAAGTTGAGTGGAATTTCATGGCCCCGTCGTGGCGGAGGGTGGCAGTGGCCGGGGGGGGGGGGGGGGGGGTGGGTGGGCTGTAAAATGAGGCGTGCCATCCAAAAGACCATTGACTTTGGTGGGACCCTAAAATCCCGCCAGCATAAAGTTCCGCCCAATAACTTTGTTTCTCTCTCCACAGATGTTGCCTGGCCTGCTGAGTATTTCCAACATCTTCTGTTTTGATTTCAATCGTGTAGCTCCTTCAGGACAAGGTGGTACCTGGGATAGGCAGCAAGCAAACCACATTTTCTGAGGTAAGAGGACTGAATAAGATTGGAATTTGTGTTCTGTGTCGGAGTCAAAAATTGCCAAGCTTGTCCTTTATGTTGGTAATGTTTTTATACGGTGGAATGGTTCTCTTTGTCAGGAGGATGAGACAGTCAAAGCTTATAGCAGCTGATGACGAATGGAAAAATCTTATTGTCTCAACTTTCTCAAATGGGACATCTTTTCACAGCACAAGCATATCCCAAATCTATGTATTAACTCTCGGCCAGTGACCAAGAGTGAGGAGAATTTCACAGTTGTGTATTTGCACAGTGTGTATTTAAGTTTTAAATATATTTGAATGTTTTTGTGCTTTTTAAAGCTGCAACATAAATGTCTCTATTCTGGACAAGCTGTTGTCAAAAGCTCAGGTATAGCACTGAATAGACATAAAACTATTTATCCTTTAGCTGAACTCTATACACTGAATCCATCTCGGAAGAGCTGTCTCTCCCCTAACTATAACCCTCTGCTCTTTTGGTTTCCTGTATTAGTTAACATACGACTTGCAGAAGTGAGGTTGCACTTTTAGTGGCAATTTATGATGAATTATGAACAGTTTCATTACGTGGACTAGCTTCTAGGGCATTTACTCAAAACTGTGGAAATCATTGGTGGTAGGGTTGGGGTGGGGGTAGGTAGGTTTCGGTGGGGTGAGTTAAGATTTTTGTACAGGAGACCCAGAGGTATGGCTTTCCAGGGCGTGTCCTGCTGAAAGTCTATCATATATTTTTGTCTGCTTTCCTGCCTGGCAGTCAGCAGAAACAAAAGCCTGCAGCACAAGAGCACAGCTGGAGAGTAGACAGGAGGAAGGGAGAGAGAGAGAGAGGCATCAGATGGTTGGTGGGGGTGGTGGGGGGTGTGGGTGGGAGTGAGTGAAACTGAGGTTGGGCTCTTCAGTTGCAGACCAAGGGTTGGTTGTGAAGGTTGGGGTGATTGTGGAGGGTGAGGTGATCGTGGGGGGTGGGGGCGTTCATAAAGTTGGAAATTGTGGTATTCAGAGCGAGGTTGTGGATGTGCAAGGTGTGATGCTGGAGAAGGGCTGAGTAAATATTGGGTGCTTGAGTCTGAGATTGTAGGAGGGGTAGTTGAAGATTGCAATGATGGAAGTTGGAGATCATGGGAGATGGGTGGGGGGGTAAATCAGGGATTGTGGGGAGGCTGGTATAGTCTGAGATCAGAGAGCTTGGTGATCTGAGATCGCAGGATGGGGAATCGGAGTTTGTATGGATTGGAGGAGTTAGAAATCGCAGGATGAGGGAATCTGAGATTGCAGAGCTGGGGAACTCAGAGATTGCGGTGTTGGGGAGTCAGAGATCATGAGGGGGTGAGGGAGTTGGAGATCGCAGAGGTGAGAGAGTCGAAGATTCAGGGGTGAGGGAAAAGGAGATTGTGGGTTAGAGGAAATCAGAGATTCAAGGGGTGGGGGAGTCAAAGATTGTGTAGATGTGGGGGCCAGATATGGCGGGTGGAAGAGTCAGAGATCGTGGCGTTGCATAGTCAGCGATTGCGGGGGCGTGGGGGAGTCTGAGATCTCTTGAGGTGGGGCAGTCGATGATCATGGGGATAGGGAGTTGAAAATCGTGGGGGTGGGGGAATCTGAGATCACGGGGATGGGGCAGTTGGGGATCACTGAAGTGCGAGAGTCGGAGATTGCAGGGGTGAGTCACAGATCGTGGGGGTGGGGGAGTTGGAGATCATGGTGTGGGAGGTGGAGAATGCAGGGGGTGGGGAGGCTGAAATTGCCGGGGTGGAGAGTCAGAGGTTGTGGGATGGGAGAGTCGGAAATCGGAGGGGTGGGGGAGTCGGAGATCGCAGGGTGGGAAGTGGAGAAAGCAGGGGGTAGTGGAATCAGAGATTATGTGATGGGGGATGGAGAATGCGGGGTGTGGGAGTTGGAGATCAAGGGGGTGGGGGAGTCGAAGATTGCAGGGCGGGGTGTCGGAGAGCACGGGCGTGTGTCGAAGATCACGGGCAGGTGGTGGGTGGGCCCCAAGACTGTAGGATTGGGGAGGTGGGCGGGGAGGGGGGTGGCGGTGGGGGGCAGTTTGGAGAATGAAGATTGAGGAGCAGCGGTGTTGTACCTGATTGTGAGATATGTAAAAAGTTTAGCTTGTTGGGTCAACTGTGGGGTTTGAAGGAAATGTAACAGATGCAGTTAACAGTCCATATCTGTCAATGAATTGTTAGATATGCTGCTGGTGCATTCCATTCTATGATAACCATTAAAAGTGATTATTTCATAAATTGTATAAGGTTAGAGAAAAGCACCTCTTCCTCCTAGGAGCTAATGTTTTTCTACATTGTAATGATTAAGTAATTAAATTGTATTAAATAAAGGTCTCGTTCAAATGTTAAAATATTACTCTGGGCCTGAGCACATAACATTTCACTTTTTATCATCTGATAGCTACAACATGTGGTCTGAGCAATAAATTGGATTTGGATACTTCACTCACACTCTGGTTATAAATTTATATATTTCCAACCACCACAGAACAGAATTACATCTATAAACAAGAGCAATTCTGACTGGAACTGAGATTCAAGAGAATCTCACAAGGCTACAGTAAACAACTGACATGAATCTCCTGTGGATTTCAGCTATTAGTCAAACAGCACATACATCAAGAAGGTAATTTAATACGCCTCAGCACACGAATAGACCTGGGGATAGCCCTTTCACAAATCCTGAGTGAATTGCTTTCAGCTTGAGTCGTCTTGACTTGAACTGAATACTGCCTCCCTGAATTTGAATTGCCCTGATCCAAAATGAATCCATTTAGATTCATTTGAGTCAAAAGGGAATTGTATTATATAAACTCAATTTGTTGCGATAATATACCATAATTTCAAAGATATTTGGGGTGACATCACGTAGCAAGTTTACATTACCTCATTAAATTAAACTGAGATGATATCTTCACTATAAGTCCTTGTGAATTAGATTAACTTGTTTGCATTGAGGTCTCTGAAACAACAGTGATGCTAAAATTTGCACATTATAAATGGCAGTGTTGGGTTTCAATAGTTTCATATTCACACACACAGAACTGACTGTTTTAGTATGTCCACGCTTTCCTCTTCAGTTTCCATTTCTCACAGATATTCCTCTGGTAAGCAAAGCAAGGATTAAGATCTCACTGCTCTTCAGACTCTTTGTTGCTTTTATGGATCTGTTGGCAGAATGCACAGATCCGAGGGATGAAGTGTAGGTTTTTAAAAGAAATGAAGCACTGTCCTTTCCAATCCAAAGCGGAACTGGCTTATTACATGTGGTGAAGTCAATGTGAGTGTTGACCACTGCTGTGACCACAGATATAAAATCAGGTCGAATTTGTTGAATACTGGACTGTAGGCTCCAGGATATTTACTGCCTTTCTATATTCTGTTGTTCCCATTGATTGGATTCTTCTTTGATTGTAGCTTGTTTAAGAAGCACTCAAAACTCTAAATTAAGTTGCAATCATCCTATTTATCCAGAACAATATTTTGTCCAGCAGTTTTATTCCTGATTTATTTTTATTAAACAGTACATCAGTTTATTTTTTTTAGATCTTTCCAATTTAGTTTTAGAAAATTATTTTGTTGAGTTCTTCCCATCATGATGGAATAAAGTGTAAATTTATTTATATAAATAGTTACTGGGGAGTACGGCACTTGAGTATTACTAAAAAAAGAGACATGATATTGATGCTATTTATCTTGCGTTCATCAGGACAGATGCAAGAATGCCAAATTTCAAAGGGAGCAACAATTTATGCTACATGAGGAAAGGGTGCTGATTGGTTGGCTAGATGGCTATGATTGGTTGAGTCATTGCCAAGGAGGATGCATCAGGGAACTATTGACCTTTATGCTTTTAATTCGAAAGGGCCCAATGCCAGGATGTGTTTCTTTTGCCTGCAGATGAATATAAATAACTTCTAGAATTGTAAGTTTGCCACATTGTGAGCCCGACCGATAATCTTAAATTGGTTGTTAGTGTAATTCCTAGCACACTTGGGATTGTTCAGCAAGTGCTGTCCAATTGTGGAATTCCATCTAACATTAGACATCATTGTTCTGAGTTTTGCAAGCAAGGGCTGGTTGAGTATGGTCAGTACTCTGCCTATTATGCACTGTCAAAGGGACATGCTGTTCGATATAATCGCCAATTGCATTGCATTGGCACGTCTCTTTGGTTGTTTGCAGCCAGCACTGTGTTTTAATGAACACTTCTTGTACGACATGGTCTTGTTTCTCTGCGGGTGTATTCATTCTGCCTGTAATTGAGACTGATGACAGCTGTAATATCTCAATTGTGTGGATAAAATGTGGCAGAGTATTAGACTGCCACCAGAATTGATTCAGTATTATGGTTAATGGCACTTGGCAGCAAAAAAAAAAGGTAACAACTCTATCATTGAAAAATAGCAGACTGGATGAGTGGACAGTGCTAATATGGTAGGGGAAGATTTGTCCTGGTCTTTATGTGTAGCAGGATTGCATACAGATTAAAAATTGTTTTTCATTTCAATACACAGCTGTTCCACTCTAGTGGGTAAAATGGTTGTGGCATCTAAAGAATCACGATGTGGCATCTAAAGAATCACGATGCCCTTTTATTTGCCAGTTCTTTCCTTTCCATCAACTCTGGAATGTATTAACCTCCACAGGTCCATGTACACTGGCAACCCTCCAGTGAAATGTAGGAGCACTGACTGGCTGACTTCCCCGCACCCCCAGACCCTCCCGACCCTGGCCTCAGGTCAGGATGATTGAGGCCTATGCCCCTATTGTCATCTTACTGCAATCAGCTAACTCAATACTAACTGGGAAACAGTTCTGATCTCTGTGGTTGAATTACATGATGCTTTTACCAACTGAGCCCCAAGGAAAACCAATATAACTTATTTATGGAACAGTTGTGAGATGCATACTTCACTATGCTTTATAATTCTGCTCTCACTTCCTTCTGTTCAAAAGGAGGCAACTTAAAAATATTGAATATTGGAAAATATATATTAACATCTCAAATGTCAATGCTTTTGCAGCATTTCCACATGACTGGGATTTTGGTGTGGTAACGCCAGCCAAACATTCACTGTTGTTGCTCCACTGAAACTAACAGCAACTTCAAATATGTGCAGAATAATGCAGAAGTTCAGAAATAACTGTCAATAAGTGTATGCTCGGCCATTGGTTATGTTGCTGTAGGGATTCCTACAGACTGCAAACCTTCCTTGAAGTCATGATTTGGCAAAGACTTCCAATTCTATGTTGTTAGTCTTGCTATTAAAACCATTGGGCCGGGTTTTGCAGGATGGGGGCGAGGAGGCGGAGATTAATGGAGAACTGTCAGCAATAAATCACCTTCCCTCTATTTTGAAGTGGGAAGGTGATTTATTTTCAATTCATGGCTCCTTTAAAATTTGTTTGCACAACTGTGCAAGCATGGTAACTTAAAGAGGCTTACTGGTGTGTGGCATGTGTCGGGATTTCTGGCTAGCTATGTGGCTCCGCAGCTTACAAGAAACTTTGGTCAGTGTTCACTGTCAATAGCACTCGTAAACCAACTGCAACTTCAGGATGTTGGGCATCTGCAGGTTAACGCGGAAGTACTGAAGTTGTGGTCAGGGTTCAAGCACAGATTGTGCTGTGGACACCCCTCCCTTGTGGTGGCATGGTGGTAATGTTATTAGATGAATAGTCCAGAGGCCTAGGCTACTGCTCCGGGGCACATGGGTTCGAATTCCACCATGGCAGCTGGTGGAATTTAAATTCAATGAATAAATTTGGAAGTGAAAGCTACTCACAGTAATGATGACCATGAAACCATTGTAGGTTGTCTTAAAAACCCACCTGGCTCACTAATGTCCTTTAGGGAATGGAATATGTCATCCTTACCTGGTTTGGCCCACATGCGACCCTGAACCCACAACAATGTAGTTGACTCAGAAATGTACTCTGAAAAGCTCTAGCAAGCCACTCACTTGTATCAAACAATTACAAACTCAAAAAACAATAAAAACGATAGACCACCTGCATTGACCTAGGCACTGGATACAATAATGGCAAACTCAGCCCTGTTGACCCCGCAAAGTCCACCCTTATAGGACAGAGATGAGGAGATTATTTTTCTCTCAGAGGGTTGTGTGACTTTGGAACTCTCTGCCGCAGAAGACAGTGGAAGCGGGGACCCTGTATAGTTTTAAGGCAGAGGCAGATTGATTCCCTTGCCTAACAAGAATCTAAGGTTATTGGGGGTAGATGGGAATGTGGAACTCCAAACATAAACACATCAGCCATGATCTTATCGAACGGTGGAGCCGGCTCGAGGGGCCGAATAGTCTACTTCTGTTCCCATTTCATATGTTCATAAAGCATGGGAGGGGAGGAGGTGAATGTAGTACGGAGTGTGGGAGTGGAGGGCTGCCAGGCAAGGGATTGAGTGGAGCTGGGGCTCTGGAGAGGGGCGGGGAGGGTAGGGGTCGCTGCTGAGTGGACCTGGGTGTGCTGGGGGGTTGCAGGGGTGTGAGGAGCTGGAGGTGAGGAAGATGCAATGCACAGAGCAAGGGATTTGGGGGTGTGGAGCAGAACTGGGGGTGCGGTAGGTGTTTGAGCAGAGCTGGAGTTGAGGACGTGGGCGTGGGCAGAGCCAGGGCTGAGCAGTGCAATGGGTGCTGGGGATACAGGAGTGATTTGACAACCCTACTGATTTCAAGAGCTTCGCTCTTGGAGCAGGCTTTATGTCTGCTGGAGCAGTCCTAAATAAATCAGTGTAAAGACTGAGTCAGTACAGTGCAATCAGCCCAAGTTTCCGCGCTGACAGGTCCCAGTAGGACCATCAGCATGAGTCCAAGAGATCCCCATTGCAAGTTTTGGATTTGAGCACAGTTCGCTCCCCACAATTTGTAGTGCCCTTGCAGCTCTCAGCAGTGGTGAAAGTCTCAGTGTTCATCACTACTGGGACTGCAAGATCCAGTTCTCCATTTCAGTGAAGGTCTGTGTTCACACAAGGAAAAGTGGCTTCCTTTCTGTTTTGGCGGGTGTGATCATTCTCCCTTAGCAATCCAAGATGCACTCATTTTACAAGTTGGCTACCACATTTGCCTACATCACAACAGTGACAACGCTTCAAAATTATTAATTATATTCGTGACATCCCGAGGGCATGATAAGACACTAAGGATTGAATTTTCTGTGCCCGTTGGCATCGGGTGTCATGGTGGGCATGAGCAGGCAATATGACGGGAAGGACAAAATTCGTTTTCACGATATTATGAAACCAGCTTGCGATCATCCGCTTGGCCCATCAATGGCTGCTCTGTTCCCTGCCATCAGATGTTGGGAACTTAATTTTAATATATCTGTATGTCATTATAAGCCCTGCTCACCGGAATCATCCTCTGTTATGACCACAGCCAATGTTAATTGCTGCGCAAACCAAATCCCAGAGGGAAAGTTGGCTTACGGGCTGTAACCTTTGTTTTGTGTTCTGAAACCAAGAAGATGATGTACTGATCTCAGCAATAAGAGGTCCAGTAATACTTTTGTTTTTTAAAAATTAAAAGTAAAAGTTTTATTTAAACTAGAAGAAAACTTTAGCACACATGATTATAATTACACCATTAAGGTTAGTTTTACAAAACATTCCCCCAAAAACTCTCCAACTGGTCAAACCCACAAGGAAACACTTTACAGGTAACATTAGATAAAAACAAAAAAACTGCAGATGCTGGAAATCCAAAAAGAAAAACAAAAACAGAATTACCTGGAAAAACTCAGCAGGTCTGGCAGCATCGGCGGAGAAGAAAAGAGTTGACGTTTCGAGTCCTCATGACCCTTCGACAGAACTTGAGTTCGAGTCCAAGAAAGAGTTGAAATATTTTTATATTATTATTATATTATTTCAACTCTTTCTTGGACTCGAACTCAAGTTCTGTTGAAGGGTCATGAGGACTCGAAACGTCAACTCTTTTCTTCTCCGCCGATGCTGCCAGACCTGCTGAGTTTTTTCAGGTAATTCTGTTTTTGTTTTTTTTTACAGGTAACATTCCCTTATAGATGTCAACTGTAAAAGAAACCCAGTGATATTACACAAGACAAACTGCTGTAGCTTCAATAAAGGTGCACCACATGAGCTTTACTCTTACAGTGGAATTCACTTCAGAATAAAACTGCTTGCTGCAGACAAAGACTTTACTGGATTGACCAGGTGATTCAAACTGCATCCTCCACCAGCCCAGACCTCCAGCTATCTCAACAGCTCAAACAGCTCCAGCTATCTCCAGCCATTTCTAGTTCTCTCTCCTGTTTAACTGCCATCCACACTAACTCTAATATAGCTTTTTTCCTTTTCATCTTTGATCCATTGTTCTCACACATCTCTTTGAAACTCAAACCCTTCCAAATATAAGATCTTTCATGTTTCCATCTTGTCTTTGCTTTTGGGTCAATAAAATATCATATCCCCGCTATTAGTTTACCTATGGAACCCCTGCAAGATGCAAACATTTTCCTTGTTACCCGAGTCCCCTTTGATATTCAACCAAACTCTCAACTTATCAAAAAATGCAAATGTTAGATCAAACCTAGTTACTTATATCTCAAACTTAACACCTTTATCTTTTTCATGGTTCCAAACCCCCACTCCCCCCACCCCCTCGCCCCACACACACACACACACACACACACAGCCTTCTTTACAGAATAACACAATATTCTCCCAAAATATTGAAAAAATAACATCCACTCTCATATCCTCACACAGTAGATTGTCTGAGCATGTTGGCGTGACTGCACAGCTGGACTCGAAGCTGCACTTCACTCGGGACTTCGAGGAAAGTTTGCCTACCTTACTTTGGGCAGCACTTGCAGTCATCAGTGCCAGGCTTCACAGGCAGCACCACATCACTTTTAGAGGGCCTCATGAGTAGTCTCTACTTATGAGACCGGCCATAAGACTTTTAAGGCTTTTCAATGGATGTAGGGCTATGGCTTGATTGGGGAAGGAGGAGAAGTGGTCTCAGGCAATGGAAGAAGCTGGAGGGCCAGTGCATTATTGGGGAAGGGGGTTGGTGTGCCCCGAATGCGTTGTGTGGACACATGTTGATCTGTATAAGTGGCCTCAAGGTGGTGAGGGCTGAGGAGGCAGTCTCCAGAGGAGATGAGGCCAAATGGAGATTTGGGTGTGTGTGTGAGAGAATGAGTGGTAATGTCCCTTGAGCTGGCAGTGAATGAGATGCCAGTGAATGTGTGATGGGCTCGTGAGTGTGTGAGTTTAGAGTGATGAGATGGTTGCCTTACCCTGGCTGCAATGATTAGATCATTCATCCTCTTTCTGCACTAGATGGCGAACCTCTTCTGTGCAGCGTTGGTACTGACCAGCACTGCCACTGCCTCCCAAACTGGAGTGGTGACACTGATGGGCCTCCTGCGGCCAGAGTGGGGCTAGAGGACATTGCGACGGGGTCCAACGGTGTCCAGAGGGAATCCCAGGAATGGATCACTGAATCAGGGGGCTGCAGTCTTCTTGTCTTTCAGGGCCATGTCTTCTGTGCAGCTGTCCTGAGCTGGAAGCACCGAGAGGTGTGCACACGGCTGCACTTTAAATATGGCACCCGGTGTGAGGAAGTGGCAAAGTGACAGCATGGCGGGTGAATCGGAGGCTGCCCACCAACAAAATGGCGTGTTACCCAGGAATGCATGATTAATGAGGCGGGATTGGGATGATACAGAGTAAATACCAACCATTGCGACTAATGGGTAGAAAGATGTTTTTCCCACACTTAGTGCGGAATTGGCCCAGATTTGCACTATGTAAATATAAGTACCTTCTTTCTTACAGCAAAGTATCAGATTTAAAGAAAAAGCATTAGCTATTATTTGTTACAAACATTAGTTTGTCCAATTTTCATACCCATGAACCCAAAGAAATTAGGGTTCCCTAGTCTTAAGGAATAAGAGAGGGTTTACTGGGATCAGGGACTCCTGACATGCTTATCTCAAATTGATTTTATAAAAAGTGTTAGACATGGCTCAGTTGGTGGGATTTTCACCTCTATGAATCAGAATGTTGTGGATTCAAGTCCATTCAGCCCATTGAGTCTGCACTGGCTCTCTGAAAGATCATTCCACCTAGTCCCACTCCTCTGCCTTATCCCCATAATCTTGCACCTTCTTTCTTTTCATGTAGCAATCCAATTCCTTTTGAATACTCCAACTGAACCTGCCTCCACCACCCTTTCAGGAAGTTTGTTCCAGACTCCAACCACCCTTTGAGTGAAAACGTTTTTCCTCACATCTCCTTTTGCCAATTGGTTGAATCTGTGCCCCCTAGTTCTTGATGTTCTGTTGAGTGGGAACAGTTTCTCACTATTTACTCAATACATACCCCTCAGGATCTTGAATACCTCTATCAAGTCTCCTTTCAGCCTTTTGTTCTCCATGCTAAATCTCCAATACATCCTCATAGCTACAGTTTTTTATCCCTGGAATCGTTCTTGTGACTTTCCTCTGTACTCCCTAAAACCTGTTTCAGGACTTCATCCTTTTTCTTACCTATGTCATTGGTCCCAATATGGACCACGACCTTTGGCTGTTCACCCTCCCCCAAAAGAATGTCCTGCAGCAGCTATGTGACATCCTTGACCCTAGCACCAGGGAGGCAACATACCATCCTTGATTCACATCTACGGCCACAGAAACACCTGTCTGGTCCCCTAACTATGGAATCCCCTACTACTATAGCACTTCCACTCTTCTACCTCCCCTGCTGTACAGTTGAGTCACCCATGGTGCCATGAGCTTGGCTGTTGCTACAATCTTCTGATGAACCATCTCGCTCACCAGTATCCAAAAAAGCAAAAGTGGTTAGACAGCGAGATAGCCTCAGGGGATCCCTGCACTATATGTCTGGTGGTCACCCATTCCCTCTCTGCCTGTGTAATTCTTAGCTGTGGTGTGACCACCTCTCTAAACGTGTGATTTACGTAATCCTCAGCCTTGTGGATGTACCAGTGACTCCAGCCACCACTCAAGCTCCACAACTTGGAGCTCAAGTTTCTGCAACTGACAACACCTCCTGCAGATGTAGTCATCGAGGGCACCTTGTGCCTGCACAACTTCCCACATTCCACAAGATGCACATTGCACATAGCCAAACTGCACTGACATACCTTAAACTTTATATAAAGCGTTTAATACAGTATTTATTTACTAACTTATTTTAATTTGCTAATTTGTATTAATTATTATCTTTAGAATAATTCCTATGTATACTAAAAATTACTGTGTTTATTAAATGTTAGTATCACCCACGATTACAACTAAAAGTTATGTTTCTTAATTACACAGATATGTGCATTAGGTTTTTATTTTAATTATTTTAGTTTAATTATTTTATTTTTTTTATTTTAAAGTTTTACTTCTTGTTACTTATAGAACTATCTTAACTTCTGTGTCCTAAGCTGGCTTTGACACACTGTCCCTTACACCAAACACTGATCAGCCAATCAACTTACTGCTTTCCTGAGATGTCACATTTGTTCTTCTCCTCAGAAGCTGAAATGCTCGCAGCTCCTGACCTGTCTTTGCTCCACTCCCAGGTAGGAAAAGCAATGACAAGGTGGCAGTAAAGAGAGCTCACCAGAAGGAAAAAAAGTCAGTAGACCTAGGCCAATGCTATTCATCTGCGCCAGCTGCAAAAGGGACTGTCACTCAAAAATTGGCCCCTACAGCCACAATAGATGATGTTCAATACCGAAGTGACACACACCATGGGTGCAGTCCATTGTCTCCCAAGATAGTTGGATGCCAATAATAATAATAATAATAATTCCTGTTTTGCTTGAAAAGAGAACTCCGCTAATTTATAGGCCTTTGGCCCTCAGTTCAAGTTAATAGTTGTGCCTCATCACAATGAGTGCTTTTCGGTCTGCCTTCTGTAATGAGAGAAGAATTCACATGGACAGGCATGCAAGGTTTTAGTAGTCAGTACACAAAGCAAGGATTGTATATTATGATCCCTGGATCCTGCTGTGGTTTAGTTAGATTTCCTACAGCTGTGACATCATTAACCATAATATTGAAAGGATATGCAATGACTGGGTTATATAAAACTAAATGATATGAACTTTGATATGTAAAATAAAACTTCTGCATTGACTCTGATGAAGAGTCATTCAGACTCGAAACGTTAACTGTGTTCCTCTCCACAGATGCTGTCAGACCTGCTGAGTTCTTCCAGCTGTTTTTGTTTTTGTTTCAGATTTCTAGCATCCGCAGGATTTTGCTTTTATCTTCTGCATTAAACATTGGAACTAATTGTAGTCTCTGACACATGCAGTAGGAAATTGAATGACCGTAGTTAGAACTAAGCACAGCCATTTCCCAAAATGTGCAAGAAAAGGCGTTGTAATAGTTGTATTTCATATGGGTTTGGCATCTGAAGATAATTGCAAGGAAGCTTGCCAGTGGTTTGATCTGAATGACCACAAGTGTGACAAGAAAATACTGAATCTGCTGTTGCCAAGCAACAGAAAGCGTGGACTTTAATAATATTGGGAGATAATCAGAAAATGCACAATACTAATCCAGAAAACAAGAAGCAGATGCAAATGCAATTGCTGTCAAAGCTGACAGCTTACTTTACCAGCACTTAAATTATACACCATACTTGTGATTGTTTGGCATGTGGTTTCTGCTTTAACTGTGCTCAAATACATGGGCTATAAACCTTGTGGCCAGGATTTTTAGGATGGTGAGGTTTCCCTCCCTGCCACCTAAAGAATTGGTGGCCAATGCATCACTGCCAGTATTGGCTGCCCCACAGCTTATGTATCCTCCAAGGAGCATTAACTGGCCGGAGGCGTTGTTAGATTTTTTTTGGGGGGGCTGGTATTTAACCTCCAAATCCATTTACTCAATATTAATTTGTTTTTCTGAGACTTTAACCATTCAGGTAATAGGAAACAATTTAGTGATGTAACTCAGGAAAGACTATTATCAACAAAAGTTATACTTAACAAAGCCACTGGCTCAATGCGACTCTCTCTCTGGAGTCTTCTGGTCCTTTTTAACTCTTTCCAAACCACACCCCACGTGCATGATCAGTGATGTTACTGATTCCTGATTGTCTTGTGCAGTGTGTGATCAGGCCCTGATTGGTTTAAGGGGTGCATGATCAAGTTTTGATTGGTTTCTTGAGGGCGATTGTCATCTATTTATGTCATTTCCGACTGTACCCTGATAGGCCCTCTAAGGTGTCAATTACTCGTGGGACCATCCCTTTCATTATAGCCTTTCTTGTCATTTCATTAAATTTTACAACTTTCTTCCAAGATAATAAGGGCCTTATGATGGTTTTGATGTCTGCTTACTTGAATTAAGAGAGCATGTAATGTCTATTAATACTGGACTTATCGGTCCTGATGTCAAATTAATCTATAGGTGTTAATATTATATGTACTGTAGAAGTCTCATTATGACAGGCGCTTATCAGTGTGTTTTGGTTGAAAGAACTGTTTTGCCATTGTATGTTATTGTTGTTTCTGCCAATGCTTGGTATAAGTCAATCAAAAATACAGAATGGTGCATTGCCTTACAAAAATTACAACATTACTGAAATTGCATAAAGTCTATGTAAAATACATCTAAAATCAGTGCTTTAAAGTGATTGGTTTGCTAAAGTTAAGGCAGCAAGATTCACTTAAAAATTTAGCATACCACATTCCTAAGCGATAAAAGTCAAGAGAACTACATTGCTAAAAGAGCTAATTACAGATCTTAATTCTAAACTTACAGAATCAAAGATGGTTACATACTGTGAAGGAAAGTGACTGCTTCTTCTGATAAAACATCACAAGTTAAACTACACTAATTTAATGTACACAGCTGAATGTTTTAACACCTGTTTTTCTTTGCACAATAGGTTTTTTAATCCTAGGGGAAATATAACTGATAACTTTTAATTGCTAGGGATGTTGATGGTCCCAGACAAGAACTGTTCAACCTTGATATCTTATATCTTGCGCCATATGGTTTTTCTCTCTTGTCAAGTCTGAGTGAGATGCTAACAAAGACCAAGGGCAGAATTTTTAGCTCGGAATGCAAGGGCACGCCTGACCCGCTCGAGCGTAATATAGTGCGTGATGACATCAGGCAAGGATTGCGACATCATCCTGTGCTTGAGTGATCTTTCAGTAGTCAGGTGCACACGGAAGTCGGAGGTGCGCCCACCGACAATTAAGAGGGCAACTAAGCCCAGGAAAGTTCCAACTGTCCCTGATTTTCCATGGTCCATCCAACCTTACGGTTGGCAGACAGGCGAATCTGCTAGGCGGACTTGGCATTTTTGATGAAGCCTCATCCAAGGGTGGGATGAGGTTTCCGTTATTAAATTTTTAAAACATGTACGGATAAAATTTTCATCATGTATATTTTCAGGTGACTGATTCTGGCGCATGGACATTTTTTTCTGGATATTAAAATCTTTATTGATTGCTTTTAAATTCTTCAGCTCCCAGAGGCAGCTCTCTGCCTTCAGGGAGCTTTCATTCCGTGCCCCCACCCCCGTGCCCGCGCTTACATCAGCGTCCGCCCCCCCACCCTGGCAGCGCTGAGCATTTCAGCCCGCGTTTTATGTTGGCTGTCCGTTAATTGGCACAGCCCGTGTGAAATCGTGGTCAGGGGCTGATCGCAGGCAGCGGTTCATTCACCAGCCACCCCTGTCATGCTGATCGCGCCCGCATGTGATGTGCTGATGTCCCTGAATTCAGCCTCAAATCATATTGGGTTGCCATACTTCGATCATTTGATTACTACATGTAACCAAACTGCAAACTAATTGTAAATAATTATCAACCTTAAACTTTGCTGCAGCATGACTTCTGCCCCTCACTCGTGAGGAAGTCCTACCTCAGACAGTTGCCGGCCAATTTGATTGGCCAGCAGCTCTCTAGTCCCAGCAGTGCCAGAAGCTGTAGTGGGCTGGACTGGGGCTACTCGCAGTCCCCTGAGGTGAAGTCCCAGGAGACTTGGACCAGGTAAGCATGGGGCTCTCAGGGCAGGGAGGTGAGGTAAGACTTGGGGTCAGGGGTGGGGGTGAGTAGAGCGATGTTGGTAGAGAGGCCGGTTGGGGGGGGAGGAGGGGGGAGGGTCCGCAAGGGTCGGACCATGGGGGCAGGGGTTGGGGGCAAAGTTGAAAGGAGGCTGTTGATGAATGTGCTCCCCCTTCCCACCTGAGGCCTGAGCAGGGTCACTTTGCAGGCTTCCCCCCTGCCCCTGAACTTCTCTGCCAGCCTGAAAATTGAGGTTGGATGGGAAACAAGCCCTCAAGAGGTACTCAACTGGGGCAAGGGTGGGTGGGCTGGCCTTGGCCTCGCCTGCCCTATCGTAAAATTGCCTGGTGGGAAGGCCATCCGAAGAATTGTACCGCCTAAAAATCCACAGGTGCGGGAACGTAAAATTCTGCCCCATGTGTCCACAAGCACTGATGCGCACTCTCTGAGCCTGAGCGAGCTTTCTGTATGGTGAGTGACAGGCTCCTTTCTATGGACACTTATTAAATCTCACCACAGTACCAACATCTCTCACTACAGCCAGTGTAACCTTGGACTGTAGCAATACTGAAAGTACTGAATCAGCTACATGTGTTATAATGAGAGTAACGGTGCTATAACTTCGGCCATTTCCTCATAGACTGGAAGCATTAAAATAGGATTAGTTTGCCACTTTCACATTTTTAATCTTACCTTTTTGAATGGGCAACAACAATAGAATTTATATTGTTGATAATTCTGGGCCTCAATTTCAGTCATGTTGGTTGGGGGAATGCATATCGGTCAAAATGCTGGAAGAACTTTCCTGTTCTTCTAGTAGTGGCATCTGAACTTTTATATCCACCTGACTAGGTAGGTAGGCCTTGGTTTAATGTATATTCCAAAAAGGAAGCACCTCTGAGACAACACTCCTCAGTACGAGATAATGAGCTCAAGTCTCAGGAATGGGGCTTAATCCCACAAGCTACTGACTTAGATATGAGAGTGCTACCATTAGGCCAAAGCTAACACTTTAAAAAGACAGGTTATATAAGATGGCATTCTTATGAGCTGAAGTATAGGTTCCCAAGACCGGCACTTAAGAAAGATAGGTTACAATGGTGCCTTCATGAACAACCTTCGCTTATAGCTTTCAGCGGAATGAGTGACTGAGTGACACATTAATGGACTTCAGTTTATTCTTTGCCGGCAGTAAATGAATTAGAGAATCGGAATGAAAAGGAAAAGCAGCAGAAGTTTATATTGAATGCTGAGATGATGACAAGTCATCAAATTCCCCATCTCCTGCACCCACCGTAACTTACTTTCCCAGGATTTTGGGAATCTCCTTCTTATTCAGGGTTAGAGGTCTAAAGTTTGTGGATCCTCCCCCGTAACTAATTTCTCTCTGTTGTTAGGGATTCCCTTCCTCACCTAACACAGCAAACAAAATGAGAATTTTCAACTGTCAGGACTACACGCAATAATGGCCAAAGGTTACATACATTCCAATCATCGGCATTTCACATTGAGGTTTGGGTTTTGGGGCTCAGACAGTGAAAACCGATCCCTTCTCACCTCAGTGGAAAGAAAGAAAGCCTTAAGTACATTTATACAGTGCCTTTCATGAGCTAAAGACACCTAAAAGTGCTTTACAGCGAATGAAGTGTGTTTGAAATGTAGTTACTGTTGTAATGTAGGAGGCATGGCAGCCAATTCACACATAGTAAAGTCCCACAAAGATCAATATGATATTGACTACATAATCTGTTTTAGTCCAGGGCAATACTTATGGCCAGAATCTTCTGTTCGGTGTGTGGGGGTGAGCCCTGCACGCCGGTGCATAGAATGAAGTGCGGTGATGTTGGGCATGTGTCCCAACATCACCGCGAGTCATTCTGATCTTCCATTCGGTGGGCATGCACCGGAGTCGGCTGCACACCTGCCGACCTGTCAAAGGCCTGTTAAGGCCATTAATAAATTAATTTACCATATTGGGAAAGCTGCCCATCCAACCTTAAGGTCGGCAGGCAGGTGAAGAGCCCAGGCGGCCTTTGCATTTATCATGAAACCTCATCAGCAGGCGGCTTGAGGTTTCATGAAGGTTTCATTAATTGAATAAAATTTTTTATGAAAATTCATAAACATGTCCCAGCTCATGTGACACTGTCACATGAGGGCACGTGTCTGAATAATCTTACTTTTTTTTCCAAGTTTCAAGCTCCGTGCCTCAGGGAGATTTCTGCGCTCTTTTGCGCGCATGCCCCTCCTCTCCCTCCTCTCCCCACCTACACAGACAGCGCAGAGCACTTCCAGCCCTGCGGCATGCTGGGCAGGCCTTAATTGGCCCACCCACGTAAAATGGCGGCAACAGCTGATCGCTCCCCTTTGTCTCCTATCACCCCCACTGCTCCTTTTCTTTGCAAATCCAGCCATTAATGAACTAGAGCCAGTTTCCTCTCTTTCTAATACCATGAATGGAAGGGATTCTGGCCACTTTATACCATAGATGGGAATTATTATGAGAACAGAAGCTCCCATCTACAGTGGCCAAATCACTGCCATTAGCAGCAGAAGCACTGCAGGGAAGAATGGATTTCCAGTTCAGTCCATTAGCAGCAGGACTCAGGTAGGAGGAGGGGAATGAACAGGAATGCAGGAATGGAATTGGTACCAATGGTGGGGAGAATGAAAAGAAGGAAAAGGATCACTGGATAACCATGAAAGAGCAATGAAAATGAGAGGGGAAGAGGGAAGAAGCTAGGAATAGTGCTTTGTCTGGGGAGGAAGTGAAGGGAGTAGGAATGGAGAGTGACAATAGAACCCAGGGATGGGGGGTGGCAGCAGCCTGATCTGAAGATATTTGAGGGAGAAAGATGGTCAACTTGAACGTAAAGCAATGAGTACCACTATAAACTGAGTTGAAGGGAAGAAGGGTGCCAGGTTGAATTGAGGGGAGAGGGAGAAGAGTACCAGGATGAATTTGAAGAATTAGGTGAAGAGACGGTGGGGTTGATTTAAAGCTTCACCACTTGGGCAGTTACCTGGTGGAGTAAACTACCTGCCCACTGTAGAACCTGGAAATGTTTAGTCCGCTGAAATCAATATGATGTAACTTTTTCTATAAATGATGTGCATATTAAACTTGACAATATAAAATGATGATGGGGCCAGTGATATGTAAACAAAAATGATGCCAATTAAAGGATGGTGTGGCCGTGACCATGGCCAGCAACTAAACTGAAACCATTGAAGATAACATTTTGCTCACACCTGATTGTTTTCCTGACATCTCACTTCTCCCTCATTCTACAAAACCTGCAGATGGTGTAAACATGCTCATCCGGCTTTCCCTCCTCCCTCAGCACTACCCTATTGGAGTGCCTGTGGCGTTCAATTGTTCAGTGCTTGATTCTGTGTCTATTGACTGCTCACTGGGTAAGGTTAGTCAAGCCTGAATGTGGTCACTTAAAAAGAGAGAGACTGAACTAAGGTTAGCTGCTGTAAACACAAGAGCAGCCATTTTAAAGCATTGTAAATAAAAGCACCTTACACATAGAATCTGGTGTATCATCTCTGCATATCTCTGTAACATAAAATACAACAGTGCCTTTCTCCTTTCAGATACCCAAGAACTACAACATAGTCTGGCAGTGGTGCAGGAGGAAGATGTGGGAGAAAAAGATACTGATGATGAAACATCATCACTCAATTTCACACTCACAGCCACCAACTCAGATATTGATGCTGCATGTACTTTAGAGGGTAGTTTAGAGGATGAATCTGCGTGTAATGGATCACCAGGCAGGAGCGACCTGCTACCAGGACAGGGGAAAGTGTAGCGCAGGTGTGGCCCCACCAGAGGGTAAGGTCACACACAATGATCTGCAGCAGAGAACTCGGATATAGACTTTAATGGGGTGACGTACAGAGAAATGCTGATGTGTATACAAAATGAAATGCTTGCTGCTTTGGGAAATCTGCCAGAAAGCCTGTGATCAATGTCAAGGAGCTTGGAGGGGTCTGGCACTGACATGACACAGGGCTTTGTGCAGAGCTTGGAGCACACCCTTTTCAGTGTGGAAGTGGTGGCCAACTACATTACCACACTTGACAACCCAACTATGAAGCAGCACCTGATGGCTGATGTCTCACATATCATTTCAGCTCAAGCAGAAGCTAGCCAATGCCTAAGTGCTTCAGTGGAATCTTCAACTGAAGCCATGCAAGCTCAGCTTGTTGCCAGCATTCAAAGGAACTTGCAGGATGTCAAGCTGTCCAGTAATCTGTCCTCCAACAAGGTCACTGTGGCACCACCCCTCAGATGTGGCAGTGGGTCTGAGGAGAATGTACCTGCTGTCCTCCCTCAGGATGACAGCAATGGCAGGAGTTTCTGGGAGTAATTTGGGAGACACAGCAAAAATTCATCCCTAGGAAGAAGAAGCATACTAAAGGGAAGACGAGGCACCATGGCTGACAAGGGAAGTCAGGGACAGCATAAAAGCTAAAGAGAAAGCATACGATGCAGCGAAGAGCAGTGGGAAACCAGGGGATTGGGAAGCCTATGAAGACCACAGAGGACAACTAAAAAAGAAATAAGGAGGGAGAAGATTAAATATGAAGGTAAACTAGCCAGTAATATAAAAGAAGATTGCAAGAGTTTTTTGAGATATATAAAGGGTAAGAGAGAGGCAAAAGTGGACATTGGGCCGCTGGAAAATGACACTGGAGAAGTAGTAGTGGGGAACAAAGAAATGGCGGAGGAACTGAATAGGTACTTTGTGTCAGTCTACACGTTGGAAGACACGAGTGACACCCCCAAAGTTCAAGAGAGTCAGGGGGGCAGAGGTGAGTATGGTGGCCATTACCAAGGAGAAGGTGCTAGGAAAACTGAAAGATCTGAAGGTGGATAAATCACCTGGACCAGATGGATTACACCCCAGAGTTCTGACGGAGTGGAGGTGTTAGTGGTGATCTTTCAGGAATCACTGGAGTTGGGGAGGGTCCCAGAGGACTGGAAAATGGTTAATGTAACCCCCCTGTTTAAGAAGGGAGTGAGGCAAAAGACAGGAAATTACAGTCCGATTAGCCTGACCTCAGTCATTGGAAAGATTTTAGAGTCCATTATTAAGGATGAGATTTCAGAATACTTGGAAGTGCATGGTAAAATAGGGCAAAGGCAGCATGGTTTCATCAAGGGGAGGTCATGCCTGACAAATCTGTTAGAATTCTTTGAGGAGGTAACGAGTAGGTTAGACAAAGGAGAGCCAATGGATGTTATCTACTTGGACTTCCAGAAGGCCTTTGACAAGGTGCCGCACAGGAGGCTGCTCAGTAAGATAAGAGCCCGTGGTGTTAGAGGCAAGGTACTAGCATGGATAGAAGATTGGCTGTCTGGCAGGAGGCAGAGAGTGGGGATAAGGGCGTCCTTCTCAGGATGGCGGCCGGTGACTACTGGACTTCTGCAGGAATCAGTGTTGGGACCACAAACTTCACTTTATACATTAATGATCTAGATGAAGGAACTGAGGGCATCCTGGCTAAGTTTGCAGGTGATACAAAGATAGGTGGAGGGTCAGGTTGTATTGAGGAGGCAGGGAGGCTGCAGAAGGATTTGGACAGGTTAGGAGAATGAGCAAAGAAGTGGCAGATGGAATACAACATGGGGAAGTGTGAGGTCATGCAATTTGGTAGGAAGAATAGAGGCATAGACTATTTTCTAAATGGGGAGAGAATTCAGAAATCTGGAGTGCAAAGGGACTTGGGAGTCCTAGTCCAGGATTCTCTTAAGGTTAACTTGCAGGTTGAGTCGGTAGTTAGGAAGGCAAATGCAATGTTGGCATTTATTTTGAGAGGACGAGAATATAAAAGCAGGGATGTGCTGCTGAGGCTTTATCAGGCTCTGGTCAGACCACATTTAGAATATTGTGAGCAATTCTGGGCCCCGTATCTCAGGAAGGATGTTCTGGCCCTGGAGAGGGTCCAGAGGAGGTTAACGAGAACGATGCCAGGAATGAAAACTTAACATATGAGGAACGTTTGAGGACTCTGGGTCTATACTCGATGGAGTTTAGAAGGATGAGGGGGGATCTGATTGAAACTTACAGAATACTGAAAGGCCTGGATAGAGTGGACGTGGGGAAGATGTTTCCATTAGTAGGAGAGACTAGGACCCAAGGGCACAGCCTCAGAGTAAAGGGAAGACCTTTTAGAACAGAGATGAGGAGAAACTTCTTCAGCCAGAGCGTGGTGAATCTATGGAATTCGTTGTCACAGAAGGCTGTGGAGGCCAGGTCATTGAGTGTATTTAAGACCGAGATAGATAGGTTCTTGATTGGTAAGGGGATCAAAGGTTATGGGGAGAAGGCGGGAGAATGGGGTTGAGAAACTTATCAGCCATGATTGAATGGCAGAGCAGACTCAATGGGCCGAATGGCCTAATTTCTGCTCTTATGTCTTATGGTCTTAATTCATCCTCCCAGCACTGTCACTCCGGCCAGTGGCCTTGCTGTTGCCTGGCAGCCAGCCAGCAAGGCACACACAGGACAGGCAGAAGCGTGATTAGTTGACTTTTGCATGGACATTTGATAGTTTGCATGGAAATTTGGTTTGTACTGTTTGTTTTGGGTGATGGCTTTTATTTTTGCATTGTGGCCAAGAAGACACGGTGATGGTCAATAACGGAGGGAAGGTAGGTGTGGGACTGGTTAAGACCCCTTCTACCCCATATATTTCTCCCTCCTTGACCAGTTTGACCTCCTCTGTGGAAGCCACACTCACAGCCTGCCCAAATTGCCTGATGAGCCCCATCCCAGAAATACATGCATACAACGTGGATATTATTTTGCTGCAGGTACTGGATCCCTTATCCGGTGTCCCAAAGTTTGGAAGGACCCGAAAGCTAGCTACATTCGAATCTGGTGCCTGGGTAGCAATTTAAATAAAATCCTTTTATTTTTTTATTTTTCATATTTTATTTTATGTATTATGCTAGCACATGTTAGGCCTAGGACGCAAAAGCCGTAAAATCCCCAAATCCAGCATACGTCCGCTCCCGAGCTTGCCTGATACGGGGTCCAATACCTGTACTGGAAAGGAACCCGTGGCTTCAAAAATGAGGATGCTACTCAAGTGAATTTTGAGGCCTATAATCTTATGTACATGTAGGTGAAAGTATTATTAAGGTAACAGAAAGCAGAACAGTGCAAGGAATCACGGGAAGAACTTTTTGTCCAGTGGGTGGGCATGCGCCCGACCGAACAGGAATAAAATAGTGCGCGATGACATCAGGCGAGCGCGATATTTTGCTCGTCGCACAGGTAAAACGGGCAGGCAGCCACCCGTCATTTTCACAAACCTCATCCAAGGGCGGGATAAAAAGGGTCAGCAGCATTGCCAGTGTGAGTAGTGAGCTGTTTTGGAGACAGTTAGCGGCTGGTTGCTTATTGGTATTTATCAGCTTCATCTCCGTTCAGAGCTTCATTTCCAGGCCTCATTTCAGGACTCGTTGCTGTCTGCCAGGCTCCTGGAGGATTCAGACCATGTGGGCCCTTCCAGGTATCAGGCAGCCTTCCCTTACCCTGGTAATGGTGATTGTGGTCTCCGTTGGTGGCACCTCCTCCTCTGAACAGGAAGAGAGGGCCAGAAGGGGGAGGAGGCCAGATGTCCCTATGCAGCTTCCAGGGGAGGGACCTGTGGGTGGAAAGCCGCAGACACCAGGAGTGCTGGGCCAGCAGGTAGTCCGAGGTTGAAGGGGCTGCAGAAAACACCATTATCCTGCTGCCAGCATTTACAGGTGATGATACAGCTACCTCAGAATGTCTGAGGTGCAATGCCAAAGGAGGCTCTGCCTCTCAAGGGAGACTCACCACCATTTGCCAGATGATTGGGCCAGAGATCAGCTCCGACTGTGTGGGTGGACACCCCATGTCAGTGGCTCTGAAGGTCACAATGGCCCTCAACTTCTATGTCTCTGGCTCTTTCCAGGGCTCAGTGGAGGATCTATGTGGAGTGTCCCAATCAGCTGTCCACAGTTGGGTCAGACTGGTGACAGAAGTTCTGTTCAGGTAGGTCCTGATCTTTATTCATTACCCTATGGATGAGGCCAGCCAGGCTGAGTGAGCCAGAGGTTTTGCAGCGATTGCTGGGATCCCCCCCATCCAGGGTGCCGTTGCCTACACACATGTGGCCACCAATGCATCAGCCAAGTACCTTTGTCAACAGGAAGGGTTTCCACTCCATGAACATGTAGATAGTGTGCAACCACAGGATGCAGATTCTGCAAGTTATACAAGGTACTCTGACAGCTCCCATGACACTTACCCTGAGACACTCCCACGTGCCGAGGCTGTTCGGTGCTCCAGCCCGGCTGGATGGATGGCTGCTGGGTGACAAGGGCTATCCCCTCAAAAGGTGGCTCATGATGCCCCTCTGCCACCCAAGAACAGGGGCAGTGGTAGAAGGGACCATAGGTCTTCTCAAGAGGTGCTTCTGATGCCTGGGCTGTTCAGCGGAAGCACTACAATACCCCCCGGAGCGGGTGTCACTGATAGTGGTTGCATGCTGCACTCTCCACATTCTGGCACTGGCAAGGGGGAACCCACTGGAGGAAGAGGATCTTGACACAGCTGCACAGGATGAGTCCAGTAGTGAGCCTGAAGAGGAGCAGGGTGAGAAGAATGCTGAGGGCATGGAGGCAGACCTCGGTAACCTCCAAGGAGGTTGGGACACCAGGAACGCCTTGATCCAACGCTCCTTCAGCTAGGCTACTAAAGGTCAGCTTCAACCACATGCCAGGGCTGCTGCCTCCATCCCGGGTGTCTGAAAGGACCCTTTCATTTGAACAGAAAGAACACTCAGTGCCTGTGCGATAAAGTTCAAAGTCACGTACATCCAGCCTTACATACAGGTTTTCCCCGCACCAATAAAATAAAAAGGTGAAGCATACTCAGGCCATGACAACAAGAACAAAACTGATCTCACTTTAACAATTCCAAACTATTTACATAAACTTCTCTGGTCTTCATTCCCAGACCAGTATAGATAAAGTAAACATAAATGAACATAAAATCACCCGTGAGCTGTCCTTCTTGTGCTCATGTTGCCTTTAACTTATGTTTGTGAGCGCTATGTCTAGATTCTTCCCCCTCGCTGACACCGGTTTTACAGCTAGCCTGCTCCCTCTGGTGTCTTGTTGGCCTTGATGACCTTGGCCTTTGTCCTTTGGGCAGTGGAGCCTTTATTGGCTCCACCTGGGAGGGAGCGGCCAATGCCATGGCTGGCATCTCCCTAGTCACCGCAGCCACAGTCACTGCCGGAGGGGCGGAGGAGCTGCTGACATCATCTGGAGCGCCCTGAGAGGAGCCTGCAGAGACAACAAGCAGCTCATGCGCCGATGTGAGGTCGTTGTGGACCTCCCTGCTCACCACTGATGGACGGGCACCTAGCTGGGATACCGGGTGCCTCAACCATCTCCCACACTGGCACTGACTACCTGAGGTCAGGGCCTGTGTGAGGGTTTGCAGGTCCGAGCGCAACCCCAGGAACCCCTGATTCAGTTCCTGGAGCTGCCTCTCCATGAGAGTCACCACTATCTCAATGGAGGAGGCAGTGCACTCGACCATGAGGTTCAACAGTATGCTCATGCTCCGCATGGATTCATCCATCATGGAGACCCTGGCACGCTGACACTCATGGATTTCTGCCAGGTCCTCCTGCACATCCCGCTGGACATCCAGCATCTGCTGCCTAATGGATGACTCCGGAGGCTCATCTTCAGCCTTCGACTGAGCATTGTTCTGGTCTCCAGCAGTCCTCTGACTGCCGACGCCCTGGGCCTTCTAAAAAAGTGCCCTCACCAATGTGCACTGAGATACTATCCACTGATCTAATGCCCATTGAGGAGCTGGTACCTGCGCTGGTGCTTGCTTCAAAGAGTGGTTGTGTCAGAGGTGACAGTGACACCTGGTGGTGCTCCGGAGTCAGGGGTGGTCCTTTGGGGTCTGCAGATGGGTTGCCTGCTGGTGAATCTAAAAGATAGTAGAAGGACATGGGCGAACCTAAAAGGGAGAAGAAGGACATGTCATTAGTTAAGGTCATCACACTGTCACTGCGCATGCCAGATACCCTGGTGAAACAATGGAGATCAGCATCATGATGCCATTGTCTTTCAATGATCAATGGGGACTCCAGGTTTGAGGCTCACATCCATTAGGAGACTGCACTAGAATGGTTGCACAATCTGAAAGTCTCACCTCCGTGCACTGCAATCTTACCTTCGTCTGGCATACCCACCTCTCCATGCCAGTTGCATGGGGAGCGTGCTGGCTCTCCAGCTCCAGGGCACCTTGCTCGAACCCGGAGAACATCAGCAGGTTGGGCGGGCCTCTGCCTGTATGTGCCATCTTGGCTTGGGTATGGCTTGTCTTTTCCTGAAAGATCAGAGGAGCATTGATTAGTCCACTCTTTATCTGCAGCGCCATTGCAGCCTGGCCAACCCCAGCTGAGGAGCACCTCACAGGGCACATCCGAGTTGTGGCCCTCAACCCGCAAGGCGCTCAGTCCAAGCAGCCAAGGCTCACCCCATTGGCCAACTACATCAAGACGCTCATCAGAGAAGCGGGGGGGCCGAGTGCCGACCCAATCTGCCCTCCCGCCTGGTGTTTACTGCTGCACTCGAGTGCATTTTCAGAATGGGAGCCAGCCTGGAAGCCTTTCAGGGACTGTCCCCAATAAGGGGAAAATCTAGTCCTATTTAACTGGTGGAATGTCATTGCATTGTGGAGAGGGAATTTCTTTGTGATATCTTGGGCTTGAGAGTGTTAGCATGTCTGCCAATCCTTGCAAATTATTCTTTCAGTGGAACTAAGCACCATGCAATTTATGTCTAAAACATGATCTAACAAGTCTACAGATTTGAACCATCGGTCCAAAACTTGTCAGCAAGTTAACAAAGCTGAATAAGCAGAATTACTATCCAGAATAAGTTAAAAGTATTGCATAACGTAGTGTGATAGAACTTTTTTTTCACCTCTGGGACCTGGGTTCAAATCCAATCCAGACTGATGAGATCAAACAATGCTCACCCTAGTTTATAGGTGAAACAACTTGTGACAGTCTCGCTTCAATTTGAATCAGCCACATGGGTCACAGCACAAACTGCTAAGACATTAATTGGCATTCTCTAGGACTGGCACCCATCACATTAATGAGTTCAAGCACACCCCAATTTCCTGCAATAAATGTAGGAATATTGCTCATTAATTTAATTCATACTTAAGTCTAGCCAAAACATCTGTCTGTGATTAGCTAAGTACTGGTTTCTATTCTATTTTGTGAAGAGTGCTAAAATAAATCCCTTTGAGCCTTCAGTCTTTCAACAGACATCTTATAAATGAAAGCATTATGATCAGCTTTTAAAGAGAATTTTGCATGTTGATATCTATTGACAATTCCTCATGTTGGTGATAATTGTTTTTTGCGGATGGCTGGTGAGATGTCAGCGTTGGCTGTGAGTTTGTAGATGAGCCCAGGCTTAGCCTTGTAGGCTTTCCCACAGCGAGGACATCAGTTGTCTGCTGTAGATGTAGTGGTGGAGAGTTGGCTCGAGCATCTGCCCTCTCTTTTCATCTCTCTTGCTCTTTTCCCTCAGTGGCTGCTTTTGTTCATTGGGAGCTCTTGACACCATTTCTGATGTTGAATCACTATTTTGGTTGTGATTGGGCATCTGCTTCCTATGTGTTGATATAAATAGAGCAGACCTTCACGGAGGTTTTGAGATTGTCTTTGAAATGTGTGAACGGGCTCCCTGGTATAGAGCCCAGACTGACGACATGTCCTGCCCATCTCAACTTTACATTTGATATGTCTGTGTCTTGGAGGATACTCATGTTTGTTCTTTTGCCCTCCTACTTGGTGTGCAAGGTCCTTCCAGGACAGCATTGATGTTGTTGCTCTATGGCCTTAATACAGCCCAGCACAACAGTGCAAAAAAGGCTGAAGCGTTTGCTACAATCTTCAGCCAGAAGTACCTAGTGGATGGTCCATCTTGGCCTCCTCCGGAGGTCCCCAGCATCACAGATGCCAGTCTTCAGCCAATGCGATTAACTGCATGTGATATCAAGAAAAGGCTATGGGCCCTGACAATATTCTGGCAATAGTACTGAAAACTTATACTCCAGAACTTGCCACGCCCCTAGCCAAGCTGTTTCAGTACAGCTACAATACTGGCACCTACTGCCAATGCGGAAAATTTCCCATGTATGTCCTACACACAAAAAGCAGGACAAATCTAACCCAGCCAATTACCGCCCCATCAGTCTACTCTCGATCATCATTAAAGTGATGGAAGGGGTCATCAATAGTGCTATCAAGCGGCACTTTCTTAGCAATAACCTGCTCACTGACACTCAGCTTGGGTTCCGCCAGGGTCACTCAGCTTCTGACCTCATTACAGCATCAGTTCAAAGATGAATAAAAGAGCTGAACTCCTGAGGTGAGATGAGAGTGACTGCCCTTGACATCAAGACCGTATTTGAACAAGTGTAGCATCAAGGATCATAGGTAAACTGGAGTCAATGGGAATCAGGGGGAAAACTCTCTGCTGGTTGGAGTCATACCTAACACAAAGGAAGATGGTTGTGGTTGTTGGAGGTCAATCATCTCAGTTCCAGGACTTCACTGCTGGAGTTCCTGCGGGCAGTGTCCTTGGCCCAACCATCTTCAGCCGCATCATTAATGAACTTTCTTCCATCATAAGGTCAGAAGTGGGAATGCTCCCTGATGATTGCACAATGTTCAGCACCATTCGCGACTCCTCAGATACTGAAGCGGTACATGTCCAAATGCAACAAGAACTGGACAATATCCAGGCTTGGGCTGACAAGTGGCAAGTGACATTCGTGCCACACAAGTGTCAGGTAATGATCATCTCCAACAAGAGAGAATCTAACCATTGCCCCTTGACCATCAATTGCATTACCATCACTGAATCCCCCACTATCAACATCCTGGGCGTTACCATTAACCAGAAACTGAACTGGAATAGCCATATAAATACTGTGGCTACAAGAGCAAGTCAGAGGCTAGAAATCTTGTAGTGAGTAACTCACCTCCTGACTCCCCAAGCCTGTCCACAATGGCGATGCACAAAGCGAAACTGAAGCTGAAAATTAGCCAGCTGATGGAGAAGGTGCAGAGGACTCCCAGTGACATTGGCTCCACAGAACTGCAAATCGCCATCTTAACAGCAAAACCAACAAACATCGCTGCTAATGGCAATCAACAGGCGGAAGAAGTTGTTGAACTATCTCTGACTATATGCTGCCGAATGGCAGAAGCAGAAAGCAGCAGCTGCAGAAAGCAGCAGCTGCAGAGAAAGCCCAATCCATCAATAAGGAAGTGAATGAAGGTACAGCAGTGTGATCAGAAATGCATGCGGAGCATACACTGCTGGGCTGAGTACATGTGTTGTGCACAGAAACCGTATTTTAAGAGAAGACATTGAAACTCCAGTGTCAGATTAATAAATAGTTATCTCTATAAAATAAAATCAACAGGGCACAAGCCAACATTGTGATGGAATACTCTCCACTTGCCTGAATGAATGCAGCTCCTTGAACATTCAAGAAGCTTAACACCATCCAGGACAAAGCAGCCCGCTTGATTGGCACCCCTTCCACAAACATTCACTCCCTCCACCACTGACCCACAGTAGCAGCATTGTGTACCATCTACAAAATGTTCTGCAGGAATTCACCAAGGCTTCTAAGGCAGCAGCTTCCAAACCCACAACCACTACCATCTAGAAGGACAAGGGCAGCAGGCACATGGGAACATCACCACCTGAACGTTCCCCTCCAAGGCACTCACCATCCTGACCTGGAAATATATCGCTGTTCCTTCACTGTCACTGGGTCAAAATCCTGGAACTCCCTCCCTAACAGCACTGTGGGTGTACCTACACCATTGGGAATGCAGCGGTTCAAGAAGGTAGCTCACCACTATCTTCTTAAGGGCAATTAGGGATGCGCAATAAATGCTGGCCTAGCCAGCAACACCCACATTCCATAAAAGAATTAAAAAAGATTGCAAGATCTGTGCATTTTGTTATATGGTCCTGCCTGCTTCCCTCTCTGTTGAGGAGGTGTCAATAATGTTAGTTCAATAATGGCTGCCTGCAGTAGAGCATCTGTTAATCTTACTCAGCGCAATACACAACAGGTACCTTTTGTTTTCCAATAAATTATATAGATTTTCCTTTTCCCACCTATTTCCATTATTTTTTTTTTAATTTTTAAAAATCTTTTATGCTCTCCCCACCCCCACTAGAGCTATACCTTGAGTGCCCTACCATCCATTATTAATTAGCACATTCGTTTAGATAATATCACCAACTTTAATTTTAACATCTATGTGTTCTTTTGTTCTATTGTCTGTGACATCTTTTGATGATCTGCTTCTATCACTGCTTGTTTGTCCCTACAACCACACCACCCCCTCCACTTCTCTCTCTCTCTCTCGCTCTCTCTCCGCCCCCCACACACACACCTTAAACCAGCTTATATTTCAACTCTTTCTTGGACTCGAACTCAAGTTCTGTCGAAGGGTCATGAGGACTTGAAACGTCAACTCTTTTCTTCTCCGCCGATGCTGCCAGACCTGCTGAGTTTTTCCAGGTAATTCTGTTTTTGTTTTTGTTTTGGATTTCCAGCATCTGCAGTTTTTTTGTTTTTATATATATATAAGTATCATTGGTTGCCTCAAAAAAGGCATGTGTGTCATGCATGTCAGCAAGGAATTGAATTTCTTCAGCCTTCTCTGTCCATTTGTTCTTCAAATTGCGGGTCCTTCTTTAAACTTTAACTTTGGCTGCCTGATGGGTGAGCTTCTTTTCTGTAGGATATGAATCCTGTTGTCAGGTTTGGAATGCTGCCCATTTACAATCGATGGGTTTGCATCTTTCTTTTTTGCTCTCATCAAGTAAGTCTTTTTCTGCTGTCTTTTACTGGTGTTTCTGAGGATTTCTTGGTATGTATGAGTGATGGTGGATTTTATTGATTGTTGATCATCTTGGATGTTGCTTGCTGGTGTGACCGCCTGTTCCTGTAGTTTCCAATTGATTTGTCCTTGAAATTCCTTGAGCTTGATATTGTTTAACAGACTAGAAACCTTGAACTCTCTCTGTATATGTCATGGCTGTTGGTCCATTTTGGGGGCCACCTCAAGCGCCAATACAGGCAAATGAGTTACTATGTCCAACATTCATCAGCCGTAACCATGGCATGTACAATGTGCACATCATTTTAATTCCTGGTCCTGATGATCACATTTTTTATTAAGTGCCAGTGTTTCAATCTTGGATTTTGCCAGGATGTCTTGAAATGGTTTATTTGGCAGAAAAAACAATTCATGACCACAGGATCACATTCAGCATACAGGATAAGGAATTGGATGTTCCAACTCCATGCTTTCCAATGTGTTTGGCCAAAGAGTTTATGGTTGATCCCCACCACGGCATTAACATCACTGAGAAGCATGATCTTTGACTGTGATGGTACAGCTGCCAGAGAGGGTTGTGGATATTCCAAAGTTGAATAAATTTAAGGTTGGGCTAGACAGATTTTGGTCTCTCAATTAAGGGATATGCGGACCAGGCGGGAAAATGGAGTTGAAGCTCTTGTTCAGCAATGATTAAACTGAATGGCAGAGCAGACTTGTTGGGCCATATGGTCTACTCTTGCTCCTATTTTTTGCATTCTTGTGTTCTTTGCTTATTTTGCAGTTAGCCTTCATATTTGGAGGTTGATCTGGCTATCCACTACCTGCTGACATTCCAAAGACTCACAACCCTTTAAGTGAAGCAATTTCTCCTCGTCTCAGGCCCTAAAGGCTCCTTATCCTGAGACTATGCCCCATTTTTTAGATTCCCTGACCAGCAAAAACAGTCTCTCAGTGTCCACCCTATCAAGCCCCTTCAGGTTTCATTGAGATCACGTCCCATTCTTCTAAACTCCAGAGAATTTAAGCCCAATTAATTCAGCTTCTCATTATAAAACAATCCCCTCATCTTCGGGACCAATTTAGTGAACCTTCACTGTACCGCCTCGAATGCAAGTATATCCTTTCTTAAATGTGGAGACCGAAATTGCACACACTGTTCCAGATATAGTCTCACCAAAACCCTGTACAACTGTAGCAGGACATCTTTATTCTTGTGCTCCAATCTCCTTGCAATAAAGGCCAACATGCCATTTGTCTTCCTCATTGCTTGCTGCACCTGTATTTTAACGTCCTATGCTCCACACCAAAGACCCTTTGAACATCAATACTTATTAGTTCCATACTTTTGAAAAAATATTCTGTTTTTCTATTTGTATGATCAAATTGAATAACTTCACACTTCCCTACATTATCCTTCATCTGCCATATGCAGATCTAGTTTTGCACTCACTTAACCTCACTATATCTCATTGCAGCCTCTCTGTATACTCCCCACTGCTTACCTTCCCACAGACTGTAAGTAGTAGGATGTTTAGGGTAGGGTGAGATAGAGGGTGGTGCCTCTACATCATTCAAAACCCCATTCGCCTACTTTACAGCAGTCTGTGACATAGTGCACAAGGGTTGCCATTCAATAAGTCCCACCATAACAAAATATTTCCATGGTGGAGGTGCTGGTGGCTGTGGAGGTGGACGAAAGTCTGCAGTAGGGCCTTGTCCTCAATTATACAGGCTTGATCATTGAAACCAGGCAATGCCCAGCCAAGACAGTGTGGGGCCTGATGAACATGCAACACTCTAAAGGTCACCAGACAAATGCTCTTGTACAGATGGCAAACTTCCTCCAGCCCTTTGGCGATCAATTAGAGAAGACGGGAGCAAGATCATGATATCTGGAAGCTTCTCGTCATAATCTGACACAAAGACAGTAGGTGGAACATACAGAACCAAGAAGAAGAATCAGTTCACTGTCCTGACTAACCACATAGACACTTTTGTGTCTGGAACAGAGTATTTGTCACATTTTGTAAGAATAATTTTGATATTCCATCCACCCTTATACTGTGTGTAATAATCAGCTTAGTGTCCGCAAAATTATGTTCCCAGTACAATTTAATGGCAGCAGAGATCTCATTCTAGATTATTTGCTTATGAACATGATTCCATGTACCATGGTGAAGATTTAAAAGTATGTTAACTTTATCTTTCACTAATTCTGAACAGTCGTCCCTCCACCCAACTCAAGAGTGTGAAGGCAGTCAGAGTGTTATACTTTCACTTCTGCTGCTTTGATGAGGCAGGAATAGAAATTTTTGCCCTGGTAAACTTGATATTTGTAGGAGGCTATAATAACTAAGCTTAGAAAACGATTGGTGGTCTGTTTAAAATGACATTCAGCAGCTGTACCTCTGGGACATCTTTAAAAATTTAAACTGCAGTGAGGCTAGTTTGTGACTTGCTAATGAACATTGCTGGTTGCAAAGTAACACAATTATTAATTAGAAAGAATCTGTGTTAAATATATGTTGGAATTGTTTCAGTCAAGTTTTTCAAATTGTAAAATCATCATCATCATTTTGTGTAGATAACTGAGTGTTAGGGTTATTTGTCAATGGTGACTTTTAATCTTGAGGAAAGAAAAAGAGAGTCTGCATTGTTGGGCAGAGGATGAGAATAATATTCCTACTGTGATATTTAATTTAAACAAGCTTGAATGGCAATCCTATGTTCAAATAGAGAAGAATCCTTAAAACCAGCTTTGTTGGAAGATCTACAATATCCTCATTCATTCTAACTGTGTCAGAAAGATATGGTTCCATTAAGAAGGCTAATTTTCATAGAATCAAAGAATGGTTACAGCACAGAAAGAGACCATTTGGATAGTCATATCTATGCTGGCTCTCTGAATGAGCAATGCATCTAATGCCATCCCACTCCCTTCTCTCCGTAACCCTGCACATTCTTCCTTTTCAGATAATAATCCAATTCCCTCTTGCATTTTCACAGAACATAGTAATAGTTTCAAGCAGGAAAAGGCCATTGGTCCATCCAGCCCACCCATCCATAATATTACTGCATTCCTCATAACCGTATAAAGATAGGCTGAGGAATGCCAAGGAACAGATAAGACCAGCAAAGACGGTTCACAAAGGAAATATAGCTGGACACTTGAAAAGGAATTGTAAAGCATTCTTTAACTATGACAGAAGTAAACAAAGAATGCATAGAGGGGTTGGCCCACACGAAAAATAAAAATATGGAAGGGGAAAGTAGAGAAAGTGCTGACGTACTTGATCATTACTTTTCAATGAAAAAATGAGGGAGAAAGCCATAATTGGAGTCAGTTTAAATTGAACATAGAATATATTTTTTCTAAATAACAAGAGGGCATATTGGGGAAGTTGCTGTATTTCTAATAGATAAGGCTCCAAGCTCTGATAACTTTCATCCCTGGATTCTGAAGGAATTGATTGTGAGCCTTTTTCAGACATCACTGGACTCAGGCTATATCCCAGAGGATTGGAAAATGACAAATGCAACTCTCATCTTCAAAAAAAAGGCACAAGATGAACCATCTAATTATAGACCTTTTTGCCACTTGTGGGAAAATGTTTTGAAGTATTATGAGGGATAATGTAAGGGAGCATCTTGAGGAGCATGTGCTAATCCAAAATGGTCAATATGGTTTTAGGACTGGAAAATAATGCTTGACTGAGTCATTGAACTTCTCTGGGGGATTATCATGAAAGGACTCAAACTGAACTGAAAAGCATTCCTGCGGTGTAGTAGTGAGTACTCGCTAGAATGTTTCTAGTTTTCTACTGCAATTTCTGAGTGTTAGATTAGAGTACTGACTTTTGACTTCTGGGACCTCGGTTGAAATCCAACTAAAATCCAGACTAAAGTGATAACAGTCCCTTCTCGCTGATAGCTAGAAATGACCAAATTGAAGCAAACTCAATCCAGTTCCTCATGGTGTGGGGATAAACTGCCCATAAGTTAATTTAATTAGCATCTCAATCAGACAACAAAAGCTGTTGATATATTGAATGGAAATGTTCACACTAATGCAGAGAGAGATCTTTTCTGAAGTTGGAGATAAAACATACTATTCAGTCACAGTAAAGAGAGTCGGCATCTGCTTGTGTAAAATGAATGAGATCGATGCTAACAGTGATCGGAGCTAACAGTGTGTGTAAATCTGAATGATGTTCTGTTCCCCAGTACTGACTGTCACATAAAAAATTCACCAAAAAACAAAATATTGCACAAATGCATGTGATGTAATCACAGTAAAAATGAAAGAACTTCAAGAGAAAGCGTGAATGACCCCTCTGGGGAGGCATAGAACTCATCTAGTGAAATTGGACTCTCACTTCCTGCCTATATGTATTCATTTTCTCTCATATCTCCATTTATTTTTGAGCTGATGGTATTACCTCTCTTATTACCAACTCCAGCTTGGTTGACATTCTCTTAACATTGCTATTCATGCTTATAGCCACCAAGGTAATGACATTGCTCTGCAAGTTAGACTAAGTACATGTATTTAGTATGTGTTATGGTATGGTAATATTTATGAGTAAAGGAATGGTCACTAACTTTTGACTAGCTCTTTAAATTGTACATCAGTACAGAAATTGTGCTTTTAAGGGTGTTTTAAGAGGTTCTCCCTAAAACATAAATTTTCCATGTGATTCTAAAAAGCTTCAAAGTAGTGGAGCTTTGTGCTTGTTGCTTGGCACTTCATCCAGTCTCACAGGAGTTTTCATGGTCAGCTGGACTGAAATATGCAGTTAGTTCACCACCCATATTAAGCTTGACCTTAAGAATTACTGGGAAAATTAAAGGGATGTAGTCACTTAAAGGTAAATTTTAGCTTTGTATTGCAAATAAAACATAGAAGTTTAGAACACCAAAGAAGGCCATTTAGCCTATCATGTCTGTGCTGGCTCTTTGCTAAAACAATCCAAAATGAATTACATTGTCTTGTTCTCTTCCCATGACAATTGATTTTTCTCTGTTTCAAATTTATTAGCTTTTCCCTTAAAAGATACAATGGTTGTATCTCAATCACTCCCAGTGTCAAAGCAATCCATGTTCTAACAGTTTTCCATCTAAAGAAATTTCTCCTAACTTCGCTTCTCATTCTCTGAGTGACAGAAGTAATTGGTTACCCCTCGTCCTCAATTCTTTGTTCCCTCTTCACCTTCTGAATGATTATGTATTTATGCAGCAGATTATTAGCAGAACTACTGGAACTTATAACATTTATTATTATTGAAAGTAATATTAACATAGCATGAATGCATTTTACTTCCCTTTACAATGCAAGCATTTCAATTTCGGGACCCAGAACATGAGATGTAAGTGAGCGCAAGAGTGAACATTTGCTACTGCAAGCTCAGGAATATGCTTTGTCAATTTTTCATTACTTACACCACAGACTAAAACCAAGTTTAGAAATTTTATCAAATGTACCCAAGTTGGTGAAATATTCCACTTTAACAGGGACTAGTTTATAGTATGTCCCAGGTATGATGGCTTAAAATTTTTGACTACTAACACATACTTGAATGATTTCATTGTCATGGTATTGAAAAATCATTTATCTGTTCCAAAAGCTGTTCCTTATTTGTATTTTAGCTGATGATAAACTGTCTGAAAATGTTAGGAGAACTGTGGCAAATATATATATGTATCAACTTTAATGTAAAAAAGGAGAATAGTTGGTTATGTAGGGTCTTCAGGGTACATTTCTACCTGAGCAATCAGATCTGGAAACACATGTGGCACAGCAGTATTGGAAAGAAGTTGCAGGTTTGAGCTCATTAAGTGCATGATTAGAAGCTTAACAACAGTAACAGTATTGAAGGTGCATTCTGATTGGCTTTTCAATGGATCATTAATTGTCATCTATCCAATTTCACAGGAAGTGCACAGAGCACTGACAAATGTTCTTGAGAGTATTAAAAGGGGAGCAAATATTAACTCCTATTCAATACTTTCTCTGTAGTCTAAGAGCAAATCATCTTACATTGCCATTTTCTTCTTACATCAGTTTAACTAGAGAATGAGTAGTAAAACACATGGTTGTGATTTTTGTTCCACGTTAATTATAGGTTACTAGAATTATAATTGAATCAAGATAAAGGCAGAATTAGTTTGCCTGGAGATTTTGCTTGGATGAGCATTATGCTTGGATCAGGATTTTGAGTAGCTCAAGATAAAATTATAGCAAAGTGCTTTGGTTAAGAAATGTGTTTTGCTGGGATCAGGAATTCAGTATAATGGGGATAAATGGGACACTTCAGCATATGATTCTGATGCTCAGGTCAGAATCAGGTGCGGGATCAGATATTTGTTAATCTGGAATTGACTGTGTTTGCTTTGACCCTCAACGAGACTTCTAAATAATCAAAATTACATATTAGAGGAAGGGGCTCATTCAGCGGTAGTGAGACACAAACCATACAGGTTGCAAAATTCTGCTCTGTAGTGTTGGGTTTTAGGTGCTAGGAGTGCCGTTTTGCCTCCAAAAATTGTATCTGTGGGTGCAGGCATACTTCTGGTGCTAGTCACACAGACACCATTTTGTTGAGGATGTCGCTCATGTGGGTAGTAACAAGAACTGGACTGGAGAATTGCAAATGTTACACCTTTGTCCATAAAAGGATGTAAGGATAAAATCAGCAGCTAAAGGCTAGTCAGTTTAATGTCAGTGGTGGGAAAACGTTTAGAAGCATTTGAATTAAGAATTATTACTGTAGTAATATTTATCTACGGCACTACCAAAATATAACATTGTAAACGCATTAACAATTAACTTAAACATACAGCACAAGTAATATTCTCTCCCCTCTGTAACATCTCATCATTAAATATTTTGCCTTGGCAATATCATAATGTTGAACCTGGAACAGCTAGGATTTAATTCTGAACTTTTAATTTACTTTTGAGCAAACATTTCATTCCTTGCAGCTTACGGTATCAGTATTGGTTTCAAACAGAGCCATTTTGTTTTAAAGCAGTGCTTTCCTATATTTCATCATTAACTTTGAATACTGTTGCTATCTGCTTTGTCAGCTCTTGCTCAGGTTTTACCTGCATGTTTAATTCAGACAGTTATAATTTGTCTCTAGTTGCCATTAACCCTTTGTCTGTCCAATGTTCCAATCTTCTTTTAAAATTAGCAGTCTGAGCTTCTGAATCTTTGGACACATTAATTTGAAATAGTAATTTCCACTGCAAGGTTTCAGGAAGTCATGGACTTTTGTATGGCACTCAATTTCTTTTGTACATTTTCAGTTTCAAAAGCCTTGCTGCAATTTTCTGAATCATTGGAGATGGCAGCACCTTATCCCAGGCTGGGTCATTCCCTAAAAGAAATTTGAAACATTGTGGCACTATCCCCACAATTACTAAACCAGAAATTAAACCACATTTTAAATTAATCCTATACAATGTAACGGATAAACAACCACTATTAACACTCCATATCAATCATATAGCAAATTTTCCAGAGGGAAATTCCCATCAACTACCAATTTCAGTGACTGAGCTGACTCTGTGTTTCTAAAAATATTAGTTTTCTTGCCTGTTTCATGGACAAAAATTGGGCCACTTCACCCTTAAACACAAAACTTCTTTAATCTTCTATGCGCTGATTTACCCCAACAGTAAATATATTAGAAGCTACAGGTTTGTCACAAGCTCCACTTACTGGCACAGCATTTTCTGAAGCCACACTATGCAATACAATAAATTATATAGTCTTGTGTTTTAATTTTGAACAGTCAGCTTTTGCATGTCCTCCCTTATGACAAAAATAACAGTTGGTCCCCCTCAATCACACTTATCCTTCATACTGTCTTTTTTTACTATTCTGAGGAGTATCTACCTTTTTATTTTTGCTATTTTCTTCACTGTAACCAGAATTTTGATCATTGTCAAACTTTATATCTCTAGTCTTTCTGTGTGGGTTTGTAAACAAAGGCAAGCTGATACTCACATGCTTATGAATGTTGGGATTTTCATTGTGTATTAAACCCCAGAGTAAAAACATTCTTGTAGGGGAATAACCATATTGGCAAAGAGGGCAATCACTAACTTAGAATGCAAACTAACAAGGTTTATTGAACAACAAAGATCAATAATTAATAACTAATTTCATTAGTCAAAGCTTGGCATGAAACACTGTCTTTCCCATAGATCCCAGGACTTCTGAGATCTTCTCTTCTTGGTTCCTGGGACTTCTTGGGCCTTCTCCTCTTGGTCCTTAGAACCTAACATCTTGACTCTTGAGTCTTGAAGATTCTACCTTAGAATTAAGTTGACTAATTTACATTCAAAAAGCCCTTTGCATCTTTAAGACTTGAACTCTAATTTCCCAGTCTATCTATTTCACAGCCACTTGCTGAATACTTTCTATCTCTCTCCCTCTCTCTCTACAACTGCTGCTGAGTGCTGAAGGCAGCTTTCACGTTCTTTCTAAAGCAACTACCTCTAGTCTGAATACTGAATTCTACTACTGATCTAAAACTGGTACCTTGCATTTCTTATGGCAATTCCCAGACCCATAGTCACCTCTTGGTTTCTTGCAGCAAACCCTCAACCTATATGACCTTAGTCATTACTAGGTTTCTTAGGGTAAACCCTCAAACCTATATCTGGGTTATTTATGGTCAACCCCAAACCTTACCTGTCAACTGGCACAACTACTAACTCTCTCCCAACCCAACCCCCTTTTAGCAAGTCTCCTGAGACTAATGCTGACCCCTGGCAAATGCTGCTCCACTACTTTTATATCCTTTCTGCAGGTAGCTTTTGCAACATTCAGCCCAATTCTGAGCATCTGTGTTAATACATCTAATAGCTTTTCCCAAATATTTGTAACACCTGACCAATGGAAAGTGAGCTTATGGCTTCCCTATAATAGCCTAACCTCAACTTATACCCTATATTTACAATTCTTGACTAATGGGAAAAATACTTATGGCTTCCCCATAACAAACTAACCACTATTTGTACGCTGTCTTACAATTCTAGCCCTTTGGCCATCCTTTAAGCCAATCCGTATCCCAGTTTTGGCTTCCATTTACTGGTAATGCTGGACTCACTGGAGCCCCAATGCAACATCTGACCCAACTACAACCTCAGTTCATGCCTAAGTTTTTTTTTCCTTAAAGTTACTTGATAGTATTTTATACTTAAAGAAAGGCCAACTTAAAGATTTCATAACAGCATTCCAATTACACAGAAAAATTAAGACTTTCCATCATTACATTTATGTACAGTACAATTTGATAACTTAAACCTTATAAATTATGTAAATGTGTCAATGATGTGACATCTAACATGAAGCAATTCAGAGTCATCAGCCATGATTGCAGCTGCCTTTATTTTGGAAACTTTGTGTTCCCCCAGGTGGGGCCATATTCCTAAAGGGATACTCTTATTAAAAACTCTCTCGTTAATATTACTGCATTAAGGTTTTCAAAATCATGTTCAAATTTCTTAGAGTTAAAGCACCTTTTAATTATAGCAAATTTCATAAAAGTCTGATCCACTTTCTTCCTTAAATTTCTAAACTTTGCCTGTAAGATTCTGGCAGTAATTCACACTCATTGAGAACAGCAGTTATCACTGTATCATAATGAATGGATTGTATGTCTGAAAGAGACAAGTATACTTCTAATGCCTTCCCCACAAACCTCTGCAATAAAATTGTCCAAATTTCTTTTGGCCAATACAGCTTTGAAGCAATTTTTCCAAATCGCACAAAATATATTTCAACTCCTCCCTCACAGAATTTAGGCAAAATTGTTAAATCAAAACTAAGCATTAAATCTGAGTAATCATCAGGCTTTTCAGCTACTCCCTGTTTGCATAATCTCAGCTTTGGTTTTTTGTCAAAATCAAATTTCCTTGTCTCTTTTTTTTCCTGGAATTCAACATTTTCCCTTATTAATTTTATACTTTCTCTTTCTCTTTGGAATTCAAGGTTTTCCTGTTCTTTTGCTCTTTGGAATTCAAGTTCAAGTTTTCACACTTATTTTTCTTTTCCTCTTTCTAATTAAAAATTTTCATTTCTCTCTCTTTCTTAAATTTAATTTTTAACTTTTCTCTCTCTCTTTCCAATTTGGGTTGTTTCATTTATAATTGAATTCTAGTTAACTCAACTTGAATGCTATCGGGATTACTCTGTTCTTCTCCGAGGTTGGGAGGCCAGTGCTTGTTGCCCATCCCTAAATCCCCCTGAGAAAATGTGGTGGTGAGGAAATAGACTGTTCCTGCGGTGACGGTGAGGTCAGCGATGAACACCCTCTTGAGGATCCTGCACCACATCATCCCTCTCTAAACGCAATTGTGAATGCTCTCTCTCCTGCTTTTGACTCTGCCGCCATGCACTAATTATCTCTACTTTGGTTCATGGGGATCTCTGCCAAGCAACAGACACCCTCAGCCAGCCAGTCCCTCAGCTCCATCCAGGTCCTCATCCCCAGCCAAGAGGATTCCTCCATTGAAGAGCTGGAAATAAGCAGCCTGGAAGACCCATCACAGCGCTTACCCACACCCTCCACCAGTGCAGATACACACACCTCAGTGGATCTAGATCTAGAGCAGGCCCGGGTTCACAATCTGGTGGTCACTGCATGGACACGCATCTGCAGCAGGAGGAGGCAGGTTCAGCTGATCTCCCCAGCTCCTGGAAGACTGCTAAGGAAGAGGCATCTGTGAGGTCCAAGTCAGATGATGAAGCTCTGGATTTGGCCTTCCAACTCATCCTGGAGAGTCAGCAGAGAGCATGGAACATCACACAGAGCTGTTGGAAGCCCTCAACAGTGTGGCATGTGAGTCAGAAGCCCTCAACAGAGTGGCACGCATGTCTGCTTGCTCTCTGATGAAGTGGTGCCCACATCTGCGTGTATGGAGGTCTCCATGGGGAGGATGGGGGACGCCATGGAAACCTTGGTCCAGCAGAATGTGGAGATGTGTGCAGACCTTCGCTCTATCGTGGGAGCCATGGGTAGCAATGTGAGAGTGAAATGGGGCACCTTGACTTCCCCCCAGGTGCTCCTTCCCCTCAAGAAGTCAGGCCAGGACTCCTTGGCACCCGAAGGGAGGCGGACCGACAGCTGGAACACCTGATCATCCACTCCGGAATCTCCGAAGCTGTCCACTCCCTCCAAGTCCCATTTGCCTGTGAGTGCCTCAACCTTGTCCTCTGTCACCGCAGATGGAGCAGCTGGCCCACAGGAGGACAGCCAAAGCAAGCCAAGACCCTCAGCTCTCCACAGGACCCATCCCAAAGACATCAGAGGCACCAGGGCCAACCATTGCACAGGCTGTCTCCACCCCTGCTGCTGTCTTTCCGATTCATTGACAGGCTTTGCAAGTCCTCCCACTGCATTCTCCCTCCCCCACTCACTAGCAGCTCAGCTGCATGCAGCCAGCCCATGAGTGATTCTGGAGGAAGAAGCATGTGTGTGTCTCTGTGTGTGTGTGTGTGTGTGTGTGTGTGTGTATGTGTGTGTCTGTGCGCACTTTCGGAGCATTGTGCAAGCACTTTCCCATGCACGCGGATCCTTCCTCTAACACACTCATCTCACTGTCCTGAGCATTTTCAATGCTGCCTGTTGGGGTTCGTTTTCAGTTGACCATCTGAGCTGACCTACATCTCCACCCACACACTGATCACACTCCCATGCAGCACCTGATCTCGCCCACCATGACTCTCATTTCACTTTTGATTTAGCCGGAAGGATGGTTACACAGTATTTCTTTCTTTCTCCCATCCTATCCCTTCTCTCAGTCACCCATTTCCTCTCCCCCATCACTGTTGACCCCTTGGCATCACCTTCCACCTCCCCTCCTTGATCTACCAGCCACAACCCTTTTTTTCAGTGATATCCAGCTCAACGTGCACATTCCCTTCCTTCCCAGAAATTCTGACCTCATCCACATTGACCTCCCCAACCTCCTCCTTCCCACCCCCAGGGTCCTTGGCTGCCTCTGACTCCCCACCAGCCACCCTCGCTGTCCCTTCTACCATTACCATCGAACCCTCATCCTCCCACCCTATCTGCCCTTGGCCATTCTCACCATTCCCTTGTACCATGCCAATACTTAATTCACTCACCAGGAGGCTGTCATTGACTCCTCAGAGCCCTCCCTTGCAAGTTCCCACCTCCAGACTCCTTCACCCTTACAATCCCTTCCTTCCTTAGAACTCCTGCCCCCCCGAGATCCCTTACCCCAGAGGCCCTTTTCCCCACCCGGAATCCCCCCCCCCCCCTCCGCCGGACTCCCCTCCCCATTTAGTCCTTCCCCTCCCCACACTCCCCTTCCTTAGTCCTTCCCCCTTCCAGACTCCTTCAGACACTCTTACTTCTTCCGCTATCCTTAGTCCATCCCAATTCCTGACTCCTTCATCCAGCCTTACTTCTTCCTCCAGCGTTACTTCTTCCTCCCCTCTTAGCACTCCTTCCTCCACCCTCACTTCCCCCCACCCCCACCAGACTCCTTCCTCCCCCTGAACTCCCTCCTCTCTCCGCTCTCCTTCCCCTCTCAGAACTCCTTCCCATACACCTTCCACACCCTTACACCTACCTCCCCAGTTGATATTTTCTTCCCTGTTACCCCCTCCTCCCCTCACAGTCCCTACACCCTCAACCTCCCCTGAGACCTTTGTTCCTGCCCCCCCAAGCCTCACCCCTCAACACCTTCACTACCCCCTTCCCAACTTCACTCCCTGACATCTTCGTTCCCCACCCCTCAACCTCACTCCCCGACACCTTTAATCCCCCCCTCCCAACTTTACCCCCTGACACCTCTACCTCTCCCAGTTGATCCTAGACCGTTCTCTCCCACCCCTGCGGTACATCCTCCACTCCCAACATACAGCTGGAACTTCCTCTCCACCCCCTTGACCATCATCCATCGTGTGCAGACCCTCAACGGTGACTTTTCACATTCCGTGAGCTGCTTCGCAGCAGAGCTACGTCCATGAAAATCCACCCAGCATGCCATGGACGTTTCTTCAGGGTCCTGTTGCTATCGGGCTCCAGCATCTTCTGCTCCTCGGTTGTCCACAATATGAGCAAGGCCCTGCCGGTAAGTCCTGAGTTCTGCTTGACACTTGTCAAGACGTTTTCTGCACCGGCGTGTTTACCCACCGATGTGGGCAAACAACCCAGCAAGGGGGGGATGATTCTGGCAGCTGGCCTTATAATGAGGTGCAGATGCGTTACAGTGAGGCTCCTGACATATGACAGCAGGAAACATGGCCCGCCAGCAACAGGCTGAATGGACAATCACAAACTGGTTTCACATTGTCGTGAAACCGATTGTTGGCCTTCTCACCATTGTCCGCTCACTCCACCGAACATGCCCGACACCAGCAGACATGGAAAATTCCGCCCATTATCTCAAGCCAGTTTTGATCATTGACCAATATTGACAACATCCAACCATAATGGTTTGGAAGTCAAAAGCCACACATTAAGAGATAGATGGTGGTCTCCCACACTTGTGTATAACTGGTCTTGTCAACTTCCTTTTGTTAAATTGTAAACCTGGAAACATAGAGTCTAGGAGTCCATTGATTCTGTGTTTTGGGTAAGCTTTGTACAATAGCAGACATGAACTCGACAAAGGGATGCTGCCTGGATATGTCCATTCCAGAGGAGGTTCCTCACTCAGGGTGATTCATTTAGCACTTTCCAGAAGCTTGATAGTCTGTGTGGAATAAGCAAATGTCAGCTGACCTATTGGCAGACATCGTAACTGTTCATCAGTGCCCATTTTAAATAAATAAAAGACAGTCCCAGAAGTTTTCATATGACTTCGGTCCATTTTAAAATTTATGACATGCCTTTATTGAGCATGAAAGACCTCCACTACATGGGAAAAAATGGAATTTTTATTACTTTTTTTTTATGTGGCTTTCCAGGAAAAGCAAGTGAAATAGGATCACACATTCTGCACACATTCTACATCCATACATGAATCTTACACTGCATTTGTCTGTAACAAGTTTTATTTTCAATCTTTCTCACCATCCCTCTTGGGACAAGGCTCAAATGTAATTGAATTTTCAAAACAAAAACAGAATTACCTGGAAAAACCCAGCAGGTCTGGCAGCATCGGCGGAGAAGAAAAGAGTTGACGTTTCGAGTCCTCATGACCCTTCGACAGAACTTGCGTTCGAGTCCAAGAAAGAGTTGAAATATAAGCTGGTTTAAGGTGTGTGTGTGGGGGGCGGAGAGATAGAGAGACAAAGAGGTGGAGGGGGGGAGGGGGGTGTGGTTGTAGGGACAAACAAGCAGTGATAGAAGCAGATCATCAAAAGATGTCAACGACAATAGTACAATAGAACACATAGGTGTTAAAATTGAAGTTGGTGATATTATCTAAACGAATGTGCTAATTAAGAATGGATGGTAGGGCACTCAAGGTATAGCTCTAGTGGGTTTTTTTTTATATAATGGAAATAGGTGGGAAAAGGAAAATCTTTATAATTTATTGGAAAAAAAAAGGGAAGGGGGAAACAGAAAGGGGGTGGGGATGGGGGAGGGAGCTTACGACCTAAAGTTGTTGAATTCAATATTCAGTCCAGAAGGCTGTAAAGTCCCTAGTTGGAAGATGAGGTGTTGTTCCTCCAGTTTGTGTTGGGCTTGACTGGAACAAAGCAGCAAGCCAAGGACAGACATGTGGGCAAGGGAGCAGGGTGGAGTGTTGAAATGGCAAGCGACAGGGAGGTTTGGGTCATTCTTGCGGACAGACCGCAGGTGTTCTGCAAAGCGGTCGCCCAATTGAATTTTCATTGGGTGTTGGGGTCTGGCCCGTAGAAGGCTTGTATTCAGGACTCTAGTGCCTTCCACCCACCCCTCCCCCCCTTTCCTTTTAAAGCTCCTAATTATATTTTGTTTAGCGGGCTAGGATTTTTATTAACATTTGGCTGTAGTGCTTGGGAATCTTTACCACTCACAGACATGTGACTTCTTATGAGCTATGGGGTTGGTGGAGTGTACAATTTAATGCTGCAGTCCTGAGAACAATTGGATTTCACAGGCTGTTGAAGGACATGCTTGTACTATGCAAACTGCATGGTTGTCTTGCTTGTACATGTCTTAACCCTTCGACGGCTGTTTCTACAATCCGTGGGTTAGATAATTCTGTTTCCAATGCCTCGATAAGTCTTATTTCTAAGGTGATTGTGGGTGGTGAGCTGGTTTTAGACCCCTGCAAGGTGTCTGGATTCGCTTCCTGCACCTTGTCTTCAGAGGGTTCTAAAGTTGAATTGTTGATATTTGAACTTTGAATTTGACCATCTGGTCTTTTGGTGGATAATTCTGCGTACTCTGCATTTGTATTTCCGTCGTGGTTTTCACAAGTGCTATTTGTCTTAGGGCATGTTGCTTTCCCTTCTCCATTTACCTTGGGGAGAGATTCTTCCCCAATTTGTCCCATACTCTCTGGGAAACTATTACACTGAAGTGGTGATCCAGCTTCCGCTGCACTCACCCTGTGGCACTTGACTAGGTAAGGCATCTCCCTCATTTTCTGTCAGCCTGCTAGTGAATCCTCTTGGCCTCTATTTAAATATTGGAAGGAGGTTTCTGCTAGCTGCACCTCGGGCGCATTTCCTTCAACCTTTGCTGCCTTTATCCCAGTACTTTCACTCTGCCTCTATTTTGGCCCTTTTAAATTCTACAAGCCTTACTCTAGCCTCTGTAAATTTTGCTGCATGAAATTCTATGGGCTCCAACCTAGACCCAGTAAATTCTGATGACTTTTCTTTTACATCTTTAGTCCTTACAAGTTCTATCACTTCCTTTAGGATCTTAGGGGCTCCTTCAGCCCTCAGCAGTTGATCAGCATTTTTCTAGTTCCGATCATTTTCCCCAGTCTGTCCTGGACCCTCTGGACACTGCACTTCTAGCTAATTCATTGATGAGCAATAGGTCCACCCTTTGCATTGGCGAGCTAGGTATTACCCCAACTGTCACTAGTCCAGTAACCAACTTACTCTGCAGGTAATTTATAAATAAGGGAGCTTTCAAATATTAGCCAGTAAGCCCTTTTACCAACACTTTGGCATTTGTCCTGCTTTCGGGCGGCATCTCTGCAACTTTTGCTACAAGTATGGTTTGAGGTTCGCTACCCTCATGGTTACAGGCACTATCCTGTTGACAATGCCCCTGTTGGTTTCTTGGCATGCCAATAATTTACTTTAATATGCCCAGTTTTCCCACACTGAAAATACACAGCGTGGGCTCCTACCCATTTAGCATCCAGGTTCTTTCTTTTAGTAGTGGGAGACTGATCTACTTTTCCTCCCTTCCTTGCTCTCCTTTTCTCTGGAACTTGTTTCTGTTTCATCATTGAGAATGGTGATATTTCTGGAGCCTCCTCCCCTTGTTAATTATTTAATTATCCACCATCATTCATTACTGGATGTGAAAGGACTGCAGAGCTTTGATCTGATTCATTGATTGTGGGATCAGTTAACTCTGTCTGTCGCATCCTGGTTCCACTCTTTGACTTGCAATTAGTGCTGTGCTGTAACTTCACCAGGTTGACACCTTATTTTTAAGTATGTCTGGTGCTGTTCATGGCAATGCACTCTTCATTGAACCAGGGTTGATCCCCTGGCTTGATGCTAACAGTAGAGTGGGGGTGGGGGGGGGTGGGGGGGGGTGCGGGTGGGGTGGTGTATGTCAGGCCACAAAGTTACAGGTTGTGTTTGAGTACAATTCTGCTGCTGCTAATGGCCCACAGAACCTCATGGATCCCCAGTAAGTTCTTAACTTAATCAAAAAACCCACACCATGTTTATATGCTATGGCACATTTTCAGCAGACCTGTAGCTTTGTATTTAAAGTTCCAAATGTCTCCGAGTGATTCAACAGGTTCTCTTCCCCTTGCCCCACCAAGCTGAATCTTCCACTGTCCTTTTAAACAAAGTCCTCTTCACCCAATCCTCTGAGCGTACTTCAATTGACTGCCAGCTGGTGGGGGTTCTGAAAATGTGGGGCTGTCCAGCCATGACAGATGTTCAATCATGTGGGTGTGGCTCCACTCGAAGGTGTGGTGGGGGCAGCTCTGATCATGGGAGTGATCAAGAGGCTCTGACCACAGGGATCGTGGGTGGGGGAGGCTTCGATCATGAGAGTCATGGGAGGGCTCTGATAGTGGGGGTCCAAGGGATGGAATCAGGTTAGCTTGGTGGGTTGTGGGGAAGCACTCCTGCTCCTCTAGCCCACACACGGTGCTGGAAAAGCAATTTGCCTGCTGAATCCAGCTGTTCTCAACTCCCTTCAGCTGCTAGTTTTCAGAACTCTGAGAAACCAGGCCCACAGACCCTAGAACTTATCTGTAGTTAAACCTGAAGCACGCCACCTCATTAAGATATTTAAAAATATGATTAACCCATCTCTGGGAGCAGGTTAATTTAGTTACCTACCCCACTAACTCTCCTCTATTAAAACCAGAGGTGGGCAAATTGGAGGTAAGTTGGGGTTGGGTTTCAGATAGATTTTAATCTACCACCCAAACTGTTTTGTTGGGTGGGGGAGGAATTGGAATTTTGCCAAGGAATCTATAGCACGCAAACAACTCATTTTGTCCATCTGGTTTATGTCTGTGCTTATGCACCACATTTGCTTCCTCCCTTTTCATTTAATCCCATCAGCATGCCCTTCTATTCTTTTCTCACTGACGTTTATTTATCTTCCTCTAATGTACATCTATGTTCTTCTTTGCAACAACTCCTCATGGTATCATGTTCCTTAACTTTACTACCCTTGAGTAAAGGGGTTTGTTTCTCCTCAATTCCCTTCTGAATTTATTAGTTTTATATATATTTATGACCTTGGTTTTGGACTCCCCTTGCATTTAGTAACATCTTCGCTACATCCACCCTGTCAGATCCCTTCACCCTCACCCACACGATTGAACATCTGTCATGACTGGACAGCCCCAATTTTCAGAACCCCCCACCTGTGGGAAGTCAATTGAAGTACGCTCAGAGGATTGGGTGAATGACTTTGTTTAAAAGGACAGTGGAAGATTCACGCTGGTGGGCCAAGGAGAAGAGAATCTGTTGAATCGCTTGGTGACGTTTGGGACTTTAAATACAAAACTACATATTTGCTGAGAATGTGCCATTGCATATAAACGTGGTTGGAGTTTTTGGCTAAGTTAAGGAGTTACTGGGGATCCGTAAGGCTCTGTGGGTTATCAGCGGAAGCGGAACTGTACTCAAACACAACCCATAACCTCGAAATCTTAAAAGCCTCCATCTGGAGACCCCTCGTCTTCTTTTTTCTGAGGTTTGTTCACCTTTCCTGATAAGTATATCAGCTCAATTCTGCTATTATCCTTATGAATCTTTCTTGCATCTTCTCCAGTGCCTCTATATCCTCTTTTATAATATGGAAATCTGGAAGTTGCTGGAAAAAGACATTTTGTCAAAGTTTTCATCCTGTACTCATCAGGACAATCGCAAGAATACCAATACCAAAGTCAGAGGAAGCAACAACTTCATACTATATGAGGAGACAGTGCTGATTGGTTGGCAAGTGGACTTTGATTTGTAGAGTTGTTGCCATGGAGAATGCACCAGTTAATGATGAGTGACAGTTAACTGCCAAGTATTGTTTGAAATTTCAACCAGGCAGCTTGACTCTGATTGGTCAAGGCATTGCCTTGAGGAATGAACCAGTGAATGGCTATCACTTATTTTGTTTAGCTGAAACAGGTGCAATGTGTATACATGTTCTTTCTGTCTGCAAAGAACAGGGCCCTGTGTATGAATATACGCAGCTTCCAGTACACACAATAGTAATAATAATATAATAATAATAGTAATAATAATAATAGCAAGGCTCAAGTTCTATACTACCAAACGACTATTTGTAAACCTGGGAATATTCATAGTACTCCAAGCATGGGCTAACAGGTCTAAATGTTTGATGAAAGTTTAATGTAACTTCCTTGCTTTTCAAATCTATCCCTGTGGAAATGAACCCCAGTGTTGGGTTTCTTTTAGCTTTTATGATCTTATTAACCTGTGTTAATGATTTGTGTATCCATACCCCTAGAAGCCTTTGTTGCTCAACCTCATTTTGACTCTTATTCAAAAAAAAATCACCTCCTTATTTTTCCTATTTTTATACAATACTTATGGAAATTTAGGAAATAGAGAAGTAGAGTTAGTAGCAGAAACTACGTCAAGATTCAAAGTCATATTGGATAGTCAGATGAAAGAAAGGTTATGGGAACAGATTGGATAAATGTGATTTAGATTATTTGTTTGTATGGTGGGTAAACACTGACATGGAATTGATTGGGCCAAAGGGCTTGTTTCCATGTTGTAACTTCCATGTATTACTGTGCATCAGAAGGATTTCATTGCAGTACAGGCTGAGTGCTGGAGATTCCAGACTGAGACATGACAATGCCATTGCTGGCAGGTAGGTTTAATTACAGTGTGACAAGTTTATTTGAGCTGTTTCCATTATAAATTTTCCCATAGAAATTTCCAATAGAAAACTTGAAAGGAAAAACTGGCAAGGGAAATAATTGCATGCATACTGGGGAACTTTGGCAGGTCCTTGGAGTTAGGTTTGGAGGTAGGGGAGGGGCGAGTAAAATTGGAACAAATTGATGTCAGACAGGAATGCCAATGTGTTCTTGCCTCCTCCCATTTTTCTTGGAGACGGATTCCATGTACTGATGGTGAGAAGCCAATTGTGGTGTTAATGAAGCAATTGGCAGGCATTTTCCGACAGCAATGGAATTTTGCTGGCAACACATGGGACCCCCAAAGTGTCTGCACTCATCAACTCACAGGAGGCAAGCGCAAAGCAGGAGGTCAGCGTGCCAGGAAGATAAGTGATCTGCATGTTAAAGATACAAATTAGTAAGCCTGAGGTCAGTCACAGTCAGAAGCTTGCAACTGCACAATTATCTCCTGGAGTCTGAAGTCATGGCTGTAGTACAAAGGGTTAACAGAATGGATATGCTGATCTATGATATAGATGATGTAGCACTGACATCAGGCAGTGATGTGCTAGGCACTCTAGGCAGTAGATGGGCAATTTTGAGAGGAGATGTGCCTTCTAAATAATCCACTCTGTACTCCTGTAAATAACGTAAATAAACTAGTTTTTTAAGTAAATTCCAACAGTTCCTTCTGGTTAGAGCACAGACCTAACATATTCTACAACATAGATAGTGCTGGTGGTAAAGAAGGGCTGCTGCTTCTTTCAGCTGCTTTTTGGCTCCATTTCACCCTGCTGTCTCTCATCCCTTTCACCTCAGCAGTACTCACTGCTGACACTGTGAAGGCTGCTGGCCACCCTTGCAATAATACACTCGGAGCTGAATTTCACAGGGTGCAGTGGTCCATGCACATCCCCCCCCCCCACCCCCCCCACCACCGGCGAAAAAGTTGGTGGGGAGTCCACCCAGGGAAAAATGGCTACCCCACAGCCATTTAAAGACCAACTGGCGGTTAATAGGTTAGAGGCAGGATTTTTGCCCCTAGGGACAGAAAGTCCTGCCTCAGAAAGATGCCAGACAATCAGGTAGCCAATAGCTCTGTAGTCCCAGTAATGCCAGTAGGAGCAGTGGCCACTGTTGGGACTACAGGCAGGCTCAATGGAGATAAATTGGTGCCTGGCTCTAGGGACTAAGTTGTGGGGGAGGAGGTGGGCGGGGGAGGAGGGATTTCGCCAGGGTCAGGCTGGGGTGTTGGGGGTGGGGTCCGCACTTGAGAGACCAGTCGGGGGGATAAAGGGGCAAGTGGGATTCTGGGGGTGGTGCTTTCAATGAGCACCAAGGACCCACAAAGAAGGTGCTCCAGAACAAAACAAAAATACCTGGAGAAACTCAGCAGGTCCGACAGCATCTGCGGAGAGGGATACAGTTGACGTTTCGAGTCTGTATGACCCTTCATCAGTACCAAGACATATAGAAGTGAGATGAAAAGAAGGTCCTCCACCCTTGCCTGACACCAGCCCACATGAGTAAAACTGCTGAACTTCCCACATTGCATGGGCCTCTCTCCCTGCCACAAGTAAAATAGCGGCAGGGGGCAGGATAAAGCCCTAATGGCCACTTAAGGGCCTCAACAGGCTCAAGGGTGGGCAGGCTGCCCAATGCCTCCTCATCCACCCCCATAAAATTTCATACAGGTCAGGAGCAGGCAGGAAGGCAGTGGGAAGGCTGGATTTTACAAGCACATCCCCTCCCCACTGCCACCTTCAACCTGCCAGCTGGGGAGTAATAAGATCCAGCCCTTTCAATCACCCTCCAGCATTCTCAACCCACCTGCTGTCACCAAATGAACGATGTTCCTGGAAATGCCCTCTTATTTGGGTGCCTGCTGGAAGATTGTACCCGCAGTGCCACTGCTGCGCCGATTGGGTTTGTGACCCCAAAAGTAGTCCCTCCCTCAAAAACAAAACTAAGGTGCGAAAATTCAGCCCAATAGTTTTAGTTTCAAAATATGAAACTTGGAATGGTGGGAACATCTGTTGCCAAGTCATTCATGCACAATGAGCTCCTTTGTGGCTTTGCACTTGATTGATAGCTCTTTTATTAGATTAAGTGTATGGTGCAAGTTTCCCTCAATGGGCACTCAAAGGGCTTCACCTTCCCCTGATGCTATTTTACCCACAGAAGGGGGAGGTCCACACAAAGCGGGTAGACTGGCAACTTTGGCTGCACGGGCTGATATCGGGCAAAGGAGGGGAATCTCCTTTGCGGGTCCCCTGTTCTCATTGGAGGCACTCCCTGTCAAGGTCATACTTTCCCCTTTACCCTCTCAAACCCATCCCTCCATCGCTTCACCCCCCTCGTCGGGGCCTGCCAACATTACCCCCACGAAATTGCTCTCGCAATTTACCTTGCCTTGATGTCCAGCTCCAGTGATGACCACCTTTGGGCATTGCCTGTAGTCCTAGTAGTGGCCATCACTCCTACCTGGCACTGCTGGGACTACAGAACTACCGGCCACACAATTGGTACACTCTCTGAGGCAGGACATCCTGACTCTGAACATTGGAAATCCTGCTTCCAGCTCATTAATGTCCAATTGACATTAAATGATAGCATTGAGGCCTTTCTTCCAATGGGTGGGCTTCCCACCAAATTGTTATATAGGGGGAAGGGAGGGGGTAGTGGGAGCCACATGCCTCATAAAATCCTGCCCAATATCCTCTAAATAAATCAGCTTGTCTCTGGGTGTCCTTTGTTCACATATGAACCCAGCACATTTAGAAAGATTTCTTTCATTCAAAAGCCTTGCAGTTTTTTCAACTGTGAAGGAAATGTATCATAGAAAGGATGTTTAATTCCATGAGAAGTAATCTTTCTTTTAACAAACTTTGTCAAGTTGGAAAGGGTTGCGCCTTCGAAGTGTAGCCAAAAATGAAGGGGAAAGGAACCTTAGGTGATGGATGAGCTGAATTTCTGTTTTGTTGTTCCTGAAGTCAAGCTGGTGTTTTACAAGGTGCTTTGTGAGGAGCGTTGTGCTCTGTGTTGCTCTGTAGCACCAGCCTCATAGATCATAATTACAACATGCCCATAAGGAAGTGCAACTTAGTTACAAGCCACGTTGGCCATTGCCCATTGACCATCTCTGCATTGGACCATTGACCACCCCTGCATAGGCCACCCTCATGCTGCATTTAAGCAGCAGTGCCGTTGAAGGTGACAACAGAGCTCTTGATGGCCATTGCCAGGTAGGTCTTCCACAGCTGCCCAGATGGTTGGCAGAATGTTGGCAGAGGTCACTAATTGAGCAGTGCTGGCAGTTGATCACCCTGGGGGTTAGGCTCTTATTAGGCAGTGTCATGTGAAGTATGGTATTTTGTGACTAGGCTGCTGCTGAAGCTCTGCCCAGTGCATGTGTTAGTCAGGTGATCATATAGCTTGGTGAAGCCAATGGGGGGGTTGGGGATGGAGCATGTTGCAGCAATTTGCTTTGTAGGAGGAACCTTCATCAATACATCTGTCAAAGCAAGCCAATTTTACCACTGTTAACAGAGGCATTGACTGGCAGTGGAGCTCTGAGCATGTCCCATAAGACCTGACATCGCTCCATAAATGTGTTAGCTTTGGGAAACTCATGGATACAAGTAATGGTGCTGGATGGGAATTATAAATAATTAGCATCAACTGACACAAATCTTCGTGAAACAACGGGTTAAAAAATGAAAAATGACCTAACAGCACTTACATTTGCATTCTACACCCTTAGGCTAATTTTTGCTTGACCTGTCAGCTCCCAGCAACACAAATGCCTCACCACTACAACAGGGATACAAGCAGCAATTGCTGTGCCTGAATGGATAGGTCCAAGATGCACAAAATATTGGACCTCTGGCCTCATTATCATCAAGCTTTTGTGCTGCAGATATCTAATGGGCAACCTGAGGCGACTTGCTGGAGAAGAGTAGAAGATCGCGAGTTGGTTTGTTAACAGTGGCTCTCAGCAAAGTTTTTAAAGGGGTTGCTGCTGCTACCTCTCCCTCGCCCCATAATTCTACCTTCTGCCCTACAGCTCACTGGCTCAATGATGATGAGGGCTGAGGCAGAATATTTATTACACCTCAGGTGTGGCAATCCATCAATGCACACTGTATGTGCCCAGAAATGGACATTTCCAAGTCCAGGTTTCACTAGTGAAAGGTCAGTATTTTGATCCAGAATATCACTTCAACCCCAATTTGATTTCATTTTGACCTGTTGAATATGAAGCTCCATTCAGAGGACTTAACAGCAACTCCTCTGTTTCAAGAAAGGCTGGATGGAAGACTTTGTATTTATGCAAGCTCTGTCACTTCTCTGCAGAAAGAAGAACAATATTATTATTTAAACCTATCAATCAACACTTCTCCATAAGCATCAACATGAACATGTGTTGATAACATCGACTAAAGACACATTAATGTTCAGATTAGTGTCATGTTTTCATATTAACTAAGCTTGTTACTAAGCCTTCTACACTGATGTAACATTGTTTATATGTGCAAGCAGCGTGATTAGAAAATGATACAGGCATATGAGCAAGAGCACATATTTTCAGTCTTCCAATGAAATTAAAATACACACATCAAAGAGGCTGGAAGGCACCCTAAAATAAATAGGGTGCAGAGGAGGTTTAGCAGGATGCTGCCTGGTCTGGAGGTTATTAGCTATGAGGAGAGGTTGGAGAAACTCGGATTGTTCTCACTAGAGCGACGGAGATTGAAGGTCAACTTGATAGAAGTTTACAAAATTATGAGTGGCATTGACAGAGTAGATAGTCGGAAGCTTTTTCCCAGGGTGGAAGAGTCAATTACTAGGGGACATAGATTTAAGGTGAGAGGAAAAAAAACTACAGAGGGGCAAGTTTTTTATGCAGAGGGTGGTGAGTGTCTGGAATTTGCTGCCAGAGGAGGTGGTGGAAGTAGGTACGATAGTGGTGTTTAAGAGGCAGCTTGACAAATACATGAATAGGATGGGAATAGAGGGATATGGACCCCGGAAATGCAAAATGTTTTAGTTGACGGGCAAAATGATCGGCGCAGGCTTGGAGGGCTGAAGGGTCTGTTCCTGTGCTGTACTTTTCTTTGTTCTTTGTTCTTTGAAATATGTTCCAAACCCTTTACAAATCCAGGAATTAATGCTGCTGGTTTGCTTTGCCGAGTGTATCCCACTGATGCAGATAAAATGAGCAGCATGTTGGCTTGTTTTTAAAGCAATTTAGCAAACATCAGTGAAGGAAGTAAAGGTAAAAACAAAAAAATAAAAACAAAAAAAAACTGCGAATGCTGGAAATCCAAAACAAAAACAGAATTACCTGGAAAAACTCAGCAGGTCTGGCAGCATCGGCGGAGAAGAAAAGAGTTGACGTTTCGAGTCCTCATGACCCTTCGACAGAACTTGAGTTCGAGTCCAAGAAAGAGTTGAAATATAAGCTGGTTTAAGGTGTGTGTGTGGGGGGCGGAGAGATAGAGAGAGAGAGAGAGTTGGGGGGGGTGGTGTGGTTGTAGGGACAAACAAGCAGTGATAGAAGCAGATCATCAAAAGATGTCAATGACAATAGTACAATAGAACACATAGGTGTTAAAGTTAAAGTTGGTGATATTATCTAAACGAATGTGCTAATTAAGAATGGATGGTAGGGCACTCAAGGTATAGCTCTAGTGGGGTTTTTTATATATAATGGAAATAGGTGGGAAAAGGAAAATCTTTATAATTTATTGGAAAAAAAAAAGAGAAGGGGGAAAACAGAAAGGGGGTGGGGATGGGGGAGGGAGCTCACAACCTAAAGTTGTTGAATTCAATATTCAGTCCGGAAGGCTGTAAAGTCCCTAGTCCTCCAGTTTACGTTGGGCTTCACTGGAACAATGCAGCAAGCCAAGGACAGACACGTGGGCAAGAGAGCAGGATGGAGTGTTAAAATGGCAAGCGACAGGGAGGTTTGGGTCATTCTTGCGGACAGACCGCAGGTGTTCTGCAAAGCGGTCGCCCAGTTTACGTTTGGTCTCTCCAATGTAGAGGAGACCACATTGGGAGCAACGAATGCAGTAGACTAAGTTGGGGGAAATGCAAGTGAAATGCTGCTTCACTTGAAAGGAGTGTTTGGGCCCTTGGACGGTGAGGAGAGAGGAAGTGAAGGGGCAGGTGTTGCATCTTTTGCGTGGGCATGGGGTGGTGCCATAGGAGGGGGTTGAGGAGCAGGGGCTGATGGAGGAGTGGACCAGGGTGTCCCGGAGGGAGCGATCCCCACGGAATGCCGATAAGGGGGGTGAAGGGAAGATGTGTTTGGTGGTGGCATCATGCTGGATTTGGCGGAAATGGCGGAGGATGATCCTTTGAATACGGAGGCTGGTGGGGTGATAAGTGAGGACAAGGGGGACCCTATCATGTTTCTGGGAGGGAGGAGAAGGCGTGAGGGCGGATGCGCGGGAGATGGGCCGGACACGGTTGAGGGCCCTGTCAACGACCGTGGGTGGAAAACCTCGGTTAAGGAAGAAGGAGGACATGTCAGAGGAACTGTTTTTGAATGTAGCATCATCGGAACAGATGCGACGGAGGCGAAGGAACTGAGAGAATGGGATGGAGTCCTTACAGGAAGCGGGGTGTGAGGAGCTGTAGTCGAGATAGCTGTGGGAGTCGGTGGGTTTGTAATGGATATTGGTGGACAGTCTATCACCAGAGATTGAGACAGAGAGGTCAAGGAAGGGAAGGGAAGTGTCAGAGATGGACGACGTGAAAATGATGGAGGGGTGGAGATTGGAAGCAAAATTAATAAATTTTTCCAAGTCCCGACGAGAGCATGAAGCGGCACCGAAGTAATCATCGATGTACCGGAGAAAGAGTTGTGGAAGGGGGCCGGAGTAGGACTGCAACAAGGAATGTTCCACATACCCCATAAAGAGACAGGCATAGCTGGGGCCCATGCGGGTACCCATAGCCACACCTTTTATTTGGAGGAAGTGAGAGGAGTTGAAGGAGAAATTGTTCAGCGTGAGAACAAGTTCAGCCAGACGGAGGAGAGTAGTGGTGGATGGGGATTGTTCGGGCCTCTGTTCAAGGAAGAAGCTAAGGGCCCTCAGACCATCCTGGTGGGGGATGGAGGTGTAGAGGGATTGGACGTCCATGGTGAAGAGGAAGCGGTTGGGGCCAGGGAACTGGAAATTGTTGATGTGACGTAAGGTGTCAGAGGAATCACGGATGTAGGTGGGAAGGGACTGGACAAGGGGATAGAGAAGGGAGTCAAGATAACGAGAAATGAGAAAGGAAGTAAAGGTATTTAGTTAAAAGCAAAATACTGCTGATACTGGAAACCTGAAATAAAAACTGAAAATGCTGGAAAAACTCAGCGGGTCTGACAGTATCTGTGGAGAGAGAAACAGAGTTAACGTTTCAAGTCTGTATTACCTGAATCTGAAGAAGGATCACATGAACTGGAAACGTTAAGTCTGTTTCTCTCTCCACAGATGCTGTCAGACCTGCTGAGTTTTTCCAGCATTTTCTGTCTTTAAAGGCATTTAGTGCTCATTTTATAGGCCCAGATGTTCCGCAAAGTGGCAATCATCATTGCATTGCTGCTCCACTCAAACATTTCCATTTCTAGAGGCTGCTCCACGTTTCTAGCCATGTCTTCTGAGTCCAGTTTCTCCAGAAATGCGGAGCGCAGCGTTCATCAGAGCGCTCCATCGCAGTGCTGCGGCATCAGGTGAAAGACAAGCTTCCGTATGGTAAGTTTAAGTGTCCAGTTAGTGAATAGCTGAGTGAGTGGGTAGGGCGGTGGGGTGGCAAGTGAATCAAGGGCTAGTTGGGTCAGTCCAGTTCAGGAGGGGTAGTCCGGTCAGTGGCTAGTCAGGTTGGGTCAGGGGTTCGTCAGGTGGTGGGGATTAGTCAGGTCTGGTTTGGGGGATGGTTGGGGGTTTTGTTGGGTCAAGTCAGTAGATTGTCGTGGGAGGTCAGGGGGGTAGTCGGAGTGGTGTGTGATGGTAGTTGGGAACATTAGGGGTGGCGAGGGGTGGTAGTCAGGATGGTAGTCAGGATGGTAGTCAGCGGGTCAGGGGTATCGGGGTGTCGAGGGGGAAGGCTGGGGGTTGGGGGGGGGGGCAGGTGGGGGGGGTGGCAGGGGGGCAGGTGGTGGTGATCAGTGTGAGTGATTCCGGATTGTTGGAGATCAGAATATCTGGGATCTGGTCTCCTTTAATGTCAGTACAAATTTCTATAGGTGATGCAGCCATTAAATAAAATTAAATTAAATTGAGAATTACGAAAAGATTTTAGTAAGGATTGGATTCACCATCACCATTCTGGAGTTAGTTTTTAGTTACTTTGAATACAATGACCTTAGCTGTTTCATAAAACTAGATACAATTGGATTCTACAACATTTCCAATGAATGTTAATCAGTTGCGTATGAGGATTTGTGAAAGTCCCTTTTGTGAATATATATTTCTTGTCCTTGACACTGATAAACGTATTTGATCCATATGTTCATGTGGTAATTATTGTTTAACATTCATCTCATGACTTGAAAAAATGGAAACAATTTAACATTGTTAAACGTGTAATAACATTTAAATCTTGTGTCTAACTCAAACTCATTTTCTTTAATGAGAGTACCTGTGATAGTCATCCAGTCACTTTGTCTATTACAGTGAGGTCTTTATAAGAGTCCTTGACAGGAATTGTGATTTCAATAATTTTTTTCTATTTTTTTCCCAAGCAACATCTAATGAATAGAGGCAGAATGACATCTTTTAAATTGACAGTACAAAGACTTTGGTGGCAAGATTGGATTCCTGTTTCTTGATCGTGAACACACCAGAGTCGAGAACATTTAACGTTTTGGAATTCAGGCACAGCTTAGTACTAACATATTTAGGTATGCCTATTGTCAGATAGCAGGACTAGCAGCATTAAGTCCTGCTATCTAATAGCAGTACTAAGGGCAAGGCAGGGTTCTAAAACTAATTACAAAACTGCTCAAATCAGTTCAACTGAATGTTTTTGCCTTCTTCAGAATCATTTTGAACACCTTCAGGAAAATATAAAATAATGAATTAAATCTAACTTAGAAATAACCAACACAATCTGAAGCATGTCATTCAGATTTTGAAGCCATGAACGTAGTTTATAAAACTTTGTGATTTTTCAGCAGTATTAAATTTAGCTTCATAGACCATTTTAATGAACTAGATCTATAATTTAAGCATTACTTTTTAAAATAAGCTTCTTTGATAAGCAAATATAGATATACTAAACAGACAAGGTGGAGAACATACTTAGGGCTATGGAACTTTTAAAGGCTTATAGCACTGTTTATGGACTATAAGCCAGAATAAAAGCTGACATCCACTTGTATGTTGACACAGTAATCAAAACCTGAATGAATCTCTGGTCAGTCATGAATTACTTAGCTACTGTGACACTGGCAAAGCTGACAGTTCAATCACAACTCTTTTTTTTAATGGTGAATACTATGTTTAAAGTGGTAATGCTGTTTCTTCCTCCAAATGACAGTAATGACAAATGGCTTTGAAGGAATGCATAACTTTGAACAAGAAAATATAGGCTACCTGCTGAAAGCAGGGCTTCATGCAGCCAAGTGGCAATGATGAATAGAGTGATATTGTGCCTGACAAGTAGTAAAATAACTATTCATTCACTGCAGAACATCTGCAGAACACGTTATTATATGTACAGAATGGGAGGAAGCAAGCCAGAAAAATGGAAAATGGATCTTTCTATGCTTGTGAGATTGTAACATAAGAACATAAGAACTAGGAGTAGGAGTAGGCAATTCAGCCCCTCGAGCCTGCCCTGCCATTCATTACGGTCATGGCTGATCTAATTTCGGCCTCAATTCAAATTTCCTGCCCTCTCCCCATAACCCTTCAACCTGTTACTAATTAAAAATCTGTCTATCTCCTCCTTAAATTTAGTCAATGTCCTGGCATCCACTGCACTTTGAGGTAGTGAATTCCACAGATTCACGACCCTTTGAGAAAAGTAATTCCTCCTCATCTCTGATTTAAATCTACCACCCCTTAGCCTAAAACTATGGCCTCTCATTCTAGAATGCCCCACAAGGGGAAACATCCATGTCTACTTTGTCTATCCCCTTTAGCATCTTATATACCTCAATTAGATCTCCTCTCATTCTTCTAAACTCTAGCGAGTATAGGCCTAAACTGCTCAATATCTCCTCATAAGACAAGCCCCACATCTCTGGAATCAATCTAGTGAGCCTCCTTTGAACTACCTCCAGTGCAATACATCCTTCCTCAAGTAAGGGGACCAAAACTGTGCACAGTACTCCAGGTGTGGTCTCACCAATGCCTTGTACAGTTGCAACAACACTTCCCTATTTTTATACTCTATTCCTTTAACAATAAATGCCAAAATTTAATTTGCGTTCCTTATTACCTGCTGTGCCTGCATATTAGCTTTCAGCAATTCATACACGAGGACACCCAGATCCCTCTGCACTGAAGCATTCTGAAGTTTCTCTCCATTTAAATAATAAGTCACCTTTTTATTCTTCCGACCAAAGTGGATAACCTCACACTAATCCACACTAAACTCCATCTGCCAAATTACCATAAGACCATATGACCATAATACATAGGAGCAGAAATTAGGCCATTCGGCCCATCGAGTCTGCTCCACCATTCAATCATGGCTGATAAGTTTCTCAACCCCATTCTCCTGCCTTCTCCCCGTAACCTTTGATCCCCTTACCAATCAAGAACCTATCTATCTCGATCTTAAATACACTCAATGACCTGGCCTCCACAGCCTTCTGTGGCAATGAATTCCATAGATTCACCACTCTCTGGCTAAAGAAGTTACTCCTCATCTCTGTTCTAAAAGGTCTTCCCTTTACTCTGAGGCTGTGCCCTCAGGTCCTACTCTCTCCTACTAATGGAAACATCTTCCCCACGTCCACTCTATCCAGGCCTTTCAGTATTCTGTATGTTTCAATCAGATCCCCCCTCATCCTTCTAAACTCCATCGAGTATAGACCAAGAGTCCTCAAACGTTCCTCATATGTTAAGCCTTTCATTCCTGGCATCGTTCTCGTTAACCTCCTCTGGACCCTCTCCAGGGCCAGAACGACCTTCCTGAGATACGGGGCCCAAAATTGCTGACAATATTCTAAATGTGGTCTGACCAGAGCCTGATAAAGCCTCAACAGCACATCCCTGCTTTTAAATTCTAGTCCTCTTGAAATAAATGCCAACATTGCATTTGCCTTCCTAACTACCGACTCAACCTACAAGTTAACCTTAAGAGAATCCTGGACTAGGAATCCCAAGTCCCTTTGCACTCTAGATTTCTGAATTCTCTCCCCATTTAGAAAATAGTCTATGCCTCTATTCTTCCTACCAAAGTGCATGACCTCACACTTCCCCACATTGTATTCCATCTGCCACTTCTTTGCCCATTCTCTTAACCTGTCCAAATCCTTCTGCAGCATCCCCACCTCCTCAATACAACCTGTCCCTCCACCTATCTTTGTATCACCTGCAAACTTAGCCAGAATGCCCTCAGTTCCTTCATCTAGATCATTAATGTATAAAGTGAAAAGTTGTGGTCCCAACACTGATCCCTGCGGAATTCCACTAGTCATCGGCCGCCATCCTGAGAAGGACCCCCTTATCCCCACTCTCTGCCTCTTGCCAGACAGCCAATCTTCTATCCATGCTAGTACCTTGCCTCTAACACCATGGGCTCTTATCTTACTGAGCAGCCTCCTGTGCGGCACCTTGTCAAAGGCCTTCTGGAAGTCCAAGTAGATAACATCCATTGGCTCTCCTTTGTCTTACCTACTCATTACCTCCTCAAAGAATTCTAACAGATTTGTCAGGCATGACCTCCCCTTGATGAAACCATGCTGACTTTGCCCAATTTTACCATGCACTTCCAAGCATTCTGAAATCTCATCCTTAATAATGGACTCTAAAATCTTACTAACGACTGAGGTCCTGGCTAATCGGCCTCTATTTTCCTGTCTTTTGCCTCACTCCCTTCTTAAACAGGGGGGTTACATTAATGATTTTCCAGTCCTCTGGGACCCTCCCCGACTCCAGTGATTCCTGAAAGATAACCACTAACATCTCCACTATCTCTTTAGCTATCTCCTTCAGAACTCTGGGGTGTAATCCATCAGGTGATTTATCCACATTCAGACCTTTCAGTTTTCCTAGCACCTTCTCCTTGGTAATGGCCACCATACTGACCTCTGCCCCCCCCCCACCGACTCTCTTGAAATTTAGGGATGTTACCCGTATCTTCCACCGTGAAGACTGATGCAATGTACCTATTCAGTTCCTCCGCCATTTCTTTGTGCCCCACTACTACTTCTCCAGTGTCATTTTCCAGCAGCCCAATGTCTACTTTTGCCTCTCTCTTACCCTTTATATATCTAAAAAAAACTCTTGCAATCTTCTTTTATATTACTGGCTAGTTTACCCACATATTTAATCTTCTCCCTCCTTATTTCTTTTTTAGTTGTCCTTTGCTGGTCTTTGTAAGCTTCCCAATCCCCTGGTTTCTCACTGCTCTTCGCTACATTGTATGCTTTCTCTTTAGCTTTTATGCAGTCCCTGACTTCCCTTGTCAGCCATAGTTGCCTCATCCTCCCTTTAGTATGCTTCTTCTTCCTGGGGATGAATTTTTGCTGTGTCTCCCAAATTACTCCCAAAAACTCCTGCCATTGCTGTCATCCTGAGGGAGGACATTACCCTCATATTTAATCTTCTCCCTCCTAATTTCTAACCTGTCCATATCCATTTGCAAATTTCTTATTTCTTCATTGCAACTTACTTTCCTACCTATTTTGGTGTCATCTGCAAATTTAGCTATAGTACCTTCCATCCCTGAATCCAAGTCATTAATATAGATTGTAAATAGTTGGGGCCCAAGGACCGAACCCTGTGGTGCACCACCAGTTACAGCTTGCCATGCAGAAAAAGACCCATTTATCCCGACTCTCTGCTTTCTGTTGGTTAGCCAATCCTCTATCCAAGCTAATGTATTACCCCTAACTCTGTGTGATCTTATCTTGTGTATTAATCTTTTGTGGAGTACCTTATCAAAGGCCTTCTGGAAGTCCAGATATATTACATCTACAGGATTCCCATTAACCACTTTGCTTGTCACATCTTCAAAGAACTCTAGCAAATTAGTCAAACACAATTTACTCTTCATAAAACCATGCTGACTCTGATGGATTGCATTTTGACTTTCCAAATGCCCCATTAGTACTTAATAATGGATTCCAACAATTCCCCAATGACAGACATTAAACTAACTGGTCTATTGTAAAGTCAAGGATCACAATTCTAGGAATTGAAAGCATAGGAAAGAAAAACAAAAGTTATAGAGTTAATTTGTGTCATCAGGACATGGCTGGCAGTGCTAAGGCAACTGAAATGCTCCAACAGACTGTGTTCCGTCCTAAGAAGGATGACTGGCCAATGGGGATGTTGGCACCAAAGGAAGTGCAAGTCTGGAGGAGAGGGGAATAGAGGGGGGTTGTTAAGGTTGGGGCAAGAAATGCCTGGCAGCAGCCTACAGTTTTAATGTGGAGTTCGAATGAGTAAGTCTGATCTTGCTGGTTTCAAGGTCAGGTCAACAAAAAATTGTTTTGTTAATCTTTTCTTTCCTGAGGGTATGAGACTCCATACTTGTAAATGCTGAGGTTTCTTTTTTCACAGGTCTTTGGTGCAATAACAGTGAGTAATTAGCCCAAAGTCATGCCTCAATGATAATTTCTGTATAGATTTCATCAGTGAAGACGGCAACAGCACTGCTTATGGAGGAGCAGGATCCCACTAACAGCAACTTCACATTTAACTGCAAATGCGCAGATACCAGATGTTGCTGTCAGTTTCACACAATAATGGTGATGAGCTCTGATAACCTCATTGTTATTAGTACAGCAAAATCTGGCCTTTGATTGTGATGATTTGCATTTTCCTTGGTAGGGAATGGCTGTGCATTTGTAAACCTCTGAACTTAAGTTAAAAAGGTGGATTAGCCTTTACTAAATGCTAAACTATTTAATTGCAAAATGCATGATTTGGTTGCTGCTTATATAAGTGGTCACTACTGGTAGCTGATTTCCAACCTAGTGGTGGTGAATAAAATGTATGACAACTGGATGATTATTTCCAAGTTCCCACAATACTGAGCTACCATCAGAACCAAGATAAAATAACGGCTGAAATTTTCTATTTTGGAGACTAAGTGCGGTAGCAGATGGGAAAGTTGGTGTGATTCTTGATGGGTAGCGGATCAGATTAATCCACATGATCTTCTGCTTTCCAGTTCATTAATTATGCATTAGTGAGGAGCTCGGTGAATCTTGTGGTCAGATGGGCAGGGATTCACTTGCCCCACAGTTACCTCATGGGTTCGAAGCTCCTGGCGCCATATTTAAATGGCACTCGGAGAGACGTTGGTTCATTGTTGGCCAGGTATGTTTTTCATTCTGGTTCTCAATGGTGCCCAAAACAATCAGATGCTCAACAGGTCAACAAGGCCTCCCAAGGGATTCTCCTCCAGGCCGTCCAGGAAAGGCAGGAAATTCTTTTTCCGAGCAATGAGAGCAGGAGATCCTCCCACCTGACCACGCCAGTCTGGGAAGAGGTCACCAGGAAGGTCAGCACTCATGGCCGATAAAACGGACCACCCTGCAGTGCAGGAAATGAATGAATGACCTGATACTCTCCTCCAGGGTAAACAAAACTTCTACTCACTCCAAACTCACACTCTCACAATGGGGGCAGTCTAAGGGTTAGGGTGCACAGGGATGTCACACACTACCAGCAGCTGGGACATCAGGACTGAATGTCTACCAGCTACTTGAAGCTCATCATCTCATGTAAGTTCTTGCACAAATGGCACCTTAATCCCTTACTGAGGAGGGCTCAGCAGACGTTACAGGCATGCTTTCTGCTGAACTGCTCTTACAACCATAGTCTGCACAGTCAATCCATCTGTCTTTACGCAGGACAAAATTGCCCACAACAGAAGGGAGAGAGCTAACACCAGAGGGAGGGCCCCTGAGTTGAGGACATTATCCATCCATGAGGAGTAGGTGGTAGAGCTTACTGGAGAGGATAGAGATTGTTCTTGCATGGAAGACGAAATTGGCCTTCCCCAACAAGTCTGTGAGGGTTCATCCAGAATACATTGGCCACATGCAGACAAGAACTGTGATTGACCTATAATGTTGCAGCCTGCCTGGTCAATCACTGATAATCTCTTCTCTTGAATCCAGCTACCAGCAAGCAAAGGCCATCTTCAAGCAAGCAACTCAGCCCCAGCCCCCAGACTAGTTCAGATGAGGATGCTGCATACCTATCTGATCCGTCACTGCGTTCACTTGCACACTCCACCAGCACAGATATTCACACCTCAGTGGGTCCTGCTTCTAGAGTAGGCTCAGGTTCACAATCTGGTGATCACCTCATGGACACAGGTCCACAGCAGGTGGAGGCATTGACAGCCCAGGTCTCTGATACTTGGAGGACTGCTGGCGACCAGGTCCCTGCTGAGTTGGAGTCCAATGAAGAGCCTCTGAAATCAACCCTGAGAGAAATGTTCAAGGTGCAGAGACAGAGTTATCAGAGGTTGTCACCAGACTGGAATGAAGGATGGAGGAGTCCATCCACGTTCTATCTGATGTCATGGCTCTGACACGTGAGCACATCGAAGTCTCCATGGAAATATTGGTGACTGCCTTGGAGACCCAGGTCCAGCAGACAGCCAGTTCTGCCAGATTTGCACTTGAACCTGCACACCATCGCTCTAGCCATGGCTTTGTTCCAGCAGTGGCTAGGCAAATGGGGGACAGGACAACTCAACCTCCCTTCAGGTGCCCCCTCTCCTCAAGGAGTCAGGAAGGAGCTCTCAGGCACCCAAAGGGAGGAGGAACGTCAGCCAGACACCCTGGGGATATCCGTTGAGGACAATCCAAGGATGTCCTACTACTTCAAATCCCCTCCGCCTGTTACTTCTTCAACACCAGCAGGTCAGGCCGAGGAGGGGGCACCTGCTCCATTAGCAAGAGACCCTTAGCAGGGACCCCCAGGCCTTGGGCCACCAGAGGACGCCTGGCAAAGTAATCTCAGACAGCAGGGCATAACAGCCAGCAGGCTGCCTTCATCTCTGCTGTGGATGTTGGGGCTGCACCTAGACGTAGGTGTAAGGTTATAAAAATTAAGAAGTTTGGAATTCACAATGGTGGCACGAGTGTTCATTCACTGTATATAATCTGTACTTTATGAATATAGTTCTCATTTATCCCTCTCCAAGTCTCAGGTATTCAATGGCTAATCGAAGTGATGCAAGGTCCCATATTAATTCAAGGGTCCAAAATGTACCCCTCCCCTCACTCAGTGAGTTCCCATCTGGATCCTCAGTTCCGTTAACTCCTACTCAATCTCATCACAATGATTAGCTTTTATTTCCACATTTGCACCCTTAACAAAGGCACTTCATATGTGAGAATGATGGCTGGACAATACAGCTGTGACCCTTAGATTTCACATTATTTGGCCTCAGGATAATTGTTTATTAGATTTAGTGATTATCGTGATGCTGTCGCACTGAAGTCATAGTTTGCTGATGTAACAAGTGTTTGTTGCGATCAACATTAGAATCTTTTGCCCCAAGTGTACTTTGCAATGGTGTACTTTATGACACAGAATTTTTAGAAAATGTAGTATTCATCATCGAGCACCTCCTTAATGCCTCCTTGCAGCATGTTTTCATCTCCACTTTTAAGACCGAACATTATTCCTTTCTTAATTCCCATTCTCCTCATGCATGACGCTGAGTGATGGAAGTAGGTTCCACTCAATGACATTTGAGATGTCTGCTAGATTGGAATGAGTGGGTGCTGTCAGGTGTGTTTGCTCGTTGTGCTAAAGCCATCGACTTATCTGTGAGGATCTCATTTTGCTCCTGAATGGCTGCCTAGCCATGCTTTATGGAATCTTTCTGTAAAGGCACAGTACGCAAATCAATATGGAATTCATTGCATGACTGTGCACTCATTGACTTAGGGTAGATGGAAATGATTGGCCTTGTGAGATGAACAATGTTGAGGACTGTAATGCTATGAAAGCGATGCTTTGGCACACCTTCTGAGTGCTCAGTAGGGTATATGAAGGAGAGAAATGGTTATTGACTGCTGTGTCAATACTGACTGGGCCACATCTCTCCCAAACGCCAAGGCAATGTAGGACATAGACTTGGCAGGCTTCTGACAATGCAAGCTCATGAGTGTTTGTAAAAATAATCAAACAATGGTCCTGCTGAGCCACTCTCTGTAAGGACAATGTGAACATAACTTGCAGCTTTGGGTGCATGCTGTAGAGTAACAGGTCACTGTGTCCCAATGTCCTAAGGCATATTGGGGATCAGTAGTAATATGAGGCCTCTGCATTATTCATCCATGAGAGCTGGTAATTGGGGAGATGGTGCTGTGTGGATGTTGCTCCCTCTTGAGACAGTCAAGCGCTAAACATTGAAGAATGTTTTTGCTGTTAGCACTGCCTTGCTAACATGTCCCAACCGTGTGACATTTTCACATGAGGGGGACATGTTAATGATTTTTTTTATTGTTCTATTTTTAATCTTTCACAGCCTTTCAGCGATCTCCCTGAGGCACCACTTAGCCTCAGGGAGATGTGCGCTCTTTTGAGCGCGTGCACGAAAGAGCACACTCTTGCAGTTGGGGAATCCCCCCCCACCCCCGCCTGCACAGGAAGCACACAGCATCACACTGGCCGGGCCTTAATTGGCCCACCCACGTAAAATGGTGGTGGGGCCCATTTTGGCAGCGGTAATCGGCTGCCCACTCACCGCCGAGTTGGGCAGGCCCACTCACCCATCAGAGGCAAAGTTCAGCCCATAATCTTTTACACCTCTATCAGGTCCCCTCTCAACCTTTATTGCTCCAAGGAAAACAACCACTGCCTATCCAATCTTTCCTCATAGCTTAGACCCTCCAGCCAAGGCAACATCCTGGTAATCCTCCTCTGCACCCTCTCCAGTGCAATCACATCCTTCCTATAATGTGACCAGAACTGCACACAGCATTCCAGTTGTTGCCTAACCAGCATTTTATACAGTTCCAGCATAACCTCCCTGCACTTGTATTCTATGCCTCGGTTAAAAATGGCAAGTATCCCATATGCCTTCTTAACCACCTTATCTACCTGCCCTGCTACCTTCAGGGATCTATGGATATGCACACCAAAGTCTCTCTGATCTTCAGTAAATACCAGGGTCCTACCATTCATAGTGTAATCCCTTGCCTTGTTAGTCCTCCCCAAGTGCATTACCTCACACTTTTTCCGGTTGAATTCCATTTGCCACTGCTCTGCCCACCTGACCAGTCCATTGATGTCCTCCTGCAGTTTATGGCTACCCTCCGCACTATTTACCACCCTACCAATTTTCGAGTCATCTGCAAACTTCTTGATCATTCTCCCTGCATTTCAGTCCAATCATTTATGTACACCACAAACAGCAAAGGCCCCAGCACTGAGCCCTGTGAGACCCCCACTGGAAGCAGACTTCCAGTCACAGAAACATCTCCCTACCATCATCCTCTACTTCCTGCCTCTCAGCCAATTTTGGATCCAGCGTGCCACTTTGCCTTGGATCCCATGGGCTCTTACTTTCTTGACCAGTTTGACATGAGAGACCATGTCAAAAGCCTTGCTAAAGTCCACATAGACCACATCAAATGCATTACCCTCATTAATACTCCTGGTTACCTCCTCAAAAAAATTCGATCAAATACGACCTTCCCTTAACAAATCCATGTTGACTTGTCCTTCCATGTCTGACACCATCTATAAACAGGGCGCAAGAAAGAATGAACATATTTGGCTGAAGTTTCCCAGCTCCATGGAGGCATTTTTGGAGGTAGCTGGATGAGGAAAATGCCATTGACTCCTATTCATGGATCAGCAACACGGTCCTGCCTTTGTCTTCCAGGGGTGGGCTCCCAGCAGCGATGGCGACGTGCCCACAGTTTCGGGTAGCCAATTAGATCACTTGATAGGGCAATTAGCCCATATTGTGGAAATGGATGACAATTTTTTTCAAAGATGCACAGCCACCCTTCTGCCCCCCACCCCCCCACCCCCGCCGGCCCTGCCACCGAGGAAATGAGTGTGTCATGAGCTCAGAAATTGAGTGGAGGTGGCTTCACAGTGGGAGGTCTAAGCTATGAACCGTGTGAGGCCTTTGATTAAATTGCCAGCATTAAGTCGCAGTGCTCAGGCCTCCCCAAATGTAGAGCATACCAATGCAGCCACTTCAGGAAGACTGATGTCTCCGCTAATGCAGTTCTTGCTGCAATGGCAGCAGCTACCCTCCTACTGAAAGTGCCTCCATGACTCCACTGATGCTCCTTCTGCTGGCACCTCAGCACCAGCCACATTGGCCCTATCTGCTGGCTCTGCTGAATGACTTCCCGATGATGGAACCCAGCCACTATCCTTAATTGGTTGTGGCTTCCAGGGGCAGTTTCTTAATTGGCTACATTTAGCATGATCAAGTTTAACGTCCTGTGACAGCCATGTTCCTGACCCAGAATTGAGGTCAACCTCAGGATCGCGACACATCCAAGAAAATCCAGCCTGTCACAGCTGTGCCATGGTCACTAATTTTTCATCCTTCACTGTCTCACCGTGGATACAGACTGGAGAATTCTTAAAAGTTTTATGATCTGTTATTTAAAACTAAGATCAAAAGTGAAATACAAATATCAAACCATATAAAGACCCACACTCTGCTTGGTTAACCTTTCTGCAAACTGTATGGTCACAGCAGCTGAATGCAATAGATGCCAGAAAGATTAAATTCCAGGAGATGAACCTTTACATGTGTTAAATGTATCAGTACATTGATGCAACAAATTACAAGAAAAGTGAAGTGAATCAGACATATTATAAGTGATAAAGTCAGAAATGGAATCAGATCATCCTTATTATGATCCTTGGCCAGACTCCAGGACATTGGGAGGGATCTGGTTATGGGCCAATAATGTTCTGTTTAAAGTAGATAAAGTGTGAGATTCAAGACACTTACTACGTGAATAAAGCCATGAGATGCCACGGGTTTTGAACAAACAAAGGTAAACTTTACTATACAAGATCAGAAAGAAAAAAACAATTGACAGCAGGCAGAATTTTCCGTGCCCGCTGACATTGGGCATGTTCCGTGGCATGAGCGGAAATTATGGTGAAGAGGCCAAAACTCAGTTTCACGATACCGTGAAACCAGATTGTATTCATCCGTTCTACCCATCAGTGGAGGGCCACATTTCCCACTGTTGGACATCAGAAACCTCATTGTAATACATCTGCATATGATTATAAGCCCAGCCATCTGGATCATCCGAACAAGTTGGCATGATTGCATGACGATATGTTTCACAACCGTACGTAAGCGACGTGCACCTGGCGAGCTGCACTTTGCTTGGGACTTTGAGGTTTGTTTGCCTATCTTGTTTCAGGCAGCACTCGCAGTCATCAACGCCAGGCTTCACAGACTGCACCAGGTCACTCTTAGGAGGTTCACGGGCAGGTCTCTACCTACCATACCAGCCATAAGTAATGGGTGGCTTTTCAACAGCTGCAGGGCTAGGGCAAGTTTGGGGAGGTGGGGGAGAAGAGGCCGCAGGCAAGGGAAGAAGCTGCAGAGCGAGAGCTGCAGTGGGGAAGGGGGGGTACCTCAGGGTATGTGTAGGGGAGCACATGTTGATCCGTGCAAGTGGCCTCAAGATGGTGAGGGCTGAGGAGGCAGCCTTCAGAGGAGATGAGTCCAGTTGGGATGTGAGAGTGTGTGTGAGAGAGGGAGTGGTGATGTCCCTTGAGCTGGCAGTGTGTGAGATGCCAGTGAATGTGTGATGGCCTTGTGAATATGTGGGTTTAGAGCGATGAGATGGTTGCCTTACCCTGGTGGCACGGATGAGGTCGTTCATCTTCTTTCTGCAGTGGATGGCCAACCTCTTCTGTGCAGCATTGGCAATGACCACCACTGCCACCACCTCCCGTGCTGGAGTGGTGAGATTACTGGACCTCCTGCAGCCAGGGTGTGGTGGTGAACATCATCACTGGCCTCCAAAAGGCATTCCAGTGACAGGTCACTGAACTCTGCTTGGCTTTCAGGGCCATGTCTTCACTGGAGCAGTCCTGAGCTGCAAGCATTGAGAACTGTGTGCGTGGCTACAGGTTAGATATGGCACCTGGAGTTAGGGAATGGTGTAGTAATGGTGTGGTGGGCGATTCAGAAGCTGCCTGCCAGCGAGATGGTGTGTTTCCTGTAGCTGCATAATTAATGAGGGTGGGATTAGGACCATACGGTGTGAAAAGCTACCAAGGCGGCAGGTGGGTAAAATGTCCTTTTTCTCACCCAGTACTGCACTTAGTGCAAATCTGGGACAATTCCGCCCAATATCTATCTTATACTATCACATGCTAGGACACTCTGTTTAGCCTTTACTCAGACAGCTGGTTTACTTATCGGTCATGAGAATCACCTTATCAGGCTTTAGGAATGTCTTGTTTCAGAACTGTGCTGCTGTCATGTCCTTGCCAGAGATAACAGGCCTACGCTGCCTTGTGTCTGTCAACCCGGCCGCCTGCTATAGGAACTTCCTTAATAAGAGATAAAGCAATTTCTATAATATTCAATTAACTTCTTAATACTTTTTAGAGTTAGTAGACAGTGATTTCTTACAGTGGGATTATGAGCTTCAGTACAGAGCAGCTTCTGAGCACCGGAAACATTGAGATCTCCAGACACTGGAGACAATTTTCCAGGCATTGGTGACAGTCAGTTATCTGGCATTGGAGACTGTGAGAGCTTCAGGTATTACAGACTGTGAGG